>NC_137342.1:32740833-33310833 GCF_965287045.1 Carcharhinus amblyrhynchos | reverse complement strand
GAGGGGCAGTACTGAGGGAGCCCTGCACGGTTGGAGGGGCAGTACTGAGGGAGCCCTGCACGGTTGGAGGGGCAGTACTGAGGGAGCCCTGCACGGTTGGAGAGGCAGTACTGAGGGAGCCCTGCACGGTTGGAGGGGCAGTACTGAGGGAGCCCTGCACGGTTGGAGGGGCAGTACTGAGGGAGCCCTGCACGGTTGGAGGGGCAGTACTGAGGGAGCCCTGCACGGTTGGAGAGGCAGTACTGAGGGAGCCCTGCACGGTTGGAGGGGCAGTACTGAGGGAGCCCTGCACGGTTGGAGGGGCCGTACTGAGGGAGCCCTGCACAGTTGCGGGGGGCAGTACTGAGGGAGCCCTGCACGGTTGGAGGGGCCGTACTGAGGGAGCCCTGCACGGTTGGAGGGGCAGTACTGAGGGAGCCCTGCACAGTTGCGGGGGGCAGTACTGAGGGAGCCCTGCACGGTTGGAGGGGCCGTACTGAGGGAGCCCTGCACGGTTGGAGGGGCAGTACTGAGGGAGCCCTGCACGGTTGCGGGGGAGCAGTGCAGAGTGAGCGCTGGGAGGAGAATGGAGGGGAGTGCTATCAGTGTTGTATGAGGGCTCAACAGGAAGAGTGAGTACTGCTCGTACACACAATATAAATGTCTGAATTACAGGAATAAAGGCATTTCATTTGCAGGACAATCCTCTAAAGTACAGATGTTAGGTCACCTGAATAAAACTCCCTTTACAGAAACACTCCCAGTGTAGGTTAGATATTGAATAAAACTCCCTTTACACTGTCCCAGAGAAGAATATTTATTCCATAGCTCAGAAAAGCTTTTCCTGTCGACAATCTACTTCCAACAACAGATATGCTTTATACAAATCAGCAGAATACACATAGAGGAACTAAATGTCACACTCTCCAGGGCTGTGGGTTATTGCGCTCAGTCCTGCTACCCAAAAAAGCAGACAGAGTTTCAGTTGTTTGAGACCGTGCAGACAGAGGTGTCAGGAGGCTTAGAGATCAAAGGTTAGCAGAAAATACCCGGGCTTCTCAACCAGGAAGGGAAATAGAGAGGGGATCTTATTGAAATTTATAAGATTATTTTAGGAATGGTAAGTCTGAAATCCTACTTTGGTTACACAGGGGATAAGAATTTAAACTGACAAGTAAACTTAGGGGACCGATATCTACATTCAGAGAATGAATGAATGAATGAATCCCCCACCCCCACTCACCCCCATGGGAAGAATAAAGCTCTGAATCATACATCAACGAGCATCTCAAAGCGGGGTGGAAGGGGGGAAAGAGAGACAGCGAAAAGAGACAGAGGGGTGGAGTGAGGGGGGGAGGAGGAGTAGAGAGGTGGAGAGAGGGATGAGAGAAAGGGGTAGGGAGATAAAGGGGGATAGAGGGGATGTGGGGAGAGGGGAAGGTAGAAGGGAAGCGAGGAGGGAGCAAAGGAGTAGGGGGAACAGAAAGGAGGGGGGATAGAACAGCAAGGGGAAGAGAAAGAGGGGAAGGGGTGAGGTACAAGAGGAAGAGAGGAGAGGGTGGAGAGAGGTGGGGAAGAGGGCAGGGGAGGAGAAAGGAAGAAAATAACAGGGTTGGCAGCAGGGGGAGAGAGTAGGGGAGAAACAGGGCAGAGGAGGAGAACAGGGAGGGGATTGATATGAGCTAAAGTGATTGGCCTCAGTCCAGTCTGCTGCTGTCTGCTGGTGTCATGGTTTAGTCAAACAAGAGCAGGGACAGCACGGTCACGGAACAAGACAAACTGATGCAGAACAGTAACATTGATGCAAAGGAAGTGCGAGTTGACCACACTTCCTGTTTCTCAGCCTAATGATCCATATTTTAAGATCAGCCTTGTTGCCTGTGTTGTATGTCGGTGTTAAATTCTTTACATTTGTCATTGATCACAAAAATAGTCCACTCAAGGTTATTAATAAAGCTGCCAAGCAGGCTGCAGGTAAAAGCGTGCTACGATAATGTGCTGGCGATGTTAGGCTGCTAATAATCCAGTGAGTTCAAATCTCAGTGGGCTATTTGAGAATTTGGAATTAAAATCAGTAAAAGTGAGTGTCTGTTAATTATTATTACCCAAACTGATTCAACAATATCCTCAGAGAAGGAAACTTGTCATCCTTAGCTGACCTGAGCTTATACGTGACTCCTGTGACTTCAGCCAATTTGATTGACTCCACGTGATATCAAGAAACTGCTGAACACATTGGTTACAGCAAAGACTCTGAGCCCAGACAACAATCCCGGATGCAGTGCTGAAGACCTGTGCTCCAGAATTAGTTACACCCTTGGCCAAGCTACACCACTGTTATCATCCCAACATGTGGAAAACTGTTGAAGTATGTCTAATCCACAGAAAGCAAGACAAATCCCATCTGGCCAGTTTCCACCCAGTGTCCTCTCAATAATCAGCAAAATGATGGAGGGAGTCATTAACAATGATATCAAGCAGCACTTATTTATCAACAACTGTTCACTGATGCTTGGTTCAGGTCCTACCAGAAATACTTGGTTCCTGACCTCACTATAGCCTTGGTCCAAATATGGACAAAAGAGCTGAATGCCAGTGGTGAGGCGAGAGTGAGAGCCCTTGACATCAAGGCACTGTTTGATTTGTATGGCAGCAAGCAGCCCTGACAAAACTGGAGTCAGTGGGAATCAGGGGAAACCTCTCCACTGGCTGGAACCATAGATAGCACAAAGGAATGTGACTGTTGGAGGTCAGTCATCTCAGCTCCAGGATATCACTGCCGGAGTCCCTCACGATAGTGTCCTAGACCCAAACATCCACTGCTTCATCAGTGACCATCACTCCGTCATGTTGTCAGAAGTGGGGATGTTCACTGATGATTGCAAAATGTTTGGCACTGTTCACAATTCCTAAAACAGTTCATACCACACCAGCAAGACCTGGACAATATTCAGGTTTGGCTTGATAAGCGGTCAGTAACATTTGTGTCACACAGCTGCCAGGCAATGGCCAGCTCCAACAGCAGAGAAGCCAATAATTGCACCTGGACATTTAACAGCAATACCATCACAAAATCTCCAAGTATCAATATTCTGTGGGTTACCACTGATCAGAAATTTAATGCAACAGCCATATTAATATTGTAGTTACACAATATGTCAGAGGCTAATACTTCTGTGACAATTAAGTCACCTTCTGACCCCTAAAGCTTGTGAATTATCTATAGGGCACAAGTCAGGAGTGTGATAGAATACTCCACACCTTCCTGGATGAGTACAGCTCTAAAAACACCCTAAAACCTTGTCACCACACAGGACAAAGCACTCACTTGATTGGCAGCCCATCCACCACCTTAAACATTCACTCCCTCCATTACCAGTGCACAGTGGCAGCCATGTGTTCTTTCTACAAGATGCACTGCAGCAACTCACCAGCTCCTTCAACAGCACCTTCTAAACCTGTGACCACCACCACCTAGAAGAACAATAGCAGACACATGGGAACAACACCATCTGCAAGTTCCCCTCCAACCATCCTGAGTTGTAACTATATCATCCATCACTGTCACTGGGACAAAATCCTAGAACTCCCCTCTGCATTGTGGGTGTTCGTAAACTGCAGCAGTTCAATGGTTCACCATCACCTCCTCAAGGATGGGCAACAAATACTGGCCTTGCCAGCAATGCTCACATCCCACAAACAAATAAAAAAGCCCTATGCGAATGAAGTTGACTTCAAACTGCCCGCTGACGTGGTTTAACAAACTACTCAGTTATATCCAGAACAGGAGGCCTCTCTAACCTATCCACATATGCATGCTCAACCCATGAGTAAACACACAGGCATGACAAAAGTGATCATCGTAGCAGGAAAAAAGATTTGATCGTTAAATGACCATCCATGAATGCATTTAAAAAACCCTTTACCAATTACCTTTGCCTGTGAACAGACTGCTAACCACCGTGTTACCGAGCTGCCCAGAGAATGATATCGGCTGCTGACATACAGACAAAGATAGAACCATTGTATCTCAGTGTTATATGATTCACTGACTGAAACCAGTTTGGGTCTATCTCAGTCCAAATTCGCTAGACCTGGAGGATTCAGTGGCAGAACTTGAAACCCAGAAACACACAGGGTAAAGGATAAAGCCAGCCCAGGAATCTCTATTCAGAGAATATTCTAGACTTCATCAGACACAAAAAAGAATTACTCACAACAAAGTCAGGATCTGTTTCCCAATCATCTCCATCCTGCTCCACTTCCACTTTGACATTGTGGCCCACTGCAGATTTCCACATCTCTTGAGATTCAAAAAGAATATGTTTGAATAAACAAAACAGCAACAACCCATTGTCCTGGTACATTCTACCCAATCAAGGACTCCACCTCACCCATTTATGTGACTGCAGTAAGGGTCTGTATAAATGATTATGAATACCTTCTAGATGATACAGGACACAAATGTTCCACTTACAAGGACATATAGTCAAGTTCTACCCAATATTTGACTGTAGACAGTCTAATGGCTGGGTGTTGTCAATGAACACACAATAATCAAACACGGTTCCTTCATTACCTTTGTATTCAGATGGCTTATTATCATATACTTACATCAGAGTTCAAACTCCATAGCCTTCCTTTTATAGCAATATTAAAATTCATCTGCCATCAAATAGCCCATCTACATTTGAGTATAAAACTGAATGCCTCAGCTTAAGGAATCTTTACCCAAAATGTCATCACCTTAATCAGCTGGGGTATATTTTTTCCATCCAAAAGCCAGAGGAATGACACCATGAATCACGTATCTAAAAATACAATCCTTATCTCCTTAAAACAGCAATTCAATCTTACTAGATCCTACGCCACCAAGTAAACACTCCTCACCTCACAAATTGCCTTTTGACCAACTCGCAATTGCATAGTTACACAGCAAATTACACTTACCCTAATTATACACTGAGTCTGTACTGAGTGACCCTCACCCTGAATAAACAGTGACCCCTGTACGGTTACACAGTGAGTGACCCTCACTCTGAATAAACAGAGACCCCTGTACGGTTACACAGTGAGTGACCCTCACTCTGAATAAACAGAGACCCCTGTACGGTTACACAGTGAGTGACCCTCACTCTGAATAAACAGAGACCCCTGTACGGTTACACAGTGAGTGACCCTCACTCTGAATAAACAGTGACCCCTGTACGGTTACACAGTGAGTGACCCTCACTCTGAATAAACAGTGACCCCTGTACGGTTACACAGTGAGTGACCCTCACTCTGAATAAACAGAGACCCCTGTACGGTTAAACAGTGAGTGACCCTCACTCTGAATAAACAGTGACGCTGTATAGTTAGTGAGTGACTAAATAAATGATGACTCTGTACAGTTACACAGTGAGTGACTCTCACTTTGAATAAACACTGACTTTGTACAGTTACATAGCGAGTGACTGTTACATATTTAAAGGGTTGCATGATTGCTTTAAGAGTTGATGGTCACCATGATTTTATGGTGATATCATTAGGGTGCTGCACAGACTCCTACTTTTATTTTCAGTTTGTATTCTGTACAGCGCAGAGATCACAGCTTTCAATACATCTTGTTCTTCTGAGTATAAGTGTAAGTGTGCAAACCAAAGCTTTTGCTTTTGTTTAAAACCCACAACCCCATACATAGTTAGGACATTACAGAAGGAAAATTTGCAATGAGTTGGAATTTTGTTTAGTCAAAAGTATCAAGAAAACTCCTAAGTAGGAGAAAAAAAAATTGTGCGTCTCCTCACACTTTGAGTATTAGAAGTCCGGAAAAAATAAATCAACAACAGGATTCAAGATTGAAGTTGCAGTAAAGGAAGAGACAAGAAAGAAAAGACACTCTGTATGTGGTTTTAAAAGAGGGTTTTTTTTAAATTAGAGAGGGTGAGACTCCAGGTAGAATGCAACATATTTGAAAAGAGTGGATGCTCTACTGTATAGCTGGGGCCATTTGAAGAAAAGAAATGCATCAAGTCAAAGGTCTCCATGGTAAAAGGGAGAGTACTGGCAAATATGCTGAGCAGTCTCGAGTCACTTGTGCCTACAAGAGAAATGATGGGTCAATTAGGATCGATGGGGCCTTTCAACTAAGAAAATGAATCATGGAGTTCCGATGCAGGGCATTTTAAAGAAGCAAATAAAATTGCAACGAGTTACCCATACCAGCTTTTCTCAGGAAGTAATATCTCCAATTTGCTCCAGCACTTGGTTCATCCAACAAAGCCAGGAAGCAAGACATACGAAGACTTGCCAAAGATCCTTGAAGAGCATTAATCTTCAAAGCTACCGATCATCATGGAATCGTTCAGATTCCACTGAAGAAATCAAGTGGAAGGCGAAAGCATTGCCAAGTTTGTGGCAAATCTAAAAAGGCTGGCACAACATCCTGAGTCATTATAGGATATTCTTCAAGGTTATTGAGTTTGGGGTCTCCGAAACGAGGCTATCCAAAGAAGCTTGCTTACCAAACATGCATTGACTTTAAAGACAGCTGTAGAAATTGCAGTGTTGCTGGAAATGACTGCTGAAGAGGCTTGGTGCAGAAGTGAAGATCCACAAGTTGGGAACTGCCCGTATGAAGTCAAAGCAGCAACAAGCATATGCCAAAAGGGATCATTCAGTGAGTGAATGCTGGAACAAGGATAGTAATGCAAGAGTTGCAGCAAAATGGGTCACATTGCAAAACTCATCAGGGAGTCCAGTTTCTCTTGAGAAGAATATTCAGAAGAAGATTTATTATTTTTATTAGTGTCACAATTAGGCTTACATTAACACTGCAATGAAGTTACTGGATAAATTGCATTCTACAAAAAGAGTTTACAACAAGGAAAAAATTATGACTGTGAAGAAGAGAATGTCCAGAAATATGATGAAGAGATCCGACTGAACATCTTACCCATACAGGAGGATCATGTAGAATCTGGGAGATTTGAAAGTGGACAAACTATTAGGATGGATATTGATACTGGTGCTGCTGTATCTGAGACTATATACCAAGAAAAGCTGAAGCATCTCCCTTTAAAACTAGCTGATGTGATTTTACACAGTGAGAGACCTTTAGCCTGAATAAACAGTGGCTCTATACAGTTACACAGTGAGTGATTCTCCCTCTGAATAAACAGTAACACTGTACACTTACACAGTGAGTGACTCTCACCCTGAATAAACAGTGGCTCTATACAGTTACACAGTCAGTGATTCTCACTCTGAATAAACAGTGACTCTGTACAGTTACACAGTGAGTGATTCTCACTCAGAATAAACAGTGGCTCTGTACAGTTACACAGTGAGTGACCCTTACCCTGAATAAACAGTGACTCTGTACAGTTACACAGTGAGTGACCCTTACCCTGAATAAACAGTAACTCTGTACAGTTACACAGTGAGTGATTCTCACTCAGAATAAACAGTGGCTCTGTACAGTTACACAGTGAGTGACCCTTACCCTGAATAAACAGTGACTCTGTACAGTTACACAGTGAGTGACCCTTACCCTGAATAAACAGTGGCTCTGTACAGTTACACAGTGAGTGACTCTCACCCTGAATAAACAGTGACTCTGTACAGTTACACAGTGAGTGATTCTCACCCTGAATAAACAGTGACTCTGTACAGTTACACAGTGAGTGACTCTCACCCTGAATAAACAGTGGCTCTGTACAGTTACACAGTGAGTGACTCTCACCCTGAATAAACAGTAACTCTGTACAGTTACACAGTGAGTGACCCTTACCCTGAATAAACAGTGGCTCTGTACAGTTACACAGTGAGTGACTCTCACCCTGAATAAACAGTGACTCTGTACAGTTACACAGTGAGTGATTCTCACCCTGAATAAACAGTGACTCTGTACAGTTACACAGTGAGTGATTCTCACTCAGAATAAACAGTGGCTCTGTACAGTTACACAGTGAGTGACCCTTACCCTGAATAAACAGTGACTCTGTACAGTTACACAGTGAGTGACCCTTACCCTGAATAAACAGTGGCTCTGTACAGTTACACAGTGAGTGACTCTCACCCTGAATAAACAGTGACTCTGTACAGTTATACAGTGAGTGATTCTCACCCTGAATAAACAGTGACTCTGTACAGTTACACAGTGAGTGACTCTCACCCTGAATAAACAGTGGCTCTGTACAGTTACACAGTGAGTGACTCTCACCCTGAATAAACAGTAACTCTGTACAGTTACACAGTGAGTGACCCTCACCCTGAATAAACAGTGACTCTGTACAGTTAAACACTGAGTGACTCTCACCCTGAATAAACAGTAACTCTGTACAGTTACACAGTGAGTGACCCTCACCCTGAATAAACAGTGACTCTGTACAGTTACACAGTGAGTGACCCTCACCCTGAATAAACAGTGACTCTGTACAGTTAAACACTGAGTGACCCACACCCTGAATAAACAGTAACTCTGTACAGTTACACAGTGAGTGATTCTCACCCTGAATAAACAGTGACTCTGTACAGTTAAACACTGAGTGACTCTCACCCTGAATAAACAGTGACTCTGTACAGTTAAACACTGAGTGACTCTCACCCTGAATAAACAGTGACTCTGTACAGTTACACAGTGAGTGACCCTTACCCTGAATAAACAGTGACTCTGTACAGTTACACAGTGAGTGACCCTTACCCTGAATAAACAGTAACTCTGTACAGTTACACAGTGAGTGACTCTCACCCTGAATAAACAGTAACTCTGTACAGTTACACAGTGAGTGACCCTCACCCTGAATAAACAGTGACTCTGTACAGTTACACAGTGAGTGACCCTTACCCTGAATAAACAGTGACTCTGTACAGTTACACAGTGAGTGACCCTTACCCTGAATAAACAGTGACTCTGTACAGTTACACAGTGAGTGACCCTCACCCTGAATAAACAGTGACTCTGTACAGTTACACAGTGAGTGACTCTCACCCTGAATAAACAGTAACTCTGTACAGTTACACAGTGAGTGACCCTCACCCTGAATAAACAGTGACTCTGTACAGTTACACTGTGAGTGATTCTCACTCTGAATAAACAGTGACTCTGTACAGTTACACAGTGAGTGACCCTTACCCTGAATAAACAGTGACTCTGTACAGTTACACAGTGAGTGACCCTTACCCTGAATAAACAGTGACTCTGTACAGTTACACAGTGAGTGACCCTTACCCTGAATAAACAGTGACTCTGTACAGTTACACAGTGAGTGACCCTTACCCTGAATAAACAGTGACTCTGTACAGTTACACAGTGAGTGACCCTTACCCTGAATAAACAGTGACTCTGTACAGTTACACAGTGAGTGATTCTCACTCTGAATAAACAGTGACTCTGTACAGTTACACAGTGAGTGACCCTCACCCTGAATAAACAGTGACTCTGTACAGTTACACAGTGAGTGACCCTTACCCTGAATAAACAGTGACTCTGTACAGTTACACAGTGAGTGACCCTTACCCTGAATAAACAGTGACTCTGTACAGTTACACAGTGAGTGACCCTTACCCTGAATAAACAGTGACTCTGTACAGTTACACAGTGAGTGACCCTTACCCTGAATAAACAGTGACTCTGTACAGTTACACAGTGAGTGACCCTTACCCTGAATAAACAGTGGCTCTGTACAGTTACACAGTGAGTGACCCTCACCCTGAATAAACAGCGACTCTGTACAGTTACACAGTGAGTGACCCTCACCCTGAATAAACAGTGACTCTGTACAGTTACACAGTGAGTGACCCTTACCCTGAATAAACAGTGGCTCTGTACAGTTACACAGTGAGTGACCCTTACCCTGAATAAACAGTGGCTCTGTACAGTTACACAGTGAGTGACCCTTACCCTGAATAAACAGTGACTCTGTACAGTTACACAGTGAGTGACTCTCACCCTGAATAAACAGTAACTCTGTACAGTTACACAGTGAGTGACCCTCACCCTGAATAAACAGTGACTCTGTACAGTTACACAGTGAGTGACCCTCACCCTGAATAAACAGTAACTCTGTACAGTTACACAGTGAGTGACTCTCACCCTGAATAAACAGTGACTCTGTACAGTTACACAGTGAGTGACCCTCACCCTGAATAAACAGTAACTCTGTACAGTTACACAGTGAGTGACTCTCACCCTGAATAAACAGTGACTCTGTACAGTTACACAGTGAGTGATTCTCACTCTGAATAAACAGTGACTCTGTACAGTTACACAGTGAGTGATTCTCACTCTGAATAAACAGTGACTCTGTACAGTTACACAGTGAGTGACCCTTACCCTGAATAAACAGTGACTCTGTACAGTTACACAGTGAGTGACCCTCACCCTGAATAAACAGTAACTCTGTACAGTTACACAGTGAGTGACTCTCACCCTGAATAAACAGTGACTCTGTACAGTTACACAGTGAGTGACTCTCACCCTGAATAAACAGTGACTCTGTACAGTTACACAGTGAGTGATTCTCACTCTGAATAAACAGTGACTCTGTACAGTTACACAGTGAGTGACCCTTACCCTGAATAAACAGTGACTCTGTACAGTTACACAGTGAGTGACCCTCACCCTGAATAAACAGTGACTCTGTACAGTTACACAGTGAGTGACTCTCACCCTGAATAAACAGTGACTCTGTACAGTTACACAGTGAGTGACCCTCACCCTGAATAAACAGTAACTCTGTACAGTTACACAGTGAGTGACTCTCACCCTGAATAAACAGTGACTCTGTACAGTTACACAGTGAGTGACTCTCACCCTGAATAAACAGTGACTCTGTACAGTTACACAGTGAGTGATTCTCACTCTGAATAAACAGTGACTCTGTACAGTTACACAGTGAGTGACCCTTACCCTGAATAAACAGTGACTCTGTACAGTTACACAGTGAGTGACCCTTACCCTGAATAAACAGTGACTCTGTACAGTTACACAGTGAGTGACCCTTACCCTGAATAAACAGTGACTCTGTACAGTTACACAGTGAGTGACCCTTACCCTGAATAAACAGTGACTCTGTACAGTTACACAGTGAGTGACCCTTACCCTGAATAAACAGTGACTCTGTACAGTTACACAGTGAGTGATTCTCACTCTGAATAAACAGTGACTCTGTACAGTTACACAGTGAGTGACCCTCACCCTGAATAAACAGTAACTCTGTACAGTTACACAGTGAGTGACCCTTACCCTGAATAAACAGTGACTCTGTACAGTTACACAGTGAGTGACCCTCACCCTGAATAAACAGTGACTCTGTACAGTTACACAGTGAGTGACCCTCACCCTGAATAAACAGTGACTCTGTACAGTTACACAGTGAGTGACCCTTACCCTGAATAAACAGTGGCTCTGTACAGTTACACAGTGAGTGACCCTGAATAAACAGTGACTCTGTACAGTTACACAGTGAGTGACCCTCACCCTGAATAAACAGTGACTCTGTACAGTTACACAGTGAGTGACCCTTACCCTGAATAAACAGTGGCTCTGTACAGTTACACAGTGAGTGACCCTTACCCTGAATAAACAGTGGCTCTGTACAGTTACACAGTGAGTGACCCTTACCCTGAATAAACAGTGACTCTGTACAGTTACACAGTGAGTGACTCTCACCCTGAATAAACAGTAACTCTGTACAGTTACACAGTGAGTGACCCTCACCCTGAATAAACAGTGACTCTGTACAGTTACACAGTGAGTGACTCTCACCCTGAATAAACAGTAACTCTGTACAGTTACACAGTGAGTGACCCTCACCCTGAATAAACAGTAACTCTGTACAGTTACACAGTGAGTGACTCTCACCCTGAATAAACAGTGACTCTGTACAGTTACACAGTGAGTGACTCTCACCCTGAATAAACAGTGACTCTGTACAGTTACACAGTGAGTGACCCTCACCCTGAATAAACAGTGGCTCTGTACAGTTACACAGTGAGTGACCCTTACCCTGAATAAACAGTGGCTCTGTACAGTTACACAGTGAGTGACCCTCACCCTGAATAAACAGTGACTCTGTACAGTTACACAGTGAGTGACTCTCACTCTGAATAAACAGTGACTCTGTACAGTTACACAGTGAGTGACCCTTACCCTGAATAAACAGTGACTCTGTACAGTTACACAGTGAGTGACCCTTACCCTGAATAAACAGTGGCTCTGTACAGTAACACAGTGAGTGACTCTCACTCTGAATGAACAGTAACTCTGTACAGTTACACAGTGAGTGACCCTCATCTTACTTGTAAATAATCCTTTCTCTTTTTCAGTCTCTGTCTACCTTTCCTGTTGTCCTTCAGTTAATATCAATATGGTCAGTGGCTTCCACTAGTTCCCCGCCTTCTGTTCCTCTCACACTGTCAGCCCATCTCCTACATCATCATCATCATTCACAGCAAGAATCGTTGCACCATCTCCAACTCAATGTCGCAATGCAATCCAATGAGGAAGGCCATTCGGCACAACCTGCCAACAGCCTCCCACAGAAACGTGACTCCTCCATCACAGCACCTCAATACACTGAACTCCTTCCATCTTTCCTTCTGTGAACAAGTAACTGCTAGATCCTGGTGTTCTTCAACACAGGCCTCTTCTTTCTTGTTTTTGCTCAGTGAGATTATGCTTCCTGATTTGTGGTTTATTCAGTATATTTACCTGTGCTCTCAGCTCCTGTCTCGATCAGAATCCCTTTCTTCACCTTAATCTCTGCGCAAAACTGAAATGAATTGCTGAAGTTTCCGGGCCTGACTCATTTCTGAACACCAAACTGAACTCTGACCTTTCAGAGAACATTCTGGAGCGACCAGAATCACTATCTCTCTTCCTCTCTCCCCCACTCCCCTCCTCCCACACTTCCCCTCCCACAGAAATAGAGCAACTTTAAAAAATTAAACATTATTCAACTGCAGGCCTTGTGATTCAAGGTCCTTTAGCAAACCCCTCCCTGCTGGCCAGGTGTAACAGAGGCAGTCTTTCTAATTCATTGTCAGTAAGAAACACTCTTGTCACCTGTTTTATTAACTGGCTTGTTAAGTTTACTCATTGTACGTTTTCATTAGCACTTTACAATGGCTTCCTAAACTGACAGGATCAGAGGGCCTTTCACTCTTTAATGTTACATCAAATGGGAGCAGATTATCACACAAAGAGGAGCAATGTATTTACTGAATTTTCACTAATTCTCACAGGAGGTGGGCACCACTATCAAAAATCAACATTTATTGCTCAGTCCTAACTGCCCTTAAGAAAGTGGTAGTGAGCCACTAACTTGAACTGTTGTAGTCTGTATGGTAGAAGGTGCACCCATAGGTGCCGTTAGGTCAGGGTGTTGACAAAGTGCATTTCAGATTGAGCGCAGAATGAGAGATGACTGACACTCATAATCTGGGACCTTGCTCACTGACACGGACAGTTCACTGATGTTAGTGACAGAAAGACAGATTATTTTCTCCTGTCCAGAGAATGAATCAAAGGGAGGCACGGTGGCACAGTGGTTAGCATTAGCACTGCTGCCTCACAGCACTAGGGAACAGGGTTCAATTATAGCATTGGGTTACTGTCTGTGTAGAGTATTGCACATTCTCCCTGTGTCTTTGTGGGTTTCCTCTGGGTGCTTTGGTTTCCTCCTGCAGTCCAAAGATGTGCAGGTCAGGTTGGTTGACCATGTTAAATTGCCCCTTAGTGTCCAAAGATGTATAGGTTAGGGGAAATGATGGGGTAAATATGTAGGGTTAAGGGAATAGGGTGTGGGTGGGATGCGCTATTGGAGGGTCAGTGCAGGCTCAATGGGCCAAATACTGTAAGGATTGTATAACCAGTCCCAAACTTAAAGACATCCAAAAGGCCTGACCAGAATCCCCTTCATTTTCTTCAACAAAAGTTATAAGGCTTAACTTTGTAAGTCTCTCTTCATTGATATAATCCTGATAATATTCCAGTGAATCTGCCCATTGTTTTATCCTTCCTTTGATCCAGTGTCCAAAGCAACTCTTATGTTCTACATATAATCCCCTCAATTAGATTCAAGCTTGTAACTCAGTCCAGATTCTATATATAAACCAACCAAACCCCTTGTTCAGACTCCTGGCCTGTATTTCGCTCTTGGGGATCCATTATTCTATAGACAGAGCACACAAACTCATGGTTAGAGTTGACCTTTAATTCACTCCCTGCTTTTCTGTTTTCACCTTAGGAGTGTGGCCAATGCATTCTCAATTTCTTCATTGAATTGAGGCCCAATCAGTCCCCATCCATACCACTTTTCTCCACCTGCTGAACTTGTTCTCATGTTGAATAACTTCCCCTTAGATTTCCCTCACTTCCTCCAAATAAAAGATGTTGCCATGGGAACTCATATGGGTCCTGGTTACTGCCTGCTTTTTCTCAGGATATACGGAACATTCTTTGTACTGGTCCTGCCCATGGCCCCTCCCTCATTTTTTTCTGGTACCATAAAACCATAAGATATTGGAGCAGAATTAATCATTTGGCCTATCGAGTTTGCTCTGCCATTCGATCATGGCTAATATATTTCTCAACCCAGTTCTCCTGCCTTTTCTCTGTAACCTTTGATCCTTTCATCAATCAGGAACCTATCTATCTCTGTCTTAAACACACTTAATGACGTGGCCTCTAAGCCTTCTGTGGCAATGAATTCCATTGATTCACCACCCTCTGGCTGAAGAAATTCCTCCTCATCTTGGTTCTAAAGGGTTCTTTATTCTGAGGCTGTGTCCTTGGGTCCTAGTATCTCCTACAAATGGAAGCATCTTCTCCATATCCATCTATCCAGGATTTTCAGTATTCTATATGTTGAAGGTTATATTAGTGTCATTTCCTGCTCTCCCCTTGAATTGGAAAATTTCATCATCCTTGCTTCCGATTTTCACCCTTTCACATCTTCAGAGGGTTTATCTCTGATTCTTCCGCCGCTTGACTCCCTTATTCCCATTAGGTGATCAACTAATATCCATTATAATTTGACTGACTTCCACAGTCAGTTGGTTTATATTCCTCTCACTCCGATTCATGTAAGAATTCCATTCCATTTTCCCAGTTGCTCCACCTACGTCACATCTGTACTGATGGTGCAAGCTTCCAAACCAGAGCTTCCGAAACATCTTGCTTTTTCCTCAGTTGAGGATTCCCCTCCACCGTTGATAGGGCCCTCCACTGTGTCCATTCCATTTCCAGCTCTCTCCCTTCCCTTCCCTTCTGGATCCATGATTGGGTTTCCTTTCCACTCCACCTGGCACCTGATTTAACGGATCATCCTCCGCCATTTCTGCCTTCTCCAGCACAATACTACGACTAAAAACATCTTGCCCTTTCCTCCTCATTCAGCATTTCCAAGGGACCGTTACCTCTGTGACATCCTGGTCCACCTCTCGGTCACCCCCAATACCCAGTCTTCTTCCCATGTCACTTTGGTATGCAAATACAGGAGGTGCAACACCATCCCCTTAACCAGTTCCCTTCTCACTATCCAGCACCCCAAGCACTCCTTCCAGATGAAACTGTGATTCACTGATCCTTCATTCAGATCAGTAGAATGTATTTGCTGCTCCCAATGTAGTCTCTTCCACACTGGGGAGACCAAATGCAGACTGGTTAACCACTTTACAAAACTCCCCCAGTCATCAGGTACGACCCTGAGCTCCTGGTCACTTGTCATCTTAATTCTCTGTCTCACTCTAACCTCTCAGCCTTTGACCTTCTACTCTCCTCCAATAAAGATCAACGTTAGCTCAAGGAACAGATATAATTTTCTCCTGAGTTGAGGGGGTTGAGCTATGAGGAGAGGCTGAATAAACTAGGCTTGTACTCGTTAGAGTTTAGAAGAATGAGGGGAGATCTCATTGAGACGTATAAGATGATGAATGGGATGGATAGGATAGAGGTGGAGAGACTCTTCCCGCTCAGAAAGGATAGTAGGACTAGGGGACACAGCCTCAAGATAAAGGGGAGGCGGTTTAGAACAGAGTTGAGGAGGAACTTCTTCACTCAAAGGGTGGTGAATCTCTGGAATTCTCTGCCCGTTGAGGTGGTGGAGGCTGCCTCACTAAATATTTTTAAGACGCGGGTTGATGGGTTTTTGATAAGAGAGGGGATTAAGGGTTATGGGGAGAGGGCGGGAATGTGGAACTGAGCCACGACAGATCAGTCATGATCTTATTGAATGGCGGGGCAGGCTCGAAGGGCTAGTTGGCCTACTCCTGCTCCTATTTCTTATGTTCTTATGAACTTGTTGCTGGTTATGATTCTGCTATTGCATTGCGCCTGCCATCATTTCATTTTCCATTTCATTCTGCTCTACATCGTCATCATTATCTCTTTTGTCATTTAATCTCTCTTGCCTTCCAGCCTATCAGCTCCTTCTTCCCTGTTCCCCTCACCTCTGAACTTGCTGAAAATCTACTCCATCTTGAGCTTCTTCCAGTTCTGACAAAATGTCAGCAATATTTTCAAAAGTGGGTTTGGAAGTCCAATGTTTGCATCAATTTCAGACCCTAACCCTGTGCCACAGCCCTGTCACTCATGGAATGCTACTCTGAACTGCAAATGCCCTAATCAGCATGGCGGTGAGGTTGGTGTCCAGTTAGTGGCGCCAGGTGTTAGCAGGAGGTGGGATCTACCTCCGGAACATGAGCAGCAAGGGCGAACGGCAGCCATGATGGGGCCTACCATCTCCCCAAGAGGCAGCTCCTCCAAGGATCAGCAGCCACGACGCTTGAGGGAATGATGGTTGAATCATCATCGCTAGACTATTATCGCTACACTATTAATCCAGAAACTCAGCTAATCTTCCGAGGATCCGGGTTCAAATTCCACCATGGCAGATGGTGGAATTTGAATTCAGTAAAAAATAATTTGGAATTAAGGATCTACTGATGGCCATGAAACCATTGTCAATTGTCAGAAAAACCCATCTGTTTCACTAACATCCTTTAGAGAAGGAAATCTGCTGTCTTTACCTGGCGTGGCCTACATCTGACTCCAGAGCCATAGCAACCTGGTTGACTCTGAACTGCCCTCAGGCAACTAGGGATGGACAATAAATGCTGACCAGTCAGCGATGCCCATGTCCCACGAATGAATAAAACTGTTGAGAATGCCTGTGTAAGCCATATTAGAGATAATGAACATGATCCAAAACAAGATCTCATAGATCCCTTGATAACTTTCACTTAATTAATAATATTTCCCCTCTTTAACACAATAGCTGCGTGCCAAACAGTTTGGCTTTGCTTAATTCCCATTTGAAAATTGCCCACCTGAGCCATTAACCAGTCTTGGTGGGGGAGGGCAGAAGAAGGGGGGGGGGGGGTCTGTTAAAGTGTTGTTAGTCGGAGGCAAGCGGGTTCTCCGTTCCCTTGTCCGACCCCCTGTCTATGAGAACTGGAATGTGTCCCGGGACACCAGGATTGAGAAATATCCCTCTCCCCTAGACTCCAGCCACTGAAAAGTGAGAGCAGAATTGCAGGAAATGAGTGGATGCAGAATGATGAGTAATTCTCCCTCTTTATAATCCCGATGCTGACAATCTGCATTAGTTTTTGTTCCTGGCGGTGTGAAGCAGCTGGAACTCTCAGGTTAATACCACTGAAACAAAACCCTCTTGTTGGGGAGAGGTGAGGCTGTTCAAACCCTCCAACAGGTACTGAATGTGGACAGACTGACCAAGCTCCCTCCCTGGTCAGTGACTGACTCTGGGCAGGAGACTCTCAGCCTCTGGGCATCCACTCTCTGGGCAGGGGACTCTCAGCCTCTGGGCTCCCACTCTCTGGGCAGGGGACTCTCAGCCTCTGGGCTCCCACTCTCTGGGCAGGAGACTCTCAACCTCTGGGCTCCCACTCTCTGGGCAGGAGACTCTCAGCCTCTGGGCATCCACTCTCTGGGCAGGAGACTCTCAGCCTCTGGGCATCCACTCTCTGGGCCGGGCAGCCTCTGGGCATCCACTCTCTGGGCAGGAGACTCTCAGCCTCTGGGCTCCCACTCTCTGGGCAGGGGACTCTCAGCCTCTGGGCTCCCACTCTCTGGGCAGGGGACTCTCAGCCTCTGGGCTCCCACTCTCTGGGCAGGGGACTCTCAGCCTCTGGGCTCCCACTCTCTGGGCAGGGGACTCTCAGCCTCTGGGCTCCCACTCTCTGGGCAGGAGACTCTCAGCCTCTGGGCTCCCACTCTCTGGGCAGGAGACTCTCAGCCTCTGGGCTCCCACTCTCTGGGCAGGGGACTCTCAGCCTCTGGGCTCCCACTCTCTGGGCAGGGGACTCTCAGCCTCTGGGCTCCCACTCTCTGGGCAGGGGACTCTCAGCCTCTGGGCTCCCACTCTCTGGGCAGGGGACTCTCAGCCTCTGGGCTCCCACTCTCTGGGCAGGGGACTCTCAGCCTCTGGGCTCCCACTCTCTGGGCAGGGGACTCTCAGCCTCTGGGCTCCCACTCTCTGGGCAGGGGACTCTCAGCCTCTGGGCTCCCACTCTCTGGGCAGGGGACTCTCAGCCTCTGGGCTCCCACTCTCTGGGCAGGGGACTTTCAGCCTCTGGGCTCCCACTCTCTGGGCAGGGGACTTTCAGCCTCTGGGCTCCCACTCTCTGGGCAGGGGACTCTCAGCCTCTGGGCTCCCACTCTCTGGGCAGGGGACTCTCAGCCTCTGGGCTCCCACTCTCTGGGCAGGGGACTCTCAGCCTCTGGGCTCCCACTCTCTGGGCAGGGGACTCTCAGCCTCTGGGCTCCCACTCTCTGGGCAGGGGACTCTCAGCCTCTGGGCTCCCACTCTCTGGGCAGGAGACTCTCAGCCTCTGGGCTCCCACTCTCTGGGCAGGGGACTCTCAGCCTCTGGGCTCCCACTCTCTGGGCAGGGGACTCTCAGCCTCTGGGCTCCCACTCTCTGGGCAGGAGACTCTCAGCCTCTGGGCTCCCACTCTCTGGGCAGGGGACTCTCAGCCTCTGGGCTCCCACTCTCTGGGCAGGAGACTCTCAGCCTCTGGGCTCCCACTCTCTGGGCAGGAGACTCTCAGCCTCTGGGCTCCCACTCTCTGGGCCGGGCAGCCTCTGCTGGGGGAAGTTCAGAAAGTTAGCCAAATTTGGGAGAAGTCTGGGAAAGTTTCTTACCGGCGGCAGGGCGTTCCGGAGGGGGAGGAGGAGGGCAGCCTGTGGATCCCGGGACGGTTCAGTATCTGTTCCGACTCAAGAGAGTTTTGGTGACTGGGGAGCGCGGGGACGCGCCTGGGTTGAAAGCAGGAAGGGAGTCCTCGTGCCCGCGCATGCTGCAAACACTCAGCAAACTCACTGAACCGCAGTTTGAACTCCTCTCCCTCCCTCCAGCCACTCCTGCTGCCCATTCCCACACTTACTGACTTTAGCTCAGATTTCCGGCAGCTGCAGCTTTTTATTTTCTCTCCCAGTTTTTGCTCTCAGCTTCACTGGTTCAGCCTCAAATATCTTTGAACTGAGTGGTTTGCTGAGTGAGAAGTCTCACAACACCAGGTTAAAACCCAACAGGTTTGGACTTTAACGGGGTGTTTTGAGACTTCTTACTGTGTTTACCCCAGTCCAACACCGGCATCTCCACATCATGGTTTGCTGAGACCATTGGCAAGGGCAAAGTGAACTCATGCACTGCTCTCAAAATCTGGGAGCTGGATTCCCCATCCCGGATCAGAGCTTGGAGCGGCATTGGGGTAGCATTCCCTAACCCGGATCAGAACCAGGGCTGGATTCCCAAACCTGGATCAAAACCACAACAGCATTCCCCAACCTGGACATGATTCCCTAACCCGGATCAGAATCTGGACATGATTCCCTAACCCAGATCAGAGCCTGAGGCAGCATTCCCTAACATGGATCAGAAACTGGGGCAACATTCCCTAACATGGTTCGGAACCTGGACATGATTCCCTAAGACGGATCAGCATTTAGTTAGGGCATCATGATGGGCATGAGCTTGGAGAGCCTGTTCCTGTGCTGTAGTTTTCTTTGATCTTTATAATTGGTATTCTTGCCATTGTGCTGATGAGTGCAATTTGAAAAGCTTCAACAGCATGTCTCTTTCCATCAGCACTCAAGGTCTGTACTCTTCAAACAACTACTTCTGTGGCTCTGTCAAATTTAGTTTGATAATACTTCTACAAATTGTGAGGTTGTTATCCTTCATAGTAGTGGTTTGGGATTTACATGGGAAATGGGATACATTCTCCTAAACACCAGGAAAAATCCTGGAGATGGAGGAAATTACATTTACTTTACTCAGTCAGCAAACAGAGCAAATATCCTCCTCGGGACAAGCTGAGACAGGCTACGTATTTGAGGCAGGTCACTCCCTCTTACTGGTGCTCAGACATGTAGACTGAAGCTGGGGCCTGACATGTACATCAGAAGTATTGCTGTAGAGATTTGTCATAACCCAGAGTTCACTGGTAGCAATGAAAAACACAGAATGCACCCAAGTGTGCATAAAGAGGAGAAGTGCGGGAGTGAAGGGAAGGGATTGTTCAGCAGTGGAGGGCGGCTGTGTGTGAAGACGTGGTTGGGGAAGGGAAACCAATTCTGGTGAAGGTACAAATACAACTTTTTTAAAGAATGTAAAATAACGTGGGTGAATCTGGGTCTGACCAGCCCCATGTCCCTCACTGCCAAGCAAACAGTGAGTACAAAGACTGAGACTCAACAGATAGATTTCAAAAATATTTTATTCCAAGCCATACATGAATATTTTGATCATTGATGTTTCTCCAGCTCCCCCACCATCCCCTCGGCTTGTTCCCTCTCAATGGTCAATGGCTCCCTGATCCCTCCAATACCCAGCAGTAATTCACTTTATCCATAGACACGAGGAAAAGCAGTGTCAAACAATGACAAGGGTCACTGGCAGCCATCTTACCGACTGCACCAGGAACCACCGGCAGCCATTTTACCAGTTGCACCAGGAACCACCAGCAGCCATCTTACCGACTGCACCAGGTACCACCGGCAGCCATCTTACCAGTTGCACCAGGAACCACCGGCAGCCATCTTACCAGTTGCACCAGGAACCACCGGCAGCCATCTTACCGACTGCACCAGGAACCACCGGCAGCCATCTTACTGATTGCACCAGGAACCACTGGTAGCCATCTTACCAACTGCGCGAGGAACCACCAGCAGCCATCTTACCAGTTGCACCAGGAACCACCGGCAGCCATCTTACTGACTGTGGAAGGAATCACTGGCAGCCAATGTTTTCATTGTGCCCGGGGGAAAGAGACAAATTATTCATCATATAAATAGACAATCTATTAAATTAAACAGGGTTGTTTGCAATGAGCACTGGCCTCTTATTCACTGTACAACAGAAGTAGAAAGTTCCCTCAGTTGTGGAAATATTTATATATATTTTATTTATAAAAAATTATGGTTTAAACTCCTTGTGATTTCGCAAGTGTTATAAAGTTTCTGATCAAAAATCAGCACCCCCAACTTTCAACAGTTTAATACAATGATAGAACATCCCATAATATGAACCCCCTTCACCAATCCAGCAGCTGGTCACTCCCACATTACCCAGTTTGGGGTTACTCTTGAGAATTGTGTCAGGATAAGGCACGGGATTGACTGCCCTCGCTGGTAATGGGGGTGAGGTGTGGGGTATTCCCCCTGCCTTTCCAGGTGAGCTACACTAATGGCAAGGGTCCGCGGTTAATCCCACAGGGAATGCTGTTTATGGTCTCTGTTAGTTACAAAGGAGGCACTTGGTCTTTCTTGTAAAACATCCAAACCCTCCCCCCTCTATGTAGCAAACTCATTCTGCATTCATCACAAAACACCAGCCCCCTGATCCACCACAGTGGCCTCCCAGCCCTACCCCAGCAAGGGTCAAACCTCTATTCCTACCCACAGGAAAGAGCAAAGAACAGGTCTTTATCACTGTGACCTGGTCGTGTTCTCCCCTCAACCCCCAGGACAGACAGTAATCAATCTGTTGCCATTCTGCACCCACCCACTCTCCCCTTCCCCAAGATCTCCAACCCCACCCACCCCAGGCACATGGTTAGGAGTCACTATTTTTTAGGCATCAGAAAGATCCTGAAGTTGAGCTGCAAAATCATAAGGAGTTTAAAGGAATAAAGTGTAAACGTATAGTAGGAAGGCACTTCTCAACCAGCTGGTAGGCAGCAGCCCTGAGACTACATCCCAGGGCAGCACTAAATTGCTGAAACTGGTTTATAAAAAAGTATTTGGATAGTGTGTGCAGTGCACCTGAACCAAAGTGTAGCATCCCACCCGATATCACAGCCGTCTCTTCCGTCATACCCTGACAGGCTGTGTGATCAGAGTTTCCCTATGTCTACCTGTATGCTAATTCCCTCTCTGTCTGCACTACCAGCTGCTGGAAAGGATCTCGCTTTGGTTTATTTTCTCCCCCACCATAATCATTGCATCCTTTCCTGACAATGAGATTGGAATTATTGCAAACCAAGTACGTCATATTTTATGACATGTTTGGGTCGCTTGCCCATCAAGTGGGTTGTCCCACCACCCTGCAGCCATTTTTAGTGTTACTTGTGGTGCAACACCACCATCTGCTGGAGTGCAGCCAGTACTGCAGGTCATATTCAGCACATCTAAATTCAAGCAGCAACTACCCTAGTGCAGGAATGTATGTAGAATTAAAAAAAGCTCTTGTGCTTCACCAGTAATCCTTCCTTGAGAAAGGCAAGAAGATAAACATGTTAACCTTCAGCCATTCACATCAGGAGATAGAGCACATGGCACTCTCACCCTTTTGAATGGGCAAATTCTGATATCCTCGTTCTGAACTGCGCATTATGATGGGCCAATGTGATTTAATCCTAGATGGTGACTGGCAAAATGAGCCCAAGATGAGCTCTCCCTCCAGTCCTGTAGAAGATCAATACTATCACCCATCAATCGAAAAAAAGTAAACCAAATACCCCAGGCAAAAGCATTACTCCGAAATCGGGTTAAACATTCACTGAGTAAAATCTCATAGAAGGCAAAATAAATCTTCAGCTGCAGGTACAGAGAAAGCTCGCTGTCAGCTCACTGTCCGCAAGCCCCTTCCAGCCCTGGACACCAGGCTTGCTGGAGTTACAGATTGCCTGTGAAACACAGGAGAAAGAGGATGTGCAGCACAGCGACATACACGGCAAACAGCAACTTGGTCCGAGATCGACTGTGAAGCAGGGAACAAAATGACCTCACTCTGGAGCCCCTTCGAGTCTGAAGACAAAAATACCACAGATTAGAACCAGAATCAGCACAAGACACAGATCGAGACTAGCGGGGACTGCACTGTAGGACAGTCTATAGTGAGACCAAGGGCTGCACTGTAGGAGAGTCTACAGGAGACTAGGGGCTGTACTGTAGGAGAGTCTATAGTGAGACCAGGGGCTGTACTGTAGGAGAGTCTATAGTGAGACCAGGGGCTGTACTGTAGGAGAGTCTATAGTGAGACCAGGGGCTGTACTGTAGGAGAGTCTATAGTGAGACCAGGGGCTGTACTGAAGTAGAGTCTACAGGAGACCAGGGGCTGTACTGTAGGAGAGTCTATAGTGAGACCAGGGGCTGTACTGAAGTAGAGTCTACAGGAGACCAGGGGCTGTACTGTAGGAGAGTCTATAGTGAGACCAGGGGCTGTACTGAAGTAGAGTCTACAGGAGACCAGGGGCTGTACTGTAGGAGGGACTATAGTGAGACCAGGAGTTGCACTGTTGGAGGGTCTATAGTGAGAGGAATGTAATAGGGAGTTTGTTATAAAACAGATACTGAAGAGAGAGAAGGATGGAAAGTATGTTATCCTTGGGGGTTGGTTAAGGTGGGAGGGGACACACTGGGGCAGTGGGAGGGGGTGGGACATGCTGGGGCAGTGGGAGGGGGGTGGGACATGCTGGGGGATGGGGGTGTGTGAGGGGGGACATGCTGGGGCAGTGGGGAGAGGGGGCTCTACCAGGGTTGAAAGGGGTCTGACTGCTCTCAGTGTGAGCATATTGGTGATAATGTGTGCTCTGTGCAGTTTCTGACCTTGCTGGGTGTAGCACTCTCCGGGAGGTCGATCAGCATGGAATGCTCCTCCATAGCTGAGGCATTGAGACTCCGCTCCTGAGCATTGACCCACTCGCTCAGCTCCACACTGAAAGGAAATAAATATCAAATGCAGCAATGTACAGTCTCATCCTATCCCAGATCCACTCCCCGATGTCCAACTCTGGCCAGGTTAGTGTCATTGCCTTGAGAATGCTCCTGAGGGAGCCACATAGCTGAGAAGGGCCATTCAGCCCTTCTAACATGTGTCACTATTCCACAGACTGAGGCTGGCCAGATTAACCTGCCTTAGAGCCAAAGCCCTTGGAGTCCACACCCAGCACAAATCCATCATCCCTGTTCAATCTTAACCTACAAAAAGCTGTGAAACAACCAGATTGCCATTAGCTTGTGTGAGAGGAAAAGTAATCCCTGATTTCACTCCTAAATGTCTTAATTTTAATTTTAAGATTGCACCTCCTTGCTCAGGATTCCCCACCAGAGGAAAAGATAAAAACAAAGGCGAGTGAAACAAGGTCTAGGTACGTGGAGAGGGCGGGAAATGGATTCCCCATTCTCCTGCTCCCCATTAACCACAGGGTTCCCCCGTTTTCCCCGCCATTTGGCCCATTCACTTCTTACCTCTTGAGCCGATGTTCTGCTGACAACAGGGCTTCCTCAGCAGCCAATCGCTTTTCTCGCTCTTCAGCCAGTGATCCCTCCAATTGGTTCAGTTCCTGCTTTGATCTGTCCTGCATCTGTTTGGCTTCAATCAGCCTGTGAGACGCAAAGCAAGTAAAGCAATCGTTTCCGCATAAGCATGAGAATAACAGGCCATTCTGCCCCTTGAACCTGTTCTGCCATTTACTTAGCTCTCTTTAACACTGCCATATCAAACACTCCCAGGGCAGCTACTGTACAGGTTAGATACAATGCAAAACTCCCTCTACACTGCCATATCAAACACTTCCAGGACAGACACAGCACAGGGTTAGATATAGAGTGAAGCTCTCTTTAACATTGCCATATCAAACACTCCCAGGGCAGCTACTGTACAGGTTAGATACAATGCAAAACTCCCTCTACACTGCCATATCAAACACTTCCAGGACAGACACAGCACGGGGTTAGATATAGAGTGAAGCTCTCTTTAACACTGCCATATCAAACAGTTTGAAAAGTCACTGCAGGTTTATCACATCTGACAGAGGAAATCCTCTCAGAATGCTAATTCCCTCCTTTAATTCAGATGCTGATGCAGCTGCTGTATTGCTTGCGGCACTTTATCTGATCTCACTGCTGCCCACTACCCTTCCCCACTGCAGAGCTGAGTACACTTTAGAGAGATATTCAGAGAGGAGGGCTGACTGCAAAAACAAGCAGCCTGTAATCAAAAATACAATAAAAATCTGGCCCTGCAGCAGTAGAAACAGAATGACTTCAATGGGGATTATTTGTAATGACTGAGAAATTGAAAAGCCAGGTCAAAATGGACATGGATAATTCTGGAATTAACATGCCATAGAAGAGAGAAATTATCAGATGCTTAGTGGCATAAATAATAGAGATCTATGAAAGGGAGAGGGAAGGGAGGTGGGGATTATCCAACAGCTCTAAAAAGAGCTGGCAATAATGTGAAAGCAGAGTCTTTAAGACAGAACTAGGCAGATTCTCAATAAGTGAGGGGCTGAAATGTTAACAGAGGTAGATGGAAGTGCGGAATTGAGATTACAATCAGATCAGCCATAATCCTATTAAATGGCACAGCAGGCTCGAGTGGCCAACTCCTATTCTTAATTGAACTTGCACTGGAAATTTCAAAGTAGCAGAAAATAAACAAGCCTCAAATCGATGTTGAGATTCGAACGATTCCCCTCAGAGTAATAGGTACATGGACTAGCCGTTCTTGCATTAGATAATGTCTTGTATCAAATAAATGTCCCATTTTGGTCTGTGATACCAGCGGTACTAATTCCATAAATTACATATAACACATAACAGAGAAATAGCCCATTCAAGCCAATCATTTCACATTATGAAGCTCCATTCAAACCTCTTCATTTAACAATCAGAGCAAAGCCCTGAATTAAACCACAAAATATAGGAGCAGATTTAGGCCATTCATGCAGCATTAATCCAATAACAAGACGCTCCATTATGGTCATTACCTTTGTTTCAAATGTCTAAGTTCCGTTTCCTTGTGCTGTTCCGTGTTTCTATCCTTTCCCTGTGGGCCACCAGGGGCAGCATCAACCAAGGGGTCCATCTATAGGTCAAAAACTAGAGAGATGAGTCAAAACAGCACCCACAGAGACCATACAACACTCAAATCAAACAGCACTCAGAGACCCACACAATGGGACCAAATTCCAGAACTCATATTAAGAATAATGCGGAGAAGAGTGCATCTCCAGGGTTGATATAGAGAATAATGGATACAGGAGTGAATCCCAGACTTCAATTTCTCCCTGTTCCATCAATAACATCACTCAGACCTGCCGATTAAACTGTGAACTCCCCAGTTTCTTATCCATTTTTCACCCACCTTCTCCTTCTCATCCTGCAGATCTGTAGAAGACTGCAGCTGTTGTTCGAGGGTTCGGTGACGTGCCTGTAACTCGTTCAAACGCTGTTGTGTGTCGCGCAGGTTCTGCCCAGTTCCCCGCAGTTGGGCAGAGAGTGCAATCTTCTCCTCAAACACTAGCGACATCTGTAAGTGAAACAGAGTGAGGGCGAATGGGAAAGACAGGATACATGTGTCATGGAAACAAGACAGAGAGAGAGAGTATCCCCAGGGGAGAGAAAATACCCATGCACCGGGTAAGTGCTGTCTCACCCAGCTAGATGTCAGTGCAGAAATGTTGGAACAGGATGCAGACAGGTTGAGAAGGACATGGAGGGATACTTGACCATGTTCACAAAGTCACATGTTTTAGTATTATAACAGGCGCAGAAACCAGATATGAATGTGGAATTTTTGATGATGAACTATCAGCATTCAACATAATTATGGCTCTGAATCTGACCACAGCTTTAGGATTTAGTTAAGTGCAGGTGAATGTGGCAATTCTGACATTATAATCCATCATTCATCGCAGACTCCACTGAGAACTCCCACAGTAAATAGAGTAGACAAATAACCAGGTTAAAGACAAATGTGTCTGCTACACACACCTTGCTATTGAGTTTCTGGATGTGCAGCTCCTTCTGATGGAGTTCTTTCAGGCTGTTGTTGAGTTGCATCTTCAGCTGGCTATTCTCAGTCTGTACACCTTTCAGAGTCTCACCAGGGTTAGCTGCTTCTTCTGGTGCCTGTTTGACAGATATAACATCACTAGAACTTCATTATGTTTTTGGTTAATAAGTTATTTTCCTGCCTCTATCAGCTGAGGGTCCAGTCTTCCCCCGGTTTGTTTTCTCGAAACTCCCACACAATGCCAGAATTGTTGGCACAAACCATATAAAGTTTACAGTTTACTTACTAGTGCCACAAGTAGACTTACATTAACACTGCAATGACGTTACTGTGAAAATCCCCCAGTCGGCACACTCCAGCACCTGTTCAGGTACATTGAGGGAGAATTTAGCATGGCCAATCCACCCAGAGCACCCAGAGGAAACCCATGCAGACATGGGGACAGCATACAAACTCTACAAGACAGTGATCCAAGCCAGGAATTGAACCCGGGTCCCTGGCAGTTGTAATACAGCAGTGCTAACCATTGTGCCACCTGTATCCACAAGTGGGCACAGGATGCAGCTGCAACTCTGTGCCATCTTGCACTTATTCCGACACTGTATCCCTCCCATGTCTTCTCTCCCTCTTGAAGACTCCATGCCTTGCTGGGGTACCACCAGCTAACTTTCAGCAATTGTTCCCAGTGAGTCCAGACAGTGAATATCAACGCTGTACTTGAGCACATCAAAGCTGATAGGCCTTGCCTGATGCCCGTGCACACAGGCACAGTAGGAGTTACTACAGCATGATCTAGAGTAGGATCTGGGATGCTTTTGGCCCAGTCCAGCCCATATAGGCTAAGGAAACCACAAAAACTCTATCAGAGTCCAGGTAAAGATGCTGGGACCAACTTGCTCTCCATATCCTGAGAGTATTAATTAAGGAGGCAAAATAAATCGATATTATTCCTGAGTTATCACTATACAGAATCTCATGTCAGCAGCTACTATGAGTATAGGTGTAAAAACCAAGTACCTGCTGTGTCACTTTCAGTCTTAGCTCCTGATACAGGCGCTGGAGCTCCTGGATTTGTTTGTCCTTATCTGACACAGCAATCAGATACTGTTCTTTCAGCCTCTCACATTGCTTGGTAAAAGACAACTTCTCAGACCTGTAACACAGAGCACCAGAGTAGCACACACACAACATAAGGCAGAGTAACACACACACATTAAACAGAGCAACAGAGTAACACATGCCGGCAACAGAATTACAAACATATGAGCGTGGACTGAACTGCAGAGTGGCGCATGCACATAGGAGACAGGTCAGTGGAGTTGCATGCAGTCACACATGGCAATGGAGTCACACACACACACACTTAAAGCGCATCAAGGTAGATAAATCCCCGGGACTTGACGAAGTGTATCTCAGGACATTGTGGAAGGCTAGGGAGGAAATTGTGGGTCCCCTAGCCGAGATATTTGAATCATCAATAGTCATGGGTGAGGTGTCTGAAGATTGGAGAGTGGCAAATGTTGTGTGTTTGTTTAAAAAGGGCTGCAGGGAAAAGCCAAGGAACTACAGGCCAGTGAGCCTCACATCTGTAGTGGGTAAGTTGTTGCAAGGTATTTTGAGAGGCATTTAGTGAAGCACAGACTGATTAGGGACAGTCAGCATGGCTTTGAGAGTGGAAAATCATGTGTCACAAATTTGATTGGGTTTTTTGAAGGGGTAACCAAGAAGGTAGATGAGGGCAGTGCAGTTGATGCTGTCTACATGGACTTTAGCAAGGCCTTTGATAAGGTACCGCATGGTAGGTTGTTGCATAAGATTAAACCTCACGGGATCCAGGGTGAGATATCTAAATGGATACAAAATTGGCTTCTTGACAGAAGCCAGAGGGGGATTGTAGATGGTTGCTTTTCAAACTGGAGGCCTGTGACCAGTGGTGGGCCTCAGGGATCAGCGCTGGGTCCATTGTTATTTGTCATTTATATTAATGATTTGGATGAGAATAGAGGCATGGTTAGTAAGTTTGCAGATGACACTAAGATTGATGGGGTAGTTGATAGTGAAGGAAGTTATCTTCGATTGTAATGGGATCTTGATCAATTGGGCCAGTGGGCTGACAAATGGCAGATGGAGTTTAATTTAGATAAATGCGAGGTGATGCATTTTGGTAGATTGAACAGGGCAAGAATTAGTTAATGGTAGGGTGTTGGGGAGAATTACGGAACAAAGAGATCTAGGAGTACATGTTCATAGCTCATAGGAAGTGGAGTCTTAGGTGGTCTTAGTGGTGAAGAAGGTATTCAGCACTGGTCAGAACATTGAATACAAGATTTGGGACGTCATGTTGAAGTTGTACAAGACATTGGTAAGGCCACACTTGGAATCTTGTGTGCAATTCTGGTCACCCTATTATAGAAAGGATATTATTAAACTAGAGAGTGTGCAGAAAAGATCTACTAGGATGCTACCAGAACTTAAATGGTTTGGGTTATAAGGAGAGGCTGGATAGACTGGGACCTTTTCCTCTAGAGCATAGAAGGCTGAGGGGGTGACCTTATAGCAGTCTATAAAATAATGAGAGGTACAGATCAGCTAGTCAATATCTTTTCTCAAAGGTAGGGGAGTCTAAAACTAGAGGGCATAAGTTTAAGGTGAGAGGGGAAAGATACAAAAGTATCCAGAGGAGCAATTTTTTCCATTCTGAGGGTGGAGTGTGTCTGGAATAAGCTACCATAGGTAGTAGTGGAGGAGGATACAATGTTGTCTTTTAAAAAACATTTAGATAGTTACATAGGTAAGATGGGTCTAGAGGGGTATGTGCCAAATGCAGGCAATTGGGATTAGCTTAGCGGTTTAAAAAAAAGATGGCATGGATAAGTTGGGCCGAGGGCCCTGTGTCCATGCTGTAAGCCTCTATGACACACACACACACAGCAACAGAGTCTCACACACACAGGGCAACAGAGTCTCTCTCTCTCTTACACACACACACACACACACACAGGGCAAGAGTCACACACAAACACACAGGGCAACAGAGTCACACACACACACACAGGGCAACAGAGTCACACACACACACACACAGGGCAACAGAGTCACACACACACACACACACACACAGGGCAACAGAGTCACACACACACACACACACACAGGGCAACAGAGTCACACACACACACACAGGGCAACAGAGTCACACACACACACACACAGGGCAACAGAGTCACACACACACACACACACACAGGGCAACAGAGTCACACACACACACACACACACAGGGCAACAGAGTCACACACACACAGGGCAACAGAGTCACACACACACACACACAGGGCAACAGAGTCTCACACACACACACACACACAGGGCAACAGAGTCTCACACACACACACACAGGGCAACAGAGTCTCACACACACACACACACACACACACACACACACAGGGCGACAGAGTCACACACACACACAGGGCGACAGAGTCACACACACACACACAGGGCGACAGAGTCACACACACACACAGGGCGACAGAGTCACACACACACAGGGCGACAGAGTCACACACACACACACACACAGGGCGACAGAGTCACACACACACACACACACAGGGCGACAGAGTCACACACACACACACACAGGGCGACAGAGTCACACACACACACACACACACAGGGCGACAGAGTCACACACACACACACACAGGGCGACAGAGTCACACACACACACACACACACAGGGCGACAGAGTCACACACACACACACACACACAGGGCGACAGAGTCACACACACACACACACACACACACACACACAGGGTGACAGAGTCACACACACACACACAGGGCGACAGAGTCACACACACACACACACACACAGGGCGACAGAGTCACACACACACACAGGGCGACAGAGTCACACACACACACACACACAGGGCGACAGAGTCACACACACACACACACACACAGGGCGACAGAGTCACACACACACACACACACACGGCGACAGAGTCACACACACACACACACACACAGGGTGACAGAGTCACACACACACACACACACACACACAGGGCAACAGAGTCACACACACTCACAGGGCAACAGAGTCACACACACACACACAGGGCAACAGAGTCACACACACACACAGGGCAACAGAGTCACACACACACACAGGGCAACAGAGTCACACACACACACACAGGGCAACAGAGTCACACACACACACAGGGCAACAGAGTCACACACACACAGGGCAACAGAGTCACACACACACACACACACAGGGCAACAGAGTCACACACAGGGCAACAGAGTCACACACACACTGGGCAACAGAGTCACACACACACTGGGCAACAGTCACACACACACTGGGCAACAGAGTCACACACACACACACACACACACACACAGGGCAACAGAGTCTCACACACACAGGGCAACAGAGTCTCACACACACAGGGCAACAGAGTCTCACACACACAGGGCAACAGAGTCACACACACACTGGGCAACAGAGTCACACACACACTGGGCAACAGTCACACACACACTGGGCAACAGAGTCACACACACACACAGGGCAACAGAGTCACACACACACAGGGCAACAGAGTCACACACACACAGGGCAACAGAGTCACACACACACACACACACACACACACAGGGCAACAGAGTCACACACACACACACACACACACACAGGGCAACAGAGTCACACACACACACACACAGGGCAACAGAGTCACACACAGGGCAACAGAGTCACACACACACTGGGCAACAGAGTCACACACACACTGGGCAACAGAGTCACACACACACTGGGCAACAGTCACACACACACTGGGCAACAGAGTCACACACACACACAGGGCAACAGAGTCTCACACACACAGGGCAACAGAGTCTCACACACACAGGGCAACAGAGTCTCACACACACACACAGGGCAACAGAGTCACACACACACACACAGGGCAACAGAGTCACACACACACACACACACACACACACACACAGGGCAACAGAGTCACACACACACACACAGGGCAACAGAGTCACACACACACAGGGCAACAGAGTCACACACACACACACACAGGGCAACAGAGTCACACACACACACACACAGGGCAACAGAGTCACACACACACACACACACACACACAGGGCAACAGAGTCACACACACACACACAGGGCAACAGAGTCACACACACACAGGGCAACAGAGTCACACACACACACACAGGGCAACAGAGTCACACACACACACACAGGGCAACAGAATCACACACACACACACACACACAGGGCAACAGAGTCACACACACACAGGGCAACAGAGTCACACACACACACACAGGGCAACAGAGTCACACACACACAGGGCAACAGAGTCACACACACACACACAGGGCAACAGAGTCACACACACACACACAGGGCAACAGAGTCACACACACACAGGGCAACAGAATCACACACACACACACACACACAGGGCAACAGAGTCACACACACACAGGGCAACAGAATCACACACACACACACACACACAGGGCAACAGAGTCACACACACACAGGGCAACAGAGTCACACACACACACAGGGCAACAGAGTCACACACACACACAGGGCAACAGAATCACACACACACACACACACACAGGGCAACAGAGTCACACACACACAGGGCAACAGAGTCACACACACACTGGGCAACAGAGTCACACACACACTGGGCAACAGTCACACACACACTGGGCAACAGAGTCACACACACACACAGGGCAACAGAGTCACACACACACAGGGCAACAGAGTCACACACACACACACACACACACACACAGGGCAACAGAGTCACACACACACACACACACACACACAGGGCAACAGAGTCACACACACACACACACAGGGCAACAGAGTCACACACAGGGCAACAGAGTCACACACACACTGGGCAACAGAGTCACACACACACTGGGCAACAGTCACACACACACTGGGCAACAGAGTCACACACACACACAGGGCAACAGAGTCACACACACACAGGGCAACAGAGTCTCACACACACAGGGCAACAGAGTCTCACACACACAGGGCAACAGAGTCTCACACACACACACAGGGCAACAGAGTCACACACACACACACAGGGCAACAGAGTCACACACACACACACACACACACACACACACAGGGCAACAGAGTCACACACACACACACAGGGCAACAGAGTCACACACACACAGGGCAACAGAGTCACACACACACACACACAGGGCAACAGAGTCACACACACACACACACAGGGCAACAGAGTCACACACACACACACACACACACAGGGCAACAGAGTCACACACACACACACAGGGCAACAGAGTCACACACACACAGGGCAACAGAGTCACACACACACACACAGGGCAACAGAGTCACACACACACACACAGGGCAACAGAATCACACACACACACACACACACAGGGCAACAGAGTCACACACACACAGGGCAACAGAGTCACACACACACACACAGGGCAACAGAGTCACACACACACAGGGCAACAGAGTCACACACACACACACAGGGCAACAGAGTCACACACACACACACAGGGCAACAGAGTCACACACACACACACAGGGCAACAGAGTCACACACACACAGGGCAACAGAATCACACACACACACACACACACAGGGCAACAGAGTCACACACACACAGGGCAACAGAATCACACACACACACACACACACAGGGCAACAGAGTCACACACACACAGGGCAACAGAGTCACACACACACACAGGGCAACAGAGTCACACACACACACAGGGCAACAGAGTCACACACACACACAGGGCAACAGAGTCACACACACACACACAGGGCAACAGAGTCACACACACACACACAGGGCAACAGAGTCACACACACACACACACACAGGGCAACAGAGTCACACACACACACACAGGGCAACAGAGTCACACACACACACACACACAGGGCAACAGAGTCACACACACACACAGGGCAACAGAGTCACACACACACACAGGGCAACAGAGTCACACACACACACACAGGGCAACAGAGTCACACACACACACAGGGCAACAGAATCACACACACACACAGGGCAACAGAGTCACACACACACACAGGGCAACAGAGTCACACACACACACAGGGCAACAGAATCACACACACACACAGGGCAACAGAGTCACACACACACACACAGGGCAACAGAGTCACACACACACACAGGGCAACAGAATCACACACACACACAGGGCAACAGAGTCACACACACACACACAGGGCAACAGAGTCACACACACAGGGCAACAGAGTCACACACACACACACACACACACACACACACAGGGCAACAGAGTCACACACACATACACAGGGCAACAGAGTCACACACACACACACACAGGGCAACAGAGTCACACACACACACAGGGCAACAGAGTCACACACACACACAGGGCAACAGAGTCACACACACTCACACAGGGCAACAGAGTCACACACACACACACACACACACACACACACACAGGGCAACAGAGTCACACACACTCACACAGGGCAACAGAGTCACACACACACACACACAGGGCAACAGAGTCACACACACACACAGGGCAACAGAGTCACACACACACACACAGGGCAACAGAGTCACACACACACACACAGGGCAACAGAGTCACACACACACACACACACACACACAGGGCAACAGAGTCACACACACACACACAGGGCAACAGAGTCACACACACACACACACACACAGGGCAACAGAGTCACACACACACACACACACACACACACAGGGCAACAGAGTCACACACACTCACACAGGGCAACAGAGTCACACACACACACACAGGGCAACAGAGTCACACACACACACACACACACAGGGCAACAGAGTCACACACACACACACACACACACACACACACACGCACGGCAACAGAGTCACACACACACACAGGGCAACAGAGTCACACACACACACACACACAGGGCAACAGAGTCACACACACACACAGGGCAACAGAGTCACACACACACACACACACAGGGCAACAGAGTCACACACACACACACACACACACAGGGCAACAGAGTCACACACACACACACACACACACACACACACACACACGGCAACAGAGTCACACACACACACAGGGCAACAGAGTCACACACACACACAGGGCAACAGAGTCACACACACACAGGGCAACAGAGTCACACACACACAGGGCAACAGAGTCACACACACACACACACACACACAGGGCAACAGAGTCACACACACACACAGGGCAACAGAGTCACACACACACAGGGCAACAGAGTCACACACACACAGGGCAACAGAGTCACACACACACACACACACACACACAGGGCAACAGAGTCACACACACACACAGGGCAACAGAGTCACACACACACAGGGCAACAGAGTCACACACACACAGGGCAACAGAGTCACACACACACACACACACACAGGGCAACAGAGTCACACACATACACACAGGGCAACAGAGTCACACACACACACAGGGCAACAGAGTCACACACACAGGGCAACAGAGTCACACACACACACACACACACACACACACACAGGGCAACAGAGTCACACACACGCGACAACAGAGTCTCTCTCACACACACACACACACAAACACAACGGCAACAGAGTCCCACACACACACACACACAAAGAAGTTACAGAGTGCATTTCTGTATATTTCCTAGGGAGGGAGCTGTTGGCACTGATTTCCTGATTCACATTGTTCGTCTTCCAAGCGCTGTCAGAAACTGGTCAAGATTGTTCCCTCCACCCCATTGCTGGCTTTGCCTATGTAACAAATTACTGCATTTCAAAGTAATCCATTGTGTGAGTTATGCAAAGAAGTTTTCAGACTCATACAAATGAAAATTCGTTCTGCTGTATAACAGCCATGTGGGAGATGTTTGGCCGCTCACAGCTCTCATCTTGAGCCAGCAGTGATTAGACTGAGTTCAGCAACAACTAAGCCTGACTAAGGTGAGGACAAGCCGATAACACAAACGGAAGGAAAATCAACGATCAAGTATCAACCTCAGCCGTTGCAACTCCTCCTGGCCTGCTTCGTGCTCCTTCTTCAGCCGCTCCTGGGTCTCTTGGTAATTGGTGATCTGGTGGCTCTGGCCTTCAAGCTGTGCCCGGAGCTGCGACAGTTCAGCTGCCTCCTCCCCAGTCTGCAGCTGCTGCTGCTGTAGGCTCCTCATCTCCTCCAGCTGCAAACACAAGTGGGAAAATATAACTGCAGAGATATACTGCGAAAGAGGGAGCAGAGCGCTGACCAACACAAACACACCGGGAAAGAGGGAGCAGAGTGCTGAATACAACACATTGACAAAGAGAACAAAGAACAACCCAGCACGGGAAACAGGCCCTTCGGCCCAACGAGCCCATGCCGCCGCATCACCCTACACCTATTCTACCCTGCATGTCTACGAATGGAACCCCTAACTTAGCCAGATTCAGGGGAGAATAGTGTCAATTTGGTAAAACCAATCAGCCTAAGAGCACATCTTTGGGGTGTGGGAGGAAACCCACGCAACCACAGGGAGAATGCGCAAACTCCCACAGACACAGGCCCAAATCCATGTATCTGCACAGCTAGCAGTGCTAGTCACCGAGCTGTTGCGGTGCCCGTCTACCGGTCCACGATCAAGCACACACACCAACACGAAGTACTAGGCCACTCCCGGAACCTCCAAGAGCAGCCCACGCACAACCCACCGTGTGCATGCCCCTCGTTTGACAACGAGGTGGACCTCCACCTGCGGAATAAAAAGACAAAAACGTTAATCTTACAAGCCTGCCTTTCCGGTGTCTCCCGAGGTTCTAACCTTATTTAATAGCCCCTACTATAACCCTCCATTCTCGTTTCACTCATGTGTCTATCTAACTGAACCTTAAACGAGTCCAACGTTCCTGCCTCCACCACCCTACTCGGTAGCGCGTTCCACACCCCCACAACTCTCTGCGTAAAGAACCTTCCTCTCACTTCCAAATTATACCTCTCCCCCCTCACCCTTAAATCATGACCTCTCGTGTTTGTGCCCAGTCTAGGGAGCAGTCTCTCACTATTAACGCTATCTATTCCCTTCAGTATCTTATATATCTCTATCATGTCCCCCCTCAATCTCCGTCTTTCCAAGGAGAAAAGTCCCAGTTTCTCTAACCTTTCCTCGTAACCCAGCCCCTCCATGCCAGGCAACATCCTGGTAAACCTCCTCTGCACCCTTTCCAGAGACTCCACGTCCTTCCGGTAGTAAGGTGACCAGAACTGGACGCAGTACTCCAAATGCGGTCTAACCAACGTTCTGTACAACTGAAGCATTAGACGGCAGCTTTTATACTCTATACCCCTTCCTATAAAGGCTAACATTCCATACGCCTTCCTAACAACCTTCTCCACTTGTGACGCAACCTTCATGGATTTGTGAACCTACACTCCCAGGTCCCTCTGTATGTCTATACTCCTAATCTGTCTATCTTTTATCACATAGCTCCTCTCTGCATTATTCCTTCCAAAATGCATCACCTCGCATTTGTCAGGATTAAATTCCATCTGCCACCTATCTGCCCAATGCACCAACCTATCTATATCCTGTTGTATCACCTGACAATCCAGTTCAGTACCCGCCAACCCTGCCATCTTGGTGTCATCAGCAAACTTGCTGATCACACCACCTACACTCTCTTCCAAGTCATTTATGTATACTACAAAGAGGAGAGGTCCCAGAACCGAGCCCTGCGGCACACCACTGGTCACTGGCCTCCAGCCCGACAAGGTCCCCTCCACAACTACCCTCTGTCTCCTATTACCCAGCCAGTTCTCAATCCACCTAGCTACCTGGCCTCGTATCCCATGCGCCTTAACCTTTTCTACCAGCCTACCATGAGGGACTTTGTCAAACGCCTTACTGAAATCCATATAGATGACATCAACAGCTCTCCCATCGTCAACCGTTTTTGTCTCCTCCTCAAAGAATTCCACCAGATTCGTAAGGCAAGACCTCCCTCTAACAAAGCCATGTTGCGTATCCCTAATCAGATCGCAACGCTCCAAATGCTCATACATCCTACCCCTAAGTACTTTTTCCATTAATTTCCCTACCACCGATGTCAAACTCACCGGTCCATAATTTCCAGGGTTATCCCTACTACCTTTTTTGAACAGCGGTACCACATTTGCTAGCCTCCAGTCCTCTGGGACCTCACCTGTGTCCAAAGAAGAGACAAAGATTTGCGCCAGAGGCCCAGCAATTTCATCTTTCACCTCCCTAAGCAGCCTGGGATAAATACCATCAGGCCCCGGAGCTTTATCCATCCTTACGCTACCTAAAAGCCCTAGCACTTCCTCCCTCGTAATAGATATCTCCTGCAACTGATCCTCCGCTCCCTCCAAGAGACCGCACGATTCCGAACCCCTCTCCTTCGTGAATACCGACGCAAAGTATTCATTCAGGAGCTCCCCCATTCCCTCCGACTCAATACATAACTCTCCACTCTTGTCCCTAAGAGGACCAATTTTCCCTCTAACTACTCTCTTGCCTCTAATATAGGAATAAAATGCCTTTGGATTTTCCTTAATCCTACCAGCCAAAGCCATTTCATGCCCTCTCTTTGCCCTTCTAATTCCCCTTTTTAGCTCCCTCCTACTCTCTCTATATTCCTCCAGCGCACTCTCTGTACCCAGTCGTTTCGACCTAACATACGCCTCCCTCTTCTTCCTGACCAAGTCTTCAATACCCCCTGTAATCCACGGCTCTCTAATCCTACCTTTCCCATCCTTCCGCTTAACCGGAACATACCTCCCCTGCAACCATTTCATTTTGCCCTTAAAAGCTTCCCACTTGCCAACCGTGGACTTACCAGCTAACAGTCCCTCCCAGTGTCCTGCAGCTCCCTCCTAATCCTGCTATAGCTCGCCTTTCCCCAGTTCAGCACACTCCCGTTCGGCCGGCACTCGTCCCTTTCCATTTTTAACCTAAAGTAGACGGACTTGTGGTCACTGTTAGCCACATGTTCGCCTACCTCTACCTCAACCACCTGCCCCGGCTCATCACCCAACACTAAATCAAGTATAGCCCCTCCCCTAGTCGGGCTAGTTACATACTGCTCCAGCGACCCTTCCAAAACACATCTCACAAACTCCTCTCCCTCCGTACCCCCAGCTCTAGGCCCCCTCCAATTCACTCCTGGAAGATTAAAGTCACCCACTACAACCACTCTATTCTTCCTGCACCTGTCCAAAATGCCCCTGCAAATGCCTTCCTCCACCGACCTCGGGCTGTTGGGTGGCCTATAGTACACCCCTAGCAATGTGATCTCTCCCTTTTTATTCCTCAACTCCACCCACAGCGGCTCAATCCCTGTCTCTTCCATATCGTCCTCCCTCTGCACTACTGTGATGTTTTCCTTTACTAACAGTGCCACCCCTCCACCTCTCTTCAACCCTCCTCTGTCACACCTAAAACACTTGTACCCAGGAACATTCAGCTGCCAGTCCTGCCCTTCCCGTAACCACGTCTCCGTTACAGCCACCACATCTAACTGCTTCACAAACATCAAGGCCCTAAGCTCATCCGTTTTCCCTGCCACACTCCTAGCATTGAAACAGACACAGTTCAACCCACGAGTGTCCCTTGGAACCTCCTTCTCCCTGATAATTTTCCTTTCACCCGACTCTCTCCCAGCCACCTCCCCACCCCTCCTCCCTATTAGTTTAAACCCTTCCTGAACACCCCAGCTAACCTCCCCGCTAAGACACTAGTTCCCCTCCCGTTCAAATTCTCCCCATCCCTCCTGTACAGTTGCCCTTCTCTCCTAAACACCTCCCAGTGATCCACAAAAGTAAAGCCCTCTACCCTACACCAATCCCTCAACCATGCATTCAACTGCATGATCTCGTCATTCTTTGCCCTGCTAGTACTGGGCAGCAATCCAGAGAGTGCCACCCTGGAGGTCCTGCTCTTTAGTTTGGACCCCAACTCCCTAAATTGCCTATGGGCCTCTACCCTACTCCTCCTTCCTATGTCCCCCTCCCCTACGTGTACTATGACCTCTGCCTGGGTGCCCTCCCCTTTCAGAATTCCCTCTACCCTTTCCGTTACATCCTTTACTCCTGCTCCAGGGAGGCAGACCACCATCCTGGAGTCACGCCTCTGTCCACAGAACCTCCTATCAATACCTCGGACCCTCCCATCCCCTACCACTATCACCTTGCCAGCCCCCTTCTGTCCCTCTAAGTCAGTCTCCCCTTCCTGCCTACCTTTCTCTGCCCCTGTCGACGAACCTTGGGGGGCCTCTGGGGAGGCCGGGGAACCCTGACTACTCTTCTTCTTCCTCTTTCTCCTCCTAACCGTCGTCCACCCTTCCTGCTCTTCAGCCCTTGGGACCTCTTCCTGCTCATGGTTCCTAGCCATCAACTCCTCAAACATTGGGACAAGTGGAGAGACAGACAAAGGATAAAAGGATGCAGGACAGGACTCCAGCACAATATAGTGGGCTGGGTGTTGAAGGGGTTGGGGGGGAGGCGGGGGGCAGGTGGCAGCAGCACAGTACAGTGTACTGGGAGACATCATGCAGGCCTCCAGCACACAAGATTGATGAAACAAACAGGGACAAAGTGCAGGACCCCAGCACAGTGCTGGGATGGGGATTTCAAGGGTTCAGGGATCAAAGTATAAATCCCCACAGCATAACAGTGGGTGTTTTTTATTCATTCATGGCTGGCTAGCATTGTTGCCCATCCCTAGTTGCCTGAGGGTAGTTGAGAGTCAAACACATTGCTGTGGCTCTGGAGTTATGTGTAGGCCAGACCAGGTCAGGATGGCAGATTTCCTTTCCTAAAGGACATTAGTGAACCAGATAGGTTTTTATAACAATCAACAATGGTTCCGTGATCATCAGCAGATTCTTAATTCCAGATAGTTTTTTAATGAATTAAAATTCTACTATCTGCTGTGGTGGAATTTGAACCTGGGTCCTCAGAAGATTAGCTGAGTTTCTGGATTAATAGTTTGGTGATAATACCACAAGACCATTGCCTCCCCTTCAAGGTACTGGATGGAAGGGTCAGGGGTCATACTGCAGAACCCCTCATACTGTACAGTGCAGTGGGAGCATGGCAATACCTTCAACAATCTAGCCTTATAGAACACAAGCCTAGTGTCACCTAGCAATGATCTTGTGAACCACCTGATTTCTCTCCTACTCCTTCCACTTTTGGCTTTACATAGCAGCAATTCCAGATTTTCAGTTTTTATTTCTTTGTTTGAATCTGAATAGATAGAAAAAGACAGAGAGAGCTATGTGCTGGGTAATCCAGAGTGTTTGCACCATGAGGAAAACTTTTCACGCAGCGAGTGGTTAGGATCTGGAATGCACTGCCTGGGTAAGCGCTAGAGGCAGATTCAATCAAGGAACTGAAGAGGGAATTGAATTATTATCCGAAAAGGAAAATTGTGCAGAGTTATGGATACGTGGCAGTTAGTCAATTGCTCATTTGGATAATGGGCTGAATAGTCTCCTTTGATGCTGTAACAATTCAATGATTCTTTGTGCCATAGAATAATATTTGTGAGTTCACATTTAATCAGCAAAACAAAGCATTTGTTGAAGGAGGCGGCCCACCATCACCGTCACAGGGCAATAAATGACCAGCCCTGCCAGCAGCATCTACATCCTGACTATTAATAAAAAAATCATTTAAATTAACAAATTATTACAAATACCTTCACAATTTTTAACATGAAAAGTAGCTAATGTATTTTCTTAGATTCTTCCTCTCCATCTCCACAACTTCCTTTAGCCTTACCCCTCCGCTTCTGGCCTTTTGCACATCCTGATTTTAATCATTCCACCATTGAGAGTTGGGTCTTGGGCCTTAAATCCTGGAACTCCCTCCCTAAACCTCTCAATCCTACTGTCCTCCTTTAAGCCCCTCCTTTAATGCCATTCTTTGACCAAGCTTTTGATCATCCATCCCAATTTGTCATGTCGCTCAGTGTCAAATGTTGTTTCGATAATGTCTCTCTAATGTGCCTCAAAACATTTCATTACACGTGAGAGGGAGTGATGATGCCATAGTGGGATTTGACCACAAGGGTGAGAACTTTAAAATCAAGCCTTTATTGGACTTGGAGCCAATGGAAGTCAGTGTGCACAGTGATGTGTTGACTGAAATCATGCCACTCACGCTACAAGGAACAGATATTGCATGAGAGGTGATTGAGGGACACGGTGAAAAGAAGGAATCTACAAAATAAATATTTTCAAGCCAAGAGGGAAGTCTTACTATAAAGCTTAGAGAGAAAGCATAGTTACCAGTCTATCCCGGTCATTCTGCAATGAAGACAGAGCATTTCGCAGACTCTGCACTTCGCTTGATTTTGAAGAGGTCGGCGCAGAGCCCTGCTTAACTTCATGAACCTTTTTGCTTTTGGCTACTTCACCCATCAGTCTGTCCCTTTCATCTTGCAGTGTTGTCACAGTCTTGGAGAATGCTTTGAGTTGACTGGCTGAGACTTCTAGTTCCAAGGTTAAATCCTGCACATCCTGCTGTTTGGAAGACAGCTGCTTGCTGAGTTCATCAACACGAGCCTGCAGCTTGTCTTCGATGGTGCTGCTTTTCATTGCTGCCAACTCGGAGGACAGCCGCTCCTTCTCCTCTGCCAGATTGTGGCAATTAGTTTCAGAATGGGTTAGCTCTTGGTGCAAACCTGCATTCCTGTTCTTCTCCATCTCTAGCTCAGATGTGTATTTCTGCTGTAATTCCTCAAGCTGTGCCAGGAGATGGTCTCGGTTAACTTGTAAGGAACTCATAGCTTTCCCAAAAGACAGATTCTGTGCTTTGAATTGTTCAGCCTCTTCAATTGATTCCCGTAATCTCTGCTCGGTCTCCATGAGATCCCTTGCCAGTTCGGCCACTCTCTCCTCTGCTGTTTCTGTTTCATTTCTCATGATGCCAGCATTATGCTGCAGGCTTTCGAGCTCCTTTTCATACCTGACTTCCGTGTCATGGAGCCGCTGCCCAGCTTCCTCCTTGACCATGACCACTTTCAGCTCCAGCTCAGCCACTTTTTCCTGCGTGGAGGCGAGACTGGCGACCAGCTTTTCCACCTCTCCCGTCTTCTCATCTAACTGCTGCTGAAGCTCCTGAACCGGCCCACCAATTGTTAACCTTGCCACCTCTTCCTTCAGCTCCGCCACGGCTTTCTCTGCCATCTGCAACTGTTCCTTCTGATTCTGCTTCTCTTCTTTTAGGGTTTTGTTCTCCTGACTGAGCTCCTCTGAACCATTCTCTACTCCTTTTAACAATTTCTCAATGGCTGTTTTCTCATTCTCCAACTCTTTAATTCTCTCAAGTTGAGTGTTTAGGAACTGCTTGTACTGAGAATCCTTCATTGAGATCACCTGGTTGAGATCTTCCCTGTATTGTATGAGCTGTGCGTTGAGTTTCGCATTTTCAGAGTTCAAATCATCCTTCTGCCCTTGCTGGCTCCTCAGTTCATTCTTGAGTTTGTTGTTCTCAGAGGCAGCCTCCTGAATCAGTTGATCTTTTTCTACAATTGCTTCGAGGTGTTTTTGCTCAAGTTGTTTGTAATCACTCAGCACTCTCTCCCGGTCATTCTGGAGGGAGGCCATGGACTTTGTAAAAGACTCCAGCTTTATCTTCTGCTGCTTTAATTCCTCTTCAGTTTTCTTCAGTTTTTCATCCAGATCCTCAGTTTCTTTCCGCAGCTTTCTGATTGCTTGCTCCCCCTCTGATTTCTCTTCTTCCACCTTTTGAACTCGGCTTTCCCAATGCTCGATTTCTTTGGCATGCTGTTGCTGGGCTTCCCCAATGGCATTGGCAACAGCCTCCTCCTTAGCTGCCAAGAGTGAGACTATCTTCTCCTCCTTTTCTGCAGTCTCTTTGTGCAGCTTCTCCGTTAACAATTTGGAGCTCTGGAGGTCAGAATGGAGCTGCTCACAGGTCAGTAGGTAATTTTGCGCCTCTGCCTCTCGTTGTTTCAGGGTTGCCTCCAGGTCACTTTTGGCTTTCTCAAGCTTCTCAAGGGAACTGTCCAAATCAGTGATCTGCTCTCTCAGGCTCTGAGCTTCTTCTGTTAGCTTCAGTAGCTCATTCTGAGAATCCTTAAGAAGCTTCTGGAATTCTTCCGATTTTGAGAACAGTTGTCGGTTTTCATCCTCAACCTTTTTCATCATTTGCTTGTGAACCTCTTCTTCAGACTTGAATTTTGATTCCCATTCCTGCTCACTGTGTTCCAATCTGAAAAAAGAATCCACAATATTTATGCATGGCAGCAAATCCAATTATTTGCAGGGCTCTATCCTCAGCACCCTATAAACCATTGCCTAGGAACATGGAGTCAGCCCACAGTGACCCTTCCTACTTCACCTTTCTCCCCCACTGTCTAAAAGAAAAACAGGCAGTCTCCTTGTTGCTACTCCAAATTACCTGAGATCGCCAAAACCACCCAACATTAAACAAATGCCGATCTAAATAAAGTAGTCTTTTATTCTTAGAGGGTTACATCAGTCTTTGGCTTGTTATCTATCAACTGTCTAACTGAAGCAAGTGAGCTCTTTTATAACATTAAAATAGTGGACAGTTCTCAGCAAAAACAGAAATACATTTGTATATGCTAAATTTCCTATTGGGCTCATTTATGGAATGATTCACATTTAGTGCAGCAACATACATGAAGGACCAAGGTCAAATCAGTTGAAGGAGTACCATGTTGGGAAGTGCAGAGTTGTTCACTTTGGTCATAAGAACAGAAAAGTAGAATATGTTTTAAAAGATGAGAAACTTGTAAGTGCTGATGTTCAGAGTCTTGGGTGTACTTGTACAAGGAACACAGAAAGTTAGCATGTGGGTGCAGCAAGCAATAAGGAGGGCAAATGGTATGTTGGCCTTTATTGCAAGGGGATTAGAGTACAAGAATAAAGAAGGTTTGCTACAGTTGTTCAGGATTTTGTTGAGACTACGTCTGGAATACTGTGTCCAGTTTTGGTCTCCACGTTTAAGAAAGGGTATATTCGCATTGGGGAGGTGGGTACAGTTTAATAGATTGGAGGTTTGTCATATGATGAAAGGGTTTATATTCTCAGAATTTAGTATTGAGATGAGAAATTATTTCAAAGGGTTGTGAATCTTTAGAATTCTCTACCTCAGGAGGTTGTAGATGTTCCATCATTAGAACATAGATTACAGTGCAGAAGGAGGCCATTCACTGCACTGACTGTCCAACAGACCATCCCACGCAGGCCCTATCATCGTAATCACATATACTTATTCCACTAATCCCATTAACCTACGCATTTTGGAACACTAAGGGGCAATTTAGCATAGTCAGTCAACCTAACCCACACATCTTTGGACTGTGGGAGGAAATCAGAGCACCCAGAGGAAGCCCACACAAACACAGGGAGAACTTCACAGAGACAGTCATCCAAGATCAGAATTGAACCCGAATCTCTGGCGCCGTGTGGCAGGACTGCTAACCACTGTGTCACTCTGAAAGGTTTAAGGCTTGGATAGGCAGACTTCTGGTCTCACAGAGAATTAAGGGAAATGGAGAGCGGGTGGGAAAATGGAGTTGAACCCCAAGATCCACCATGGTCGTACTGAATGGCTCAATGGGCCACATGATCTACTTTTGCTCCTATTTCTTGTGCTCCCATGTTCATAAGGCTAGTCACTGCAAAGTTGAAAGGAATAGGAGAAATAATTCATCAAGGACCTGATTGAAAAGTTGACAGGTGGGGAAAAGAGATCCTAAAGACAGGGCTGGTCAGTTCTATTTATTCCTAAAATTTGGGTAAAGGACTATAATCCATCAGGCAGCACATCACTAAGACTGTAATCACTTTTATTAAATATTTGTCTTGGGATGTAGACGTTAGAATAGAAGGTGTGGGAAGAAGCTGGAGGTGACTATGTTCCCATGTGCTTGCTGTTCTCGTCCTCAGTGGTGCATATCATGGGTTTTTACAGCCAAGCTTGGTTACTGGAGAAGCTTGGTGCATTGTGTCTTGCAGATAGTACACACAGTGATGGAGTGGAAATTCAAGCTAGTAAGAATGATTGAGAGAAGCCAAGAAGATGAGATTGAGCTTGCAAAGTCTATCAGAGAAAGAGAAGACCAATTGTGGCCAAATGAGCCATCTAAAATGGCGATTTGTAAAGTTCTCTAGGACAATTGGGCAAGAACTAAAATGACAGGCTGCAGTTTAAAGACAGAGACAAACAGGCTGCAACCCTGACCAGTGAATAAACAGGATATGGGTTATCTCCAGGATGAAAGGGACTTTCTGGTCACACTGGGTTGTTTACCAGACATAAAGGCACCGTGACCCCTTATTTAGGAGGGAGGTATGTGACCTATGTGCCTCCAGCAGCTATAGACATGGCCGTTGGGGTCACACCCAGAGATCTGATTGGACTCTTATCAATCAGGGGGATCAAGTTCTGATCAATTGATTGGCAATGGCCAAAAGGGACATGAAACCCAATGGGGTATAAAGGGTGCTGCACAACCAGGAATCTCTCTCTCTCTGACACCACGAACAAGCTACAACAATGGTGACCATCACCAGTGACGACCAGCACGAGGAGAGCCACCACACCCGTGAAGGAAGGAAGGAAGACCACAGCCAGAGTGCCAGACCAAACCAAAGGACCAAACTACGCAGACGACTACCGAGACCAAAGCACAGAAAAAGGCCAATATCTGCTTGGGTACTTGCCAGTCATGTAAAGTTAAGTCAAGGTCTTGTATTGGACTTGAACTTTAGCATTTTTCTATAAGATAACTTATTGTTGGTTGGGTAGGTGATTATTGATTGTGTGGGTTTAAATAAATATTGGTTGTACTAATAAGACGTCTACTCGCAATTATTTGTCCACCGTATAAGGATTAGAACAGACTATGCAGCAGGCAACACAATGGTAACTGAGCCTTTCTCCCTCCTTGCCTTTGGGACAGGAGCTGAACTGGGTTCTTGGTATTTGATCTAAATTAAGACAATCTACTGAGCAGCCTTGCTTGTCAGCCACACACTTGGCAGGCCATGGGTGGGTCACCTGTGATTTTCTGCAAAGTCAGAAAGGGTGAGGTGCCCCAGTGGTAGAACAAACCAAACGATGAGTCCCCCCCCCGCCAACAAACACTTCCAACTTTACCTGGAAAGCTTGATTTCCAGTTCCTCGCAGTGAACAGAGGCCTGCCTTAGTTGCTCCTTCAGCTCATTGCAGCTGTCTTCCTTATCCCTGATGTCTTCTTCTTTCTTCAAGATCGCATCATTGAACTTGATTTCCCACTTCTTGGATTCGTCTATGACTCTATCCCGATCATCCTGCAAGGAGGACATACTACGCGTGAAGGCTGCCAGCTTTGCCAAATTTTCATTAAAGTCAGCTTGAACTTTGTTGTTTTCTGCTTTCTTCTTTTCCAACATGTCTTTCAGCATATCAGTGGAATCTTCTGCATTCTTCTTCTCACGCTCCAAACCCTCCAATTTCTCTTGCATGTTTCTTAGCTGCTTTCTATGTTCATTCTTTTCCAGGTTAAGTCTTCTCTTGTGCTCTTCTTCCATGCTGCTGGCTTGATCTTGGGCCTTTGCTTCACTGGTCTGGAGTTCCTCTTTCAGTTTCAGGTTGTCTGCGAGGATCCTAGCTGCCTCACTTTGAGTATCATCAAGTCGGACTTTGCAGGAAAGCAACTCTGCTTGAGTCTTCTTGCAATCTTCCACTTTTGCTGTTGTTTCCTTTAAAGCAGCATCCAAACTCTTCTGAGTTTCTTGCTGGACAAATTCCAGTGCCTTGATGGTTTTTTCCAAATTGCTGATCTTCTCTTGATACCGGATGCAATCTTTCTGCAGCTGCTTGATCTCTTGCTGTTTTACCTTCAGCAGCTCCTGCAGTTCTTTGTTGTGGACCTTTCTGCCCTCTTTTCCCCTTTGCATGGACTTGACTTTTTCCTCAAAGTCCTTCTGCATCTTGGCTGCAACTTCTGCTTTCTCGCTCTTAAGCTGTCTCACCTCTTCTTCCAGCTTGTCCATATGCTTCTGATTGTCTTTCACTGTTAGTTCGAGGTGTGAAACCTTATTGCTGCTGTCCTTCAATTCCTGTTGGTAGTTGGCGATGCTGCCATTCAGCTCGGCTAGCTGATTCATCAGTCGCTCTTCAAGGTCATCTCTATCTGACTCTGCAGCTGCTTTCTCCTTCCTTAACTCCTCTACTTGTTGCTTTACCTGCTGGTTATTCTGCTCCAGCTTTGAGGCAGATTCCTGCATCAGTTTGAATTCATCCTGATTTTTAACCAATTGTTCTTCCAAAGCCTCTTTTTCACTTTTCAGAAGTTGACTTGTTTTCTTCAATTCATGCATCTCATCCTCTATCATTTGTTTGTGAGTTTCCATCTGTGTCAGTTTTTCTGTCATCAGTAACACTTCCTGTCGGCATTTGGCAATTTCATCAAAGTAACCAGGATCAGGGACTTCTTGTGAGCCCTCAGGAGACACATGGACTGCTGCTGATTCTGTGGAAGAATCCAATTTGTTGCTGGATTCTTGTTTGACTTCTACTGCAAAGGACGCAACAATCGCTTCTTCCATTGGAATTTCCGGTTCTTGAACGACATTATTTCGATTTTTTTCCAATTCTTTTTGGCTTGCTTCCAGCTTCTCAGAAATATCCTTCAGCTGCTGCCTCAATGTGTCAGTCTCTAGATCCAAAGCATCCCGCTGAGCTTTTAATATCTCAAGTTCATTCATCACCTCCTCAGTTTCCCTTTTTGCTTTCTGCAGCTCCTCCTGAAGCTGACTTTCTGCTGAGTCAGAGGATGCAGATAGCTTAACCTGGTTCCTTATTTCCGACTGAAGCCTCTCAATTTCTTCCTCCAGCTCCATAATTTTCTGCTGCTTGGACTTAGCAAACTTCCGCATTTTCTCTTTCATTCCCTCCTGCTCCTGGACAGCCTCCTGAAGTTGCTTTTCTACTTCCAGTTTCTGAGTCTCGCCATCTCGAATCCTGGAGAGCAACTCCTGCTTTTCCTGCTTGCTTACATCCAGGACACGACTCATCCTTTCAGTCTCACTGCCAACGTTCTCGTAGGATTGCAAGAGGGTTTCGTATTCCTTCTGTAGGTCTCTGTGCTTGCATTGCCACTCTGAGCTTTCAGCAACTTGTTCTCCTTTCAAGGACTCAATCTCTTGCTGTAAGCTTTCTTTTTCTTGGGTAACACCTTCAATCACCAGCTTCAAGCTCTCACATGAAGCATTGAGATTCTGGTTTTCAGTCACAGACTTATTCACTTCTGTGATTAATTGTTCCTTTTGCTCCTGCAGATTCAACATTTTTGCCAGCAAACCTTCTTTGTCCTGCCTCAGGTCTTCAGCAGTTTTCTCCATTTCTTCCAACTTGCTGTTTAATTCCTCTTTCAATGCTGTTATGGAAGTCAGCTCTTCCTTCAGCAACTTATTGGCTTTCAAACTTTCCTTACGAGAGATCAGGGCGGCTTGTAGTTTCCTCTGTATCTGCTGTTTGGACTTGGCCTCTTCAGTATCCTCTTCTTGCTTCTGCTGAATTTCCAGGATCTCTGTTTGGAGGCGCTTGCTCTGTTCCTCAAATTCTTTGGTTTGCTCTTCTATTTGCATCTGCAAAGCTCTGACAAGATCTTCCTGATCAGACATCTTCTGCTGCAGGTTTTTGAGGAGCTCATCTTTTTCCTTTAACTGGATGTGGAAATGTTCTACTTCTTCATCCTTCTTCTGCAAGATGTCCTTTAATTCTTCATATTGCTTGTTTAACACAGCCACCTGTTCAGAGGCACAACTTTCAGCCCTGGCTTCTTTTAAAGCTAATTTAAGTTCCATGTCTTGATATTTTTTCTTTAGAATGTCAACTTCTTTAAGTAACTCCTCCTTCTCTTGGTGGTGAGTATCCTGCAGCTCAGTGATTCGATCCAGAGATTCTGCCGATTCTTCCCTTGTTTTCTGTTCAAGTTGTGCCATATTTTGCAGTTTTAAAGAAAGATCGTCCTTCTCATCCTGTACCTCCTGGAGATCTTCTTTCAACTGTGCCACCAAAAGATCATCGCCCTTTGGTTCAGATAGGTCAACGAATGCCTGAACCGGTTCTAGTATTGAGAAACCAACCCCCTCTGCGGTCCAGCTTAAATGCTGATTCTCCTCTGGGACAATTATCTGTTCAGGAATACCCTGATCCAGTGGCTTCTCTGCTTGCAATGATCCGTCTGCAGATGGCCTGACTTCCAACAGCCGTAGTTGCTCTTTCGCTTTTGCAAGTTCCTCACAGATGTCAGCTTTCTCCTGAATTTGTTGGTTAAAATTCTCCAGCAGGGCATTATATTCTTCTTTCTGCTGTTTCACTTGCTCCCGGTGATGTCGGTTTTTCTCCTGAGCCTTTTTCATCGTGTCCTTACGCAAACTCACGGCTTCCTCAAGTTTCTTCTGCAGCTGATCTTTCTCTCGCTCCAGAGTAAAGATCTTGCCCTCCAGTTCAGTTTGTCTGTCTGTTACCATGCCTTCCACTGATGCAATGGGCTCAGCCATTGTCTTACTAGAATCTGCTTCAGTGCTCTCCTCTTTAACGCATTGATTTTCCACTTCATGCTGTGACGTTAGCTGTTGGATGGATGTCTCCTTGGCAAATAGATCAGCTTCCAGAGAATTCACACGCTCTGTCTTTTCCTGCAGCTTTTGTCTCAGACCTTCTACCAGATTCTGAAGCTGAGTAATGTTGACTGCTTGATCTTGCAGAGCTTTGTTAACATTTTGCAAATCCGTTTCTTTTTCAGCAAGTGCCCTAATCAGGTCAACAGTCTGCGGATCCTGGGTTTGTTCTTCTTTGAGTGGTCTCATCGACTCGGAAGGTGCGTCACTGCATTCTGCTCCATGCTCTGCTGGAAAACGTTCTTCTGAGTGGAGCTCTTTATTCTGTGCTTCCTGGCTCATTTCCTCCACCTTCTTTAACAGCTCCTTTCTCTTTATCAAAGCAGCCTGTAGCTTTCGCTTTGTCTGTTCATTCTCCTTCTTCAGGTTTTCCACTTGTTTCTCCAAACCATCCTTCTCCTTGAGCAACATTTCAAATCCAGCAGTGTTACTTTGGAGGAGGTCCATCTGTTCTCTCTCCTGAGAGGGCAAGTTGCTCTCACCAGTGGGTTTCTCCTGATCTGCATTTCCCTCCTGGTCTTTTTGCAGCATTAACAGCTGCTCCTTTAAGTGCTTTACTTCATTCCCCAGTGAAAATTTGTCCTCATTCAACGCGACCATTTTCTCAGACATGCTCATGCTAAGTTCAGCCATTTCAGCTTCCCTTTGTGACAGACTGGTCTGAAGCTGTTGCACTTTATGCACTTCCTCAGACAGAGTCTGCTGCACACTCATCAATTCCTGCTCCCCGGAGGCCAGTTTCTGCAGGAGCTCCTCAACTTTGGACTCAGCATCTCTAGTGAGCTGCTTCAAGCTCAAGACCACTTCTTCCTTCTCTTGTAACTGCCCTCTCAAGGCTTTAGCCTCTTCCGCCTGCTCAGAGACCCGACTTTGGATAATGTCCAGTTCCTTCTCCAGAGCTTCCATTTTCACATCTTTTGATCTGGATTCATTTTCCGCACTATGAAGCTGTTCTTCCAACAGGCCTCTCTGAATGCTCGTATTCTCCAAAATCAAAAGGCGCTGCTTCCCTTCATTCTGCGCATCTTCCTCCGCTTTTGCCAGTCTCTCTTTCAGTTGAGCTATTTCACACAATTCTTCGTCATATCGTTTAATCTGATGAAGAAGCTGGTCCTTTTCGAAACCCAGATTATTAATGATTTCCTTTGCATCCGCTGCCTCTTTCTCATAATCCAAAACTCTCCGATTTAAGCTCTGGAGCTCCTCTTGCTTGTCCTCTAGCTGCCTGCCGTACAAGGTCTCCACTGCCTCCAGGTTCTTTTCAAGTTCTTGTACATGAAGTCGTGGTTTCTTGACCTCTTCATTCTCAACCGCATGAAACTCATGGAAACCTCTTATAATCTCGCCACTTTGCTCTTTTCCTGAGACCATCTGTAAGCTACCCAGCGAGGTAGCACCATGTGCAAGATGTTCCCCAGAACTGTACATCTCTGTGGTAGAGTAGATGCTCTCATCCAGATGGACAACTGTTGTACTCCTTTGTTCTACCTGTATGACAGAGGTATTCTTGCCCTCTATTTGTACTGAAACAGCAGTGCTCTCCATTTCACTGCCTGCATTGGCACTCTCCTCCGTTAGCGTGATGGAGCTCCCTCCTTCCTTCTGCTCCACCAAAACATTCAAATTCTTACCAGCTGCTGACATGATCTTCTGCTCCAGAGGCAGAAATTGGTTTCCTTCCAGCACCTGTATTAGTGAGCCATCTCCATCTTGCATCAGTGCTGTTCCTGGCCTGTCCAGTAGCTGCTGGCTGAGCCTCACTATATCTCTTTGAGCTTCTGATAGTTGGTGTGTAACAGAGACAAGCTCTTTGTCTTTTTCAGAGACAGCCCTTTTTAAGGATTGGAGATCACTGCCCTCCTCCGCCTCTGTGCCACCTTGCTGGATTAAAATAAACGAACAGGCGCTTAGTAATTGCTACACAATGGGGAACTCAGAAATATAACATTCTATGCAGACAAGGTCTGATAATGGAAAAACTCTGACCATTTATGCATTCCCCAATTTATTTTAGCCCACCATTGGTAGCTGTTCCTTCTGCTGGCCAGATTCCTACCTCTGGAATTGCCTCCCCAAACCTCTTTGTTTCTCCACCTTTCGTTTCTCCCTAACACCTTTAACCAAATGTTTGGTCACCTGTCCTAAATGTGTCTTTTTTTTGACTAGAATGTCTACAGCATTCCATCAATAGTCCCCTGACATGGCCAGAAGGAGCTGGGGGCAGGTGTGCTCATTGTTAGGTACATGTCCTGACCTCTATCTTCCTTTTCCCCTAAAGCTGAAGCTGAGAAATGGTGTGTGCCTGACAAGCATCATTCTCACACTGCCCTCATATCTCAGCTTTATCGGAGCAATCAGTGCTGTGGCATCTTCCTTGGGTGTCTGCAGTTCTTACATAATGATACATTTATAATTTAGTTTGATGTACTTTTATTCACTTACAGGATGTGGGTGTTGTTGGCCAGGCCAGTGTTTGCTTCCCATCCCTAATCACCCTTGAGAAGGTGGTGGTGAGCTGCTCTCTTAAACCATTACAGTCCGTGTGGTGTAGGTACGTCCCCAATGTGTGTGGGGCTTGGCAAGAAATTTGCAGGTGGTGATGTTCCCACCCATCTGCTTAACATGCGTGCAGCTCCAGCAACACTCAAGAAGCTTGGCACCATGCAGGACAAAGCGGCCTGTTTGATTGGCACCCTTTTCACCACCTTAGGCATTCAATCCCTCCAGTGCCAACTCACAGTGGCAGCAGTGTGTACTGTCTGCTAACCTAATCCTTCTAGGTGGTAGAGGTCACAGGTTTGGAAGGTGCTGCCTTGGTGAGTTGCTGCAGTGAACCCTGTAGATGGTAGGGTGGTACACACATAAGCAGATGGTGAGAGTTCCATCATATTCCTAACTTGTGCCTTGTAAACGCTGGATAGGCTTTGGGGAGCGAGCAGGTTAGTAACCCACTGCAGAATTCCCAGCCTCTCATGCTCTTGTAGCCACAGTATTTATAAGTTGGTCCGGTTCATGTTCTGCACAGTGGTATCTCCCAGGGTATTGGATAATGGGAGAATTCAGCAATGGTTAATGCCACTGAATGTCAATGGTGTTGAACCAGCAACACAGAGGGAGTGAATTAAAATCCAACCATTGCTGGTTGTTAGACTGAATGCAGTAAATCTGGCAACTGACACCAGAAAAATGATAGCTGGATTGTCATATGGTAGTCCAATTATTTTTTTAATCATTCAAGGATTGTGGGTTTTGCTGGCTAGGCCAGCATTTACTGCCTGTTGCTAATTGCCTCAAAAAGTTGGTGGTTAGCCTTCTTGAACCACTGGTATGCGAATATCTCTCAGAGCAAGAACTGTGTCATGCCCTACCTTGACTGACCTAAACTTAATTCTATTTCTATATCTTGACCATTAACTGTCCTCTGAAGTGACCTAGCGAGACACTCAATTCACAAAGACTCACCACACATTCACAGCACAATTGAGAATAGGTAATAAATGTCAGCCCTGCCAACAATACTTACATCCCGAGAAACTTAAATACTGTAAAAGGCTGGGAGTGCAAACAATTAAGGTGCATAGATAGCAGCTTCAAATGAGTAATGATTGGAGATTCAAAGCTGAATTTAGAAAATTGAAGCCCATTAAAACTAATATTTATGCAACATATCTCTCTGAAATATAGCAGAGGTAAGACTAATATTAACTGACCAAAACTGAAACTCAAAATAACTGTATGAAAGCTAAATGAATGTCTGTACGGCTATTACCTCTTAATCCAAAACTGCTCAATTCGAATTACTGGATGATTCCAATTTTTACTTCACAAAAATAAAAAGTTTGAACAGATTGCACAAGTGCAGGCACCAAGGGGGAAACTTGCAATACAATGGGATGAAGCTGCGATAGGAAGAGCTGCAGCATGAGATTCCTGTACCTGAATTTCCATCAGTTCTGTCACTTTTTGTTCTGGTTCAAGAATGTCTTGAGAATCCTCCATTGTATTTGTCTGACCTGCAAACAAGAGTCAGACATTCCATCCATTACTGATTCTTCTTCCTGAGTTCAGACACATTTGCACAAAATTTCAACTTCCTCTGTGGTCCTTGTGGTTATTGGAATGCTGCCTGCAGCAGGCAGAGCCCAGCTGTCTGAACTGCACCCACTGATAGGCATTACCAGCCTGAAAAGCAGGCCACTCATTGCACAGCATCAGCAAAATCCCAGTCACGCCACTCAGTGCATTCCGAAGACAATATTTCACTATTAGCTGCTGGCTATTGTTTAGAGCTGGTTAGGAACTCTTGTTGGGACGGGCCAAACACCTGTCTGTGGCGACAAAGCTGAGTCACATTGGAACCAAAACATTAACTCAGTTTCTTGTCCCACAGATGCTGCCAGGTCTGCTGAGTTTACCCAACATTTTCTGCTTTTATTTACTTACATATTTTACACAATTGCCAGAGGGCACTGAAAAATGGCTGGACCACGTTTTATGTTGACAGAGGGTGGGGAGGAGCATTGGAGGAAGGGGGGAAACTGAGAATTACCAAGAGGTACTGAAGTGAGCAAACAAGGCAAGTGTTAAAATCGACTCTCATTAACTTTCCTTGCTTAGTAAGTCTCCCTCCACTCTCTGCCAGTGGGGGTGTATGACCTTGACTGACTTTTGAGGGAACAAATTTTGATTTTTTTTCCTTTCCAAATAGCAGAAGGAAGAATAAAAGGAGAAAACTGACCACTGGGAAAAAAAATCTCTATGGTAATGACTAAATTAGACTGCCTCTGATCCTGTTTGTCTACTGACAGCAAGATCCTTCCTGCTTGCTATTTCAAGGCAAATTAATCTGTTGACCAAGCAGTCTAATTCCTGTGCACTTCAATTAAACTTAGCACAGAGGTCAAGTGAGCTATTCAACCAATTATCCCATCTCTCTTGTCCACTATCACAACTCTTCACCAAGGTCCTCAACACCCAGAAACATTCACACATTATGTGGAAACAAACAATTATTGGGGTGTTAGCTATTCTAACAACTGGTTTCTCACAAAGCTTTAACCATTTTTATTCTCTGTCAGAGACAGGCCTGTTTATTATCACTTTGCATTATTTTCCTTTCCTAAAGTACAATTGTACTTATTTTGCATTCATCACAGAATTGTCAATACTGAAGAATGGAACAATGTTCAAGTAAACATCAGCACAGCAAGTTAAGCATTGATTAGATACAGAATAAAGCTCCTGCTACATTGTTCCATCAACACCCCCAGAGCATTTAGATTCAGAGTATCTAGTTTATGCTGGTCTAACTCAACACTGAGCCTTACCACAGTGGCACAGTGGTTAGCACTACTGCCTCATTGCGTAAAGGACCTGGATTCAATTCCGACCTCCGGTGACTGTCTGGAGTTTGCACGTTCTCCCCATGTCTGCGTGGGCTTCCTCCCACAGTCCAAAGATGTGCAGTTTAGGTTAATTGGCCATGCTGAATTGTCCCTTAATGTCAGGGGGATTAGCAGGGTAAATACATGGAGTTACAGGGATAGGGCCTGGGTAGGATTGTAGTCAGTGCAGACTCAATAGGCCAAATGGCCTCCTTCTGCACTGTAGGGATTCTATGACACACAGCTTCAGAAGGGAAACCTTAGTGTATCAACATGGCTATTTTTCATTTCCACACCTAGCTCTTGTTGCCTCTCTGAAAGAGATTCCTAGTTTAGTACCAAATTAAGAAGGTGTTTATACTTTGGGGCCAGGTCACTCAAGGGCTGATTGAGTCTGTCATAAATTTATTTCAGATAGAAGTCTCGCAGTCATTCTAGGCTGGGTCCAGAGTCCGATTTTGGAATCAGATCCTAAAGTGTCTGACCCAGGGCACTACCTACTCCTCTTTCTGAGAAAGAGGTGATCTTCAATTCCCCCTTCAAGGCTGAATTTGAATCCAGGAGGTAGAAGTGAAAGGACAGCTTAAACTTTACTTTGCTTAAGTAGATGCCAGAAATTCTACAAATCTCAAAAAGGTTTCATGGTCCTGAGTTTTCCCCATGTTATCCAGACCATCTCCTGGCTGAACACAACTAAAGCCAGGCAGTTGAGAGCTGTATAACCCAGTTTCGTAAAGGAGTGTACAACTGATATGTAGACAACAAAGAAATTGAGATGGTTCTCCTTAAGACAGGGCTTAATAAAGGGATTCAAAATCCTGTGGGATTTTGATTATATGAATTGAGGAAACTGTTTCCACTTACAAGAGGGTCAACAACCAGAAGACAAAGATAATTGGATAAAAATTCAGAGGAGAAATGAAGGGAATCTTTTTTCACAGAATGAATTGTTACAATCCAGAACGTGCCACCTGAAAAGGTGATGGAAACACACTCAATTGAAATTTTAAAAAGAGAATTGGATAAATACTTGAAAAGGAAAATATGCAGGGCAATGAGGGAGAAGTAGAATAATGGGACTAACTGGATGGCTCTTTCAGAGTTAGCGCAGATGTGACGGCTTCCTGGCTGGGGGAAGCCTTGAGTTAGTGAAGTTTGAACAATAAATCTTCCCCTAAGACCTGTAAAACATGAATCAAGTTTCTGGGTGGCCAGCTGGGATCCCCAGTGAAATAAAGTAACATCTGATTTGATTATCTAATAGGACATCCCACCACGTTGCTTACAGGTATTCCTAGGTCTGTTGGGAGTGTTTTTATGTTTAGCTGATCCCTTGGCTGAATGGGTTGGAAAGTCTACTCCTGTTCTTATGTTGCCTAGCCCAGGGTCAATCAAAAGGCAGTCAGAACAAGTATATGTTTCAGGCTTATAACAAGTTTCCTTTTGCATTTCCAATAATGTCTGATGTAGTGAAATCTCTGTAGAAATGATGGTCTGATACTTCCTGTCCATAACTATCAATCTTATTCTTCAAGCACATCTAATAACTTGTCCAATTTCGTCATTATTACCTGTGCCTCCAGGTGAGCTGTCTGCAGATTGGGTTGTTTGGTCCAATACTATGGTGTCCGATAATTTGCTCTTCGTGTCTCCAACCTAAACAGAGAGGAACAGAAGCACAAGCCATACTTGATGTCTTTGCTTTTGTGAAGATGCAACAGTAAAATCTAGTTTCCCCCAACTTACAAAATCCCCCAAGGCCCACAATCCTTAGGCAGTTTTATGTTCTCTCTACCCGTTTAGCTGATGCCAAATTCTCTAATTGACAGATGATCTGAAAATACCAGAAATAGGAAGTTAGAAAAATCATGACCAAACAGACTGACAGCATTCTCCTTTCCAGCATAAAGGCTGAGTGGTGACCTAATGGAGATCCTTGAGATTACATCCATCGGGTAAATTTAGAGAAAAATGTTTAGTTGCCCCCACCCCAGATCAAAAATAAGGGGGAGCGGGTCTCCCCAAAAAAGTCTAAGTGTTGAATTTGCACGAAAACTGGAGTAAGTCATGCTGGTTTTATCAGTGAGTCTCAAAAAGAATCTCCCAGAACGCCTCAGCGTGAATCATGCTGAAATTCAGGGGGCAGGGCCTATTCCCGCTGGAGAAGCCGGCAGCACAGTGCTAACCGCGCCACTGCAGTGGCCCCAGACTGCCAGCCTTCCTGTCGTTGGCCAGCTTGATCGCTGGCCAGCCACACAACCCTGCAACACTGCTCCTCTGACCACACCCATGGCTTGATCGCTGGCCACCCCCCATGCATAGTATGAAGTCTCACAACACCACGTTAAAGTCCAACAGGTTTATTTGATAGTAAGCGCCACCAGCTCTCAGAACGCTGTTCCTTTGTCAGGTGAGTGGGGAGTTCTGATCACAAACAGGGTATATAAAGGCACGCACAGTTTACAGAATATTGATCAGAATGTGAGTCTTTACAGCTAATCAGCTAATCAAATCTTAAAGGTACAGACAATGCGAGTGTACCCAATGCATGCCCAGGCCAGCCTCGGCCTCTCACTCAAAATCCCATTGCTCTCTTACTCAAATTCCTATTTCTCCTGTACTCCAACTTTTCAACATCTCTTCCCTTTTGTATCCCGATTCTCATACATCTCTTCCCTCCTGTATCTCAATTCTCATACAAATATCTGTTCTCCTAGTAACTTAATTATCCTATCTTAACATCCCAATACAATTAAAATACTTGAGTAAACAAAGTTATGATTAAGATTGATTTCAGACCCCATTCCAGAGATTTTAGCTCATAATTTAAGATGACATTTCAGTGCAATGGGAATAATGCATTGGTGGGTAATCAAGCTGAGGCCCCATCTGCCCTCTCAGTTGGCCAGCATAGATATCACAGCGCTGTTCAAAAAAAAAGTGAGGTTCTCCCTGTTGATCAGGTCAATATTTAAATGTGAGCCAAAATCACTAAAATATATCTAGTCATTTATCTCACACTTATGCAATTGTTAAGTTCTTTCGTTACAGTTTTCCTGATCTATCTGGAAGAACCGTTAGGTACCTGCGCCAGCTCCTAAATCCTGATGGTGTTTACAGTTCTCCCAACTGTACGATCCATCAGACAGCCTGGAGCATTGTAGGCACTGGTGAGGCTAGGCACAGATGATGCTCCCAGTTGAGGGAACAACAGGCCTCTGAAGGTAAGAGGCTGGTCTCACGTCTGTACCTGAATGCATTCCTGAGTGTTGTGAGCTAGCTCTTCTGTCCCCCTCTGTTGTTCCAGTTCTTTGATCCTGGTTCGCAGATATTCTGTTGAAACATGAAAGAAGAGTGCGTCAGTTTTGGTTTCTGCTTTTGGTGACATTCTTTGCACAGCAATAGGGTATAAAACAAAGCTGAAGTAATTCCTTTCTACCCATAGATTTATAATCCTGTATCGACAGAAATAAATCCCCGATTCTCTAAACCTAAACCAGGCACCCCTAGTTCTGCACTGAAGCAGAGGAGGGGCTGGGGAATTTTAGAAGGTTATAGGTATGTGAATTCTCTGCAAGATCGACTCAGCTAGTCCCACACCCCAACCCTTTTCCTGTAACCCTACAAATATTCATGTGCTTATTCAATTCCCACAACAGAATCACCCTTTTAGGTTGTGTATTCCAGTTTGTGATCGCTCACTGCTTCAAGATTCTCTCTCATGTTGCCTTTGATGCTGTTACCAGAAGCTTTATATCACTGCACTTTGGTTCTCTATGATTGTGTACACAGAATGGAAACAGCTTTTCCTCTTTTGTCTAAACATTCATAACTTTGAACACGTCTAGTAAATCACCTCTCAACCTTCTCTAAAGAAAACCTCAGTTTCTCTAATCTATCCAAGTAAGGGTGGCATGGTGGCAGAGTGGTTAGCACTGCTGCCTCACAGCGCCAGGAACACGAGTTCAATTCCTGGTTTGGCTCACTGTCTGTGTGGAGCTTGCACATCCTGTAGGTTTTCTCAGGTTTCCTCCCACAGTCCAAAAGATGTGCTGGTTAGGCGCATTGGCCATGCTAAATTCTCCCTTTGTGTACCCAAACAGGTGCCAGAGTGTGGTGACTAGGTGATTTTCACACTAACTTCACTCCAATGTTAATGTAAGCCTACTTGTGACAAATAAATAAATTGAAGTCCTTCATACCTGCTATCACTATCATAAATATTTTCTCAAATGCCTTCACACCCTTCTGAAAGTTCATTGTCCAAAATTGGGCACATAACTCCAGTTATGACCAAACCGATGTTTCAAGAAGTTCATCATTACTTTCTTGCTTTTTTATTCAATTCCTCTACTAATAAAACCAAGGATCCTGCATGTCTTCTTATCACTTTCTCAACCTGCCTGTCACATTTAATGGCTTGTGCAATTATATCCCCAGGTCTCTCTGTTCCCATATTCCCTTTAGTATTGTATTCTTATTTTATATTACTTCTTCTCGTTCTTCCTCTCAAAATCAATCATTTGCATTTCATCTGCTAAATGTTTGTCCATTCCACCAGTCTGTTTGTGTCCTTTTGAAGTCCATCACTATTCTTCTCACAGTTCACAATACTTCAAGTTTGAGTCATCTGCAGATTTTGACATTGTGCCCTGTATACTTAGTCTGAGTTATTAATACACATCAAGAGGAGAGACACAGCAGCAATCCCAGAAACATTACCTTCCACCAGCCTGCAAAAAAGCCAGTCCTTATTTCCTGTCACTCATTCAACTTTGTATCCGTGCTGTTTCTGCCACTTTTATTCCATGGACTTCAACTATAAGACTTTTTGAAGTACATGTACACCATAACAAATAGATTACTTTCATCAACTCTGTTATCTCATCAAAAACTCAAAGTTCATTAAATATAATTTGCCTTTAACAAATCCACGCTGGTTATCCTTTAATTATTCCTTCCTATCTAAGTGACTTGTCAGAGTGCCAAAGAACCAAATTGAACTGGAAACATTCACTCTGTTGGCTCTCCACAGATGCTTCCAGACCTGCTGTATTTTTCCAGCATTTTGCTTTCATTTCTCATCCAAATGACTGCTGACTTTGCCCAGAATTATCATTTCCAAAAACCTTCCTACCACTGAGATTTATCTGATTGGTCTATAGTTGCTGGGTCTATCCTTGCTGCCCATTTTGAACAAAGGTTCAATTTTCCAGTGATCTGGAGAATTAGAAGACTACGGCCAGCTCCAGAGGTACAGTATATGATATTTGGGCAGCAAATCACACTTCACAACACTAAATGCAGAAATCTGTGGGATTTGTTGCAGGGCGCTGTACTTTGTGGCATCACTTGTGAGTGATACTTCTGTGATGGATTATTTCACACCCGAGCCCCACACCTATGCACAGAGTGGGTATGGAGAGCAGGGATATATGTGTTCAAGGATAAGGTCTGGATGGTTTCAGTCTGCAATGCTTCTGTGGTTAAAAAACAACACACACAAATACCCAAGATCCCATGGCGCTATTAGAAAGACAGGAAACTCTCTTAGTGTCTTATCAACATACCTCTCTTGAACAACACCAGCACAATACAGATTATACAGTCAATTGCTTAAAAAATGTTTGGCCCCTTTTTAAAACAATCCCACTTACCATTTTCAGTCTTGACCTCCTCATAGTCCACTGTCTTCCACAACAGGCTTCCCTTCTCCTCTTCCAGCTCTGCCAATCTGTTCTGTGATGCCACCTCCTGTTCCTCAGCAGCAGTCTGGGTGATGATTGGGGGAGTGGGGAAACAGGGAAAGAGAATATAAAATGAAACACAAATTACTGAATGTGACACTTCATCCCCTTCCAGAACATAAAAACCTCTAAAATACGATTTAATTTTTGGGAACTAAATATATGGCTCACAATCAACTGACAAATATCAGTCTGGTTTTATACATAAAATGGCATTGATTTATTTGAATAATGTCTGAAACTTGCACTATTGCACTATCTACCAGTTAGAACCTGAACCTACACTATTACAGGCAACACACAGGATTTTCATTAACAAGTTTGCATTAGTCATTTAATTCTTAAATATTGACACAGAAGACCAGACCAGAAATTGTGACAACAGGAAATACATTAAATTTCTAATAATGTAGGAATTATTATCTTGTGTCACACTACCTCTCACAAAATAGGGCAACAAATTTACAGAAGAAATGCAGATTTTGTGATTTACAATGGAAAACGTTGGAGGTGGTGTGGCTGGCTATAAGAATCTTAGGATCAAACAGAGGCAAGATGGTAGCCAGTATTATCATAGGTTTAACATTTGTAACTTTATTCTGGAATGGATTGTCTGCTGTTTCTCCTTATTAATGAAGGTAGCAACCCCCACATTACTGGCTAGTATGCAGTTATTTTGGTGACAGTCTCCTATTAGAACAATTTGATTGTTTCCTCAGATTACATTGAATAACCCAGAAAGTTTCCTTTAACAGGATCCTTTGGCAGACTCAGAATATCAATTGATAAAGTACTAAGACTAGAAATAAAGTGAGAACTATTAGTTAGACTTCAAAAAGAGTTATGGAGAATATTTACATTGGAGTAAAGATGGCTCAGGGGAGATCTTATGGGAAGTTTCAAGACTCTAAGCAACGCAGATAAATGGTACCTTAATAAATTACTTGCCACAACCGCAAATGGTGCAGCCCAGTACACGAACATAAATCCAGAGGACAGTTCAGATTTAACAACTTTACAGTTCTGGTCACCGCATTACCAGAAGGACGTAGATGCTTTGGAGAGAAGGTTTACCAGGATGTTGCCTGATCTCAAGGGTATTAGCAATGACAAGAAGTTGGATAAACTCAGGTTGTTTACACTGGAAAAATAGAGGCTGAGGGATGATAGAGGTCTACAAAATTAACAGAGGCACAGATAGGGTGAATAGTCAGAGGCTTTTTCCCAGGGTGGAAAGGTCAACTAGAAGAGGGCACACATTCAAGGTGAGGGGGGAAAGTCTAGGCAAGATGTGAGGGGAAAGTTTTTCACACAGAGGGTAGTGAGTGCCTGGAACGCACTGCTAGTTGAGGTTGGTGGAAGCAGGCAGGTAAGCAACATTCAAAGCATATCCTGATAAACACACAGGGGACGAACAGTGGGATAGTAACCGCACATGGGCAATAAGTAATGTGTCTAAATAAGAATTAGGAATTGGTGCAGGCTTGGTGGGCTGAAGGGCCTGTTCCTATGCCGTACTGTTCTTTGCTGTTTCTTTTTTTTGTACAGAAGGATGAGACTGTTTCGGACAGTGGCGGACAGTTTTATTACATACAAGAGACAACAGGATAGCATTCTGGTGAAAGATAATTTAAAGGGATGTAAGAGATAAAGACAAGCATGAAATTTAGGAAACTTTGATACTGGTCAGCTAGAGTATAATAATCTATCCCAGTTTATACATTCCTTTAATAGAACAGACAATTTTTTGTTGTCTTGTCGAAGGCTTGGGAGGAGATCAAATCTTTTAACTATAAAGAGAAAAGGTTGTAAACAGAAGGCCTGAAGGAAACGAATGGGGTGGCACGGTAGCATAGTGGTTAGCACTGCTGCCTCACAGCCTGGGTTCGATTCCTGGCTTGGGTCACTGTCTGTGCGGAGTCTGCACATTTTCCCTGTGGCTGCATGTGTTTTCTCCAGGTGCTTCAATTTCATCCCAGTCTGAAAGACATGCTGGTTTGGTGCATTGATCGTGCTAAATTCTCCACCCGTGTACCCGAACAAGCACCGGAGTGTGGCGACTAGAGGTTTTTCATGGTAACTTCATTGCAGTGTTAATGCAAGCCTACTTGTGACACTAATGAATAAACTTTTAACACTTGCAAACTGGGGGAGGGGCAGGTGGACAATGAAATAGGATTATACAGATGGGGAACTAGGTGAAGCACCGAGATAGTTTACAACAGCCAGGATACACACAAGATAGTATTCCGACCTAACCATAGAAGCAGAGAAAAAGGGGAGGCTAAACAACTAACTTGCTGTCTATAAGATGAGGAACATGGAAACTTAAGACCACAAAGAAGGTCATTCATAAGTTACCCCACTGACTCCCCATAGTCTAGTATCTGCCACTGTTTAAAATAGTATCAGAATTATACACCCAGCACCCAATTAGACACTTAACTCTCATTTACATTCTCATTTAGTACATTAAAAATAAAACCAAAATAACAAACCATGTCAGGAATGATGAGGAACAAGTTATGAAAATCATGCGGAAAACCTGCCCTGCCCCCAACATCGCAAAATCTTCACCTTTAAGATTGACTGAGAAGAATGGGAGCAGAGTTAAGAGAGGTAACTGAAAGAATCAAGAAGACTTTTAAAAGAAGATATTGAGGGACGTAAGCAGACCAATGGATTTAAGGTGGCCCAGAGGTTGGGTTGAAGATGGCTTAAACATTTGCCTTGAACAGGAGAGTGAGCAAGCGAGCAGCAACTTGTCTTTACAGAGTACTCCCAACTTAATATAGCATCACAAGGTGCTTTTCAGAAGCCTTACAGTAGAATTTGACACTGAGCATGGACATGGATGTCTATGGTGTCCGTGAGATCTCTGTCAAATTTCGCCTCAGCTCCTACCTTTCCTTGTCCTATTTTGCTCCATATTCTTAAACAGTATAAAATCCATTACATTTCTCCCCACTCTATAGTTCTGGAGAAGAATGATATGGACTCAAAATATTAACCCTGTTTCCCTCTTCAGAGTTGCTGCTAAACCTGCTGAGTTTTTCCAGCGTCCACAGGATTTTGTTTTAATCTTAAACTCAGGAAGGTGCATGCACAAGAGGCCACAGCTGTGCAATAGCGCAACAAGGGTTGGGACAGCAAGCTAGAGGAAGCTGCAGATATAGGGAGGAAGGGTTTATAAACAAGAATAAGGATGCTGAGGTTGGTGCACTAGGGAATAGATGCCAGTGAAAGTGGACAAGTACAGGGCGATGGACAAGGAGGGCAGTGTAGGGGTTCAGTAAGAACCAGGAAAATGCCAGAGAGGCCAAAAGGGATCTGAAGAAGTCTAATACAAATCAAAATGTTACAAATGCTGAAGATCTGAAATGAAAATCATTAAATGTTGGAAGTACTCAGCAAGTCGGACAGCATCTAAGATGAGGGAAACAGATACATTTATGACTTTTTGTCAGAACAGTTGCCATAGAGGCCTAATCTTGGGAAATGAACAGGCCAGATATACTAAACACAAAAAAAAAAGATTGTAATTATATATTTCTTCTCCTAATCACTGGACATCATAAAGCACTTTACAGCCAACAAGGTACTTGTGAAGTGCAGTCACTGTTGTAATACAAGAAATGCAACAGCAAAACTCCCACAAAGAGCATTAATTAAGATAATTTTTTTTGGGATGTTGGCTGAGGGATTTATTTTTAAGACCAGTATTCACTGCCCATTTCCAACTGCCCTGGAGAAAGTGGGGGCAGGTTTCCTTCTTGAACAGCTGAAGTCCATATTAGTTAGGACATTGGGGATAACTTCCCTGCTCTGCTTCTAAGTAGTGACACATGGTCTTAATATAAAGCCTCATTCAAAAGACAGTACATCCAACAGCGCAGTACTACTTCAGTTCTGCACTGGAATCTCACTTTTGATTTCTGTGCTCAAACCCTGGAGTGGGGCTTGAATCATAACCTTGTGACTCAGAGGCAAAAGTGCTACCAACTGAGCCATGGCTGACACTGTAGTAATAAAAGGTACAGTTTATCACTGGTCTCATAGTGCCACTGGATTATTGTATTGTAGAAACCACTTGTTCACATAGCGGTTAAAATCAGCTGAAAGCAAGCATCAATAACCACTGAAATCCAACAGCGTAAGCAGAACTGACATCTAACTGGGATATTAGAAGAGGCAGACACAGTTTACAAGCTGCTTAAAACTTAATCTCAGTCCTAAAATAGCAGCTCAGCTTCAGGTTTGAAGCAGTAATACAGATCATATTATTGGTATTATTTCACATCTTCGTTACCTTAAGGGAATGGTGAGCGAGTCGAGACTTTGCAGTGACAGGTACAAAAACAGGGGAAACCAAATAAAGCATTAATACCCAAAATGCTGTAAGCTAACAAGAGATAGACAAATTTCTAACTATTAATGACCCAAAAGGACATGGAAATAGTGTGGGGGAAAAAGACACTGAAATGGGTTCACTGACTGGTGAAGTCTGCAGCATTAACATTGTCCTCATATGTTGTCAGTCATGATGGCATTAAATGGCAGGGCAGTTTAATGGGCTGAATGGTCTAACTCCTGCTCCTATGCACTATGTTCCTAGCATAAAAATGCATTAGAGTGTGATACTGATACACAGCAGTGCTTTGGAACTTTCAGCCCTGCTCTGTCCTGCATTAGCTGGGTTCAATTGGGATGCTATGTTTAGCCTCTGGGTTCCTATCTCTGACCATTTACATTGCTCATGTGTGAATATTGGGCGAGGTTCACACTCAGCTGTGTTGTTTCAATGATTGAACAGTCTGCTGACGTACTCACAATCTAAACTCACACAAACAGCGAGTGAGGTAGCAGAGGTGCTGTGGAGTTGGGCCCAGTTGAGCCTCCGGGTCCTCAGAACAGGAGCTGGACGTATGTGGGCATGAACTCACTCTGGGAGGGGAGATTCCAATAGTGTCACAAACTAGCTTGCAGTCATCCGAAAATGTAAGATTAACTCCTCCAAGGGTCCTTTCTTGTTACTCAGATTATACACTCACTTCCAGTGATCAGTAAAGTTTATTGATTAGTGTCACAAGTAGGCTTACATCAACACTGCACTGAAGTTACTGTGAAAATCCCCTAGTCACACATTCCAGCGTCTGTTTGGGTACACTGAGGGAGAACTTAACACGGTAAATGCACCTAAATAGCACTTCTTTCAGACTGTAGGATGAACCAGAGCACCTGGAGGAATGTACGCAAACACAGGGAGAATGAGCAGACTGCACACGGACAGTGCTAACTGTCACCATGCTGTGCTGCAAGCTGATTGCTTGGTGTTACTGTCACTCTATGGGGCCTGGCACACCGATAGTCAATTTGCACTGAAAGGGGTCAGCACAAAGCATAGCAGAATTAGAGGGAGGAAGGGACAGAAGAGGAACAGAGGGATATGCAGAATGGGATTCAAACAGTCTCTGCTGCCCAATCCGCTGCTACCGAATCATCTGAATGCCATACACAAGTTTCAAATAGAACAATGAACAGCTCCTAAACCTCTGCTGTGCCAATCTTTATCTCGCTAGTGTGTGAGGACAACATATGTTAATGCTGCAGACTTCACCAGTCAGTGAACCCATTTGTTTCTGCTCATCAAATCCTTCTTGCAGAAAGAGTTCTCTAACCTGCAGCTCCTGAACTTTCTCTTCAAGCTCTTGGACTCTGACCGATGCCTCCCTTTCAGATGCTTGCTCAGCTTCCGACTGCTCACTTGCTTCAACCTTCTTCAGTCCATCTGCAGGAGGGAAAAAAAGTGTCCCTGAATTTTATGTTCCTGAAGGTGTGCTAATATGAAAAAAAGGTTGCGTATGAATTCAGGACTGATATCAAGAAATTATATTTCAAGCCACAGAGCCAACATATGAAGCAGAATTTTGCATAGGGCAGAGGAAACAAAATCTCACAGAGCTAAGAAAAGTTTTATTCTATTATTAGGCAGTTAGGAGCATCAGCCAATTGGGAAAAGAACAGTTTGTTGGTATTAGAGTGAAATCATATTACAATTATACAACAGCAGCCATGGTCTCACTGAATTTCAGAGCAGTCTTGAAGGACTGAATGGTCTATCCTGCTCCTATCTCTTATATTTTCATGTTCTAATAAATCAATGGCTGTTTGGTTAGACATCAGCTGGAATACTGTCTCAAATTCCAGGTACCAAAAATGGGGAGCATGCAAAGGAGATTTATAGCATGATACCAGGATAAGGAACTTCAGAATTGCTGAGGAATTAGATAATAAACTCCATTATGCATGCATGACTAAAGGGACAATTACCCTGCATCGACACATGCTGTACCTACTCTGGAATTAATGGGACAGTGTAGAGGGAGACTTACATTTACTCATAGAATCCCTACAGTGCAGAAGGAAGCCATTCAGTTCATCAAGCCTGCACCAACAATAATCCCACCCAGGCCCGATCTCTGAACCTCATGTATTTACCCTGCTAATCCCCCGACACTAAGGAGCAATTTAACACAGTCAATCAACCTAACCCACACATCTTTGGAGTGTGGGAGGAAACCAAAGCACCCAGAGGAAATCCACATGGACATGGGGAGAACATGCAAACTCCACACAGACAGTGACCCAGGGCTGGAATTGAACCTGGGTCTCTCAAGCTATGAGGCAGCAGTGCTAACCACTGTCCCACTGTGCCACGCTGTGCCTGTCCTGGGAGTAATCAGTATAGAAACTGGGTGACCATTGTTTAGGCAACATTGCTAAGCTTAACAAACGTGCAAGTTGTTAAAAAAAATATAGAAAGATTGGCAGCAGCATGTCCTGAATTATTTCCCCTCTTCTACTCTTTCCAGTTGGAGTGAATGCCTGCACTCAAGACCTGAATCTTTACTTGCATGTGTAAGTTATCTAAAAATTTCACATCTAAAGTAATTAACGGATTAAAAAGGGAGTTTGTTTGATTCCGGCATTTTTTAATGATAATAGATTCTGAACTACTTGCTTGAAGGAAAGTGATCTAATGTAGTGTTTCACCAAGATTGAACGAAGCAATTACATTTTTGCGGTCAATAATGAAGATTTTATCTTTCAAGCTGTGAAGTCCTTACTTTCAGCATCTCAACAATTTCAGATTGCTTTTGAAGTTACGTTTATAGACTGTATTTGTACGATTTTCAAACTTTTCTGGTTGTTTGTATTTATTTGCAAAAACATAAATAACATGCTAAGTCAATGAAATCAGGTCTGTGACTAACCACCACAACAATGTAATGACATAAAATCCTCAGAACAAATGAGGGGCAAAATAAGTTAAAGCCATACTGGGGGATTATCAGAAAGATCATGAGAGCTTCTGTTGAACCACTGAGCAAGAAAGAAAATCAGAATAAAAGTGGAATGTAGCTATTGCTCTCTAAGAATTAGGCTTTCTCACCTTGCAACTCCTTTATTTCATCAGTCAGTGTTTTGCACAGTCTCTCTCGGTCCTCCATCAGACTCTGCAACTGCTGGTTTTGTGTTGTCAGGTCAGTACAGGATGATTGCACATCCTGCAGTGCCTGCTGCATCTGTGTGACAGCACAATTCTTCTCAGCTAACTCTGTTTCGTATTTCTCAGTCACCTCGCTCAGCCGTGTCTCAGCTGAGAGTCTCTCTGCTTCGAGTGCAGTGTGTAAAATGGCAATGTTGGCCTCCGCCTCTTGCAACTTCTCCCCGAGGATCTGAAGAATAAAAGCAGGTAAAAAATTGAATGATTACTAAAATCTTCTGCAAGCACTATATGAACTGTGCAATGTAAACCCAAAGTCCATTTAGTTTACTATCATTATGGCAGGCATACAATGCAATAGAAAGAATTGTTGACTAATCACAGCAATCAATCCCTGACAATTAGTCTACAACAGACCCTGACATGAGGAAAATGCCAGTGGTGGAGAGCTTTGGGAACTATTGGTCCAAAGTTATCTGCTCTTCCTGAGTTTGTTCCATTTACCTCACATTATGTCTCATATACTGTATTCAGTTTTTTTTGAAAGCTAATTAGGCTAACAGTTTCCCCATAGCCCCCGGGAGCCTGATTCACAGATTCACCTCTCGCTCACTGAAACTGATTGGAAAATGGGAGGATGAAGGCATGAGACAGAGTATGCAAGGTGTCCTTTTTCAGAGTTTAGAAGACCAAGGAGGAACAGTACAGGAAAAGTATTATTTCTGCAAATTTGATCTCCTTTCAAGCACTGTTCATATGCTTTGGTTTTATGGTTTCTGGACAAGAGAAAACAATACATCAGCAACTATTTGCATAAACTCCTATCTTATGGGAGACAGTCACCCTCTGGTACCACATCCCAATAGCTGCTTCTTATGTGAGGCCTGACAGTGGGGATTGGGCATCACAGCTAAGGGCAATCCTGCTCTCCCCTGTGTCTCCACATACACTCTTTCTATCACACATTACTGGTTCATATACAGTGTCGCAACACTAAGGCTCATTGTAGGCTCTTTCTTGGTTAGTGGGGCTGATTTGAATTGATCTGAGAAATACTTTGAACGTAAGAAGTTCTCAAGATTTCCCTTTACCTCATTTGGTTTGGCCAACACTCGTACTCAGTGGGCGTCATAAACGTTTGAAGATTGGGCTCCATGGGGCCCACTGCGCTACATGAGTAAACTTAACAGGTTTAATTGTCCCTACCCATGCAGCTATCATTCTCTGTCCCTTGCTGTTACATGGATATCATAATGTTTCTGTCTGACACCAAAATGTTGTCTGATTTCAAAAAGAAATTAGATGTAGATTTTGGGGCTAAAGGGATCAAGGGATATGGGAGGAAGGGGGGAAATCAGGATATTGAATTTGTTGATCAGCCATGATCAAAATGAATAGTGGAGCAGGCTTGAATGGCCAAATGGCCTACTCCTGCTTCTAGTTTCTATGTTGCTATTACTTTTACTGTTCCTCCCTTGTCTTCTAAGTTCCAAACAAGACACCTTGCATGCTCTGCCTCATGCCTTCATTCTTCTCATTTTCCAATCAGTTTCCTAAATTTACTTATTTCCATATCTCTTGAAAACTATGGAACTCCTTCCCTCTGTCTTCCCTTCTTACTATGATTTACAAGCTTTCAAAAGACAAGTTCCATGACATCTGCATGAAACGAAAATAAAAATCAGGATCAGTAACTGCGACCCTGCATCTGCTGCATTATTGTAAAATCAGGAAACTTGCCATCTGTAACTGATCTGGCCAATATATATGTCTGACTTAGTTCCCTATTAATGGGATGAACACTGAACTGCTCACTTTAGTGTTCTAGCAAGGCATTAAATTGTCAAGACAATTAGAAAATGGGCAATACTGATTTTGCAAAATAATAAGAATTTTTCTTAAATAACACCCCCTTATTTCTCTGCTGCACCTTGCATTGTGGCTTTGTCCAACATAATTTCACTTCAGCTTTTTTAATTAAAACAAGGAAAGCAGCAGCTCTCTACATAAATCCGCAGGATTTGCATAAATGGGCCATGAAACCTGTTTACTCCGATCACTTTCATTCAGTTCCTGCTGTAACATCTCCACCACACGGGTCCGTCCCAGCAATGCCTCCTCCTTCTCTTCCAGTTTTCTCTGTAATGATTTCACTGTCTGCAGATAAAACAAAATACACCTGAGAGGAAACAAGGAAAAAGTTTGCGCTCAAAATCCAAAGCAAAGGCAGTGTGTGCTGGGAACACACACCTTAATCAGAACAGGTATCAAAATAGTGCAGAGAAATATTGTTGTGAACACTCAGCAGGTCAAGCACCCTCTATGCACAAGAAAGGCATGTGAGTATCTTGGCTATAGTCCTCCTTTGTGAAGACTTGAGCATATTACCAAGCAATAGGGTTTGAAGAGGAACATAACAAGGTGGAAAAAGATGCACACAATGCACACATAGATTCACGCACTTGCATCCCTGACATGTCCCAGAAGGCACAGACATACAAGACATCATACACACATGAACAATCTAAGACATTTAAACAGACACACATGCTTCCACACGCCAGCAACAGAGACACATGAAAATCATATTGAAGAGAAAAGAATTTGCTTGAACCTTTCTTTATAACTCAGTCCATCCAAGCCATGATCAACTTAAATGTCTAAATGGACCCATATCCTTTGAAATTGGATGATCCAAACTGCATAGACCTAGCCTCACCACTGATCTGTACAGTCTGTAGAACTTACTCTGATGTTCTCCAATATTTCAAGAACTCAACCTGCCTTATTCATAGTTACATCACACTGACAAGGTGCTTTCAGAGTAAGATGAATGACTGCAAGATCCATATTTGCTCTTTCTGCTTTCTAAATGCAATGGCTGGCATTAAAATCATATCTCAGCCCATCTATATCATTGTCCAGGGTTCTCTGATGACAATTAATCCATCACTTGTGGCTCAGCGGCTGCACACTTGCCTCAGAGCCAGAAGGTTTTCCATTCAAGTTGACTGCAGAGTCTTCAGCAGATACTCTTAGGTGATGTTTCAGTCCACTAAATGATGTAGTCTTTCAGCCCAGATGTTAGACCGAGGCCCTGAGTGCCCTCTCTGTTGGGTATAAAAGATCCCAAGGCACTATTTTTAAGAAGAGCAGGGGAGTTGTTCCCAGTATCCTGGCGAATATTAATTCATCAACCAATATTAGTAAAATAAATCATCTGGTCATTGGTGTTTATAGGAGCTTGCAGTGTGAAATTAATCACCATGTTTCCTACACTCCAACAGTGACTACACCATGTTCCCTAGACTCTAATAGTAACTATACGTAAAAAGCCCTTCATTGGCTGTAAAATAAGGTGAAACATCTTGAGGTTGTGAAAGTGCAATGTAAATGCAAGCTTTTTCTTAACCATCCACACAAATTTGTGTCGCTAGCAAATTTAATCTAATTACAGACACCCCTTTCATAACATTGATAAAGAGTATTGAGAACATTACTGACTATGCTTTCCTGTCACCCAACCAATTCTCAGTCTATTCAGACCATTTTCCATCAGACTTACCCTTCCCCCCCAGAAACCCATGGTAGTTAGTTCATTACTAGTCCAGCAACACTTACTTGCTGCAGTTCTTTGTTTATCTCAGATCCAGATGCCAGCTGCATAAGCTCCTCCTCATGTTTCTGTATGTATTCTTGGAATCGTGTGTCCTTTTCAAGAATGATCTCTTGAACTGACCGGAGCTATTGTTACAAAACATGAATACAGAGTTTGGAATGTAGAAAGATTCAGATACAGATCCTTGCCCTCTGGAATTTGCCTGTTGGTCACCAGAGTTTTCTGTAAAATTGGTTTGGATGGCTCATGTTTGATTTTGTTTCCACACAATATTGCCCAGAATTCTGCAATAATTCACACCAAATTGTCAGCATTGCTTTGAAGGCTCACGAGATGGCTGATAGCTGAAATGCAAAGTACCACACTAGCGCAGCATAGGAAGCTCTTCTGGGACTGTAGCGTGTCTGATACAACAGTGCAAAAGGGAACTTTATCAATCCATGCTGCACCTGCCCTGGGAATGTTTGGTGTGGCAGTGTGGGGGAACTCTACTTTGCATCAATCCATGCTGTACCTGTCCTGGGAGTGTATGATAGAGCAGTGTAGGGAGAGTTTTATTCTGTATCTATCCATGTTCTACCTGCACAGGGAGCATTTGATAGGGCAGTGTAGCGGAAGTTTTACTTTCTATCAATCCATGATGTACCTGCCTTGGGAGTGTTTGGTAGGGCAGTATAGGGGGAGGTTTACTCTATATCTATCCATGCTGTTCCTGCCTGCAAGTGTTTGATGGATAAGGTGTAGAGGGAGCTTCACTCTACCTAACCCCATGCTGTTCTTGTCCTGTGAATGTTTGATGGGTACAGTGCAGAGGGAGCTTCACTCTGTGTTAATCCATGCCATAACTTTCCTGGGAATTTTGGCAGGGCAGTGTGGGGAGCTTTACTCTGTATCAATCCATGCTGTACCTGCTGTGGGAGTGTTTAATGGGGCAGTGTAGAGGGAGCTTCACTCCGTACCAATCCATGCTGTACCTGCCCTGGGAGTGTTTGAAAGGGCAGTGTAATGGGAGTTTTAGTCTGTATCTATCCACGTTGTACCTGCCGTGGGAGTGTTTGATGGGTACAGTGTAGAGGGAGCTTCACCCTTTTCACTGCAAGCTACTTTCTTTACCTGTTGTGCATGTTCAGCCTCTTTCTGCTTCAGGAGTTCATTGGTAGTTTGAAGCTCATCCTTCATGCTATCAACAGCTGCCTGCAGGGTCTGACAGTTCTCCTCCTGTTGCTGAAGTTGACACTTGAGCTTCTCAATCTCTTGTTGTTCAAGTGTGGAGCTCTCTTTCAAACTCACCTGTCAAATTTCAAAGAAAAACAAATACAACACAACTTAATATAAAAGCAAATTACTGCAGATACTGGAATGTGAAACAGAAACTGAAAACCTCAGCAGGTCTGAGAACATGTGGAGAAAGAATAGAGACAACGTTTTCAAGTCTGGATGACTCTGTCTCTAGCATGAATCAACAGAGGCTGCTGCTGCTGTGGACATTTAATGCAATGCAGAAGGACCTTTACTTTGAAAATTGTGCTCAATGTGCCATGGGGCTGATTAACCAAACAGGTTTGAGGGAATTTAACTCTGTATCTCACCCACATTGCAACTGTCCAAAGGGTGTTGGTTGGTTCAGTATTGAAGGCGCTTTTGCTCTGTACCTAACCTTTAAAGTGATGAAACACTCCAAGGGTTTCACAGGGACATTATCAAAAATCAGACATAAAGACACACAAAGAGATAGGAGGGCAGATCATAGAATCCTTACAGTGCAGAAGGTAGCCATTTGGTTCATCGAGCCTACACCAGTAACAATCCCACCCAGGCTCTTAACCCGTAACCCCATACATTACCCTACTAATCCCCCTGACATTAATGGGCAATTTAGCATGGCCAATCAACCTAACCCGCACATCTTTGGACTGTGGGAGGAACCCTGAGGAAACCCACGCAGACACGGGAAGAACATGCAAACTCCACACAGACAATCACCCAAAGCCAGAATTGAACCCGGATCCCTGACACTGTGAGTCAGCAGTGTTAACTGTGCAGCTTAAAAGCTTGCTCAAAGAGACAGGTTTAAAGAATTGTCTTAAAGGAGGAGACAGAAGAAGAAGAGAGAGCAAGAGAGGCAAAGAAGTTTAGGAAATGAATTTCTGAGTTTAGGGATTTCATCAGTTAAAGGCACAATCACCAATGGCGCAGTGATGGAAATCAGAGGTAGACATGAAGAAACACAAAGATTTCAGTGTTGTTAGAGGTCAGAGAGATGGGGAGCAGTGCTGCCTTTTGAAAAGAAAACTAATAGGATATTATCAAAGTTATTCCATCTCATACCTGATAATGGCTCATATAGTGAAGAGAGCTTTAACTAAGCCACACATGGCAGCTTTTTTCAAAGCTTCCCAAGTACCTGTCAAGGGCCAGCGACTAAAGTGATGGTGGATCAGCAAATCCCAGCGGACAGTAAACAGCAGAATCTGAGAGACTTTAATCCTATCAAAACAGGTCAGCTACAAAGATTAAAGAAAAAAACTGCTCATACAAACCTTTACTTGCTTGTTATTTTAGTCACCAGCTTCCACTAACTGAAAACCTGTGGCACGTCCAGCTGTAATCTTCAGTGGTGAACATTATCATCATGATTAACAATGTTAGCATTCAGATGCCTGAGAACTAGGACTCTTTTCAAATGACTCCAGTTTAACCCCATTAGCAACTGCCTATTACTCAGTGGAAGTTTACCTTTGCGCTGGTAGGCTGCACGTATAATGCAATGTGGGCAGTACAACGTAATGTAACAATTCTCACTCGACATTATTTGATCACTGACTTCTGATCCACCTTGCCTTCTCTCCCCTCGTTGTGCTCTACAGTATGCTACAGTCTGTGCTTTGGCCCAATACCTGAGGTTTCTCAATACCATCACCACCCTTAAAAACAGCGATTAGTTGACAATTGTTTAAACCATCACAGCTGAGAGATCCCAAACTGGTGACATTTACTGAGATTCATTACCAGGTGCATTTGTCTGATGCTCACCTGTCTGTTTTAAGCCACAATGGTGGAACACACATCAATATACTCTCATGCACATCCAGACACACAAGCATATCTGTCTCCTTACCTCAACAGTCTGCTCCTCCACCTTTTCTTGCTGTGATGAGGGTTTTTGCAAACTCTGCTTCTGTAGCGCCTCAATCCGGGCATTTAATGAGGCAACCTTTGCTTTTGCCTGCAGTTTTAGTTTTGACAATTTGGCATCAGACAGCTCCTTCTCCTCCTGTGAAACAATCGTACATTCACAGAGAGAATGTCCCTCATTCTTATCAAAGTGACTCCCTTGCTGCTGTAGTCAACAAAACATCATCTGGTGATGGGTCATACATACTGAAATGAAATTGGCAAGGGCAGGATTGGGTTCAGTTCTAAATCACACATATTATGTAAGCAATGGTCTTATTATAAGGAGGATATAGAGGCACTGGAAAAAGAGCAAAAAAAGATTTACAACGATGACAGCAAAACAGAGATTATAACTATTGGAAAGGGTTTGAGCAAGCTATGGTTCTTTTCTCTAAAAAGAAAAGAGACTAAGAGTTAACCTGATAGAGGCTTTTAAAATTTTGCAAGGATTTGATAGGGTAAACATGGAGAAGATGACTCCTCATATGGGGAGACTAAAACAAGGAGGTATGAAAATAAGCTAATCACTAATAAACCCAACAGGGAATTCAGATGAAACTCCATTAAACAGAAAGTAGTAAGAATAAGGGGAAAATGCATGTACAGAATTGAACCTCCCAAGCATTCACTGAATGGGACTGAGTTAGAAGATGGAGACTCATAAGAACATAAGAAATAGGAGCAGGAGTAGGCCATCTAGCCCTTCAAGCCTGCCCCACCATTCAATAAAGTCATGGCTGATCTGTCGTGGCTCAGTTCCACTTTCCCGCCCTCTCCCCATAACCCTTAATCCCCTTGCCTATCAAAAACCTATCAACCCGCGTCTTAGAGAGGGCCTGTAGACAGACAATAGATTTATCACTTTGAGTGACTCCACTTGTGACAAAACAATTTGAAAAATGCATCAAATGGTGGGATGTGTTGGCACAGTACTGGAGGATAGATCTAGGTTACTTTGGAGTTGTACAACACACTTGTATACTGTGTACCATTCTGGTCACCATGCCACTTGGATTATATACAAGCATTGGAAAGGGTGCAAAGAGGGGCAACAAAGTTGATCCCAGGTATGAGGGAGATGAGTTTTCAAAAGGATTAGAAAAAGTCCAGCTCTATTTTCTACAGAGAGAATAGTTTGGGAGGGTCCCAATCAAGGGGTGTAAAATATTATAGAATCAGAACAATGCACCTGTAATTTAAACCGGGACATTAGGAGCAGAGTTGAAAAAATGGAAATGAATGGAACCTAAATTCAAGAAAGATACATAAATTAAGTTATTTTGTCAAATAATGAGAGATGTTTGGTATAATTATCAGGAGGGTACAAGAAGTGAGAGTCAGGAGGGATGGATGATACATCTCCTGAACTAATTTCAGGTATACAACACAACTCACCTTCATTGCAACCTCTTTATTCTGAAGCTGCAAATCTTTCTCACGTATGAGTTCCTTGAGCTGAACAACCAGCTGCTCAGTCTGTGCCAGACGCTCCAGCACATCTTCCGATGCCTCAGCACAGGTCTCCACCTCAGGCTGCTGACTGGCCTCCTACACAACACAACCAAAGCAACAGAGCAGTCCATCAATCATTCTCAAGGTGTAAATCATCAGGGACAATGCACTTGCCTTAACAAACAAAACTGTCAAAAGAATTTCCATAATTATAAACGTTGTTGAGTTTTCATAGTATATTCAGTTGTTGAAGACCAGCAGAAAAGAATCCACATTTCACCCCGGAGCAGAGCATAAATCATTACCTTTTGTCTACCAAAGCAATATTCTACACATGCCAGAAGTCTGAAAGAAGAAGCAAAAAGTGCTGGAAATACCTCAGGAGAGAAAAACACCTTTCATCAGAACTCTGAAGGATATTTCTCCCAACACAGAACTTCAAGCTAGGGCAAAAGGAATCTGGTGACACTGCCACGCACTTGAAACAAGAACTGCACCGGCTTCAACTATTATCACAAAGACCACACTGTACTTTACTCACCTCTCCCTCAGCAGCATTGGTCTCATCTCCAATATCATCCCCTGAGAGATCCTGCAGCACATTGTTGACCCCCTTCGCCAGATCTGACAGACGGCTCAACATGGTGGAGCTGCACATGGGACAAGAAAACAATGTCATACATCTCCTATCTCAAGGGGACAAGTTTAAAAAGGTAGAGGAATAAGGAGGTGGAATCAGAAAGTTGTAGTTGGGGGGGAACACTGAGCTAGATTTGTAAGAGGAAGGGAAGACTGACAAAGATGAAGAGCTCCACAGTTCTTCACTCCTGAGGAAGAACAAAATGGACAGTGAGTCTCATTTTAAACAGAGAAGATACAGCAAGCTTCCAATGGCAGTGAGTTATGATCTGGAATGTAACGTCATAAAGGGTGGTTGAAGCACCCTTCAAAATCAAACAATGTCAAAACAGAATTGGATATATACTTGAAGAGAAAAAAATTGTAGGGCTATGAAGAAAGGGCGTGGTGGTGAGACTAATTGGATAGCTCCTTCAGAGTGCCAGCACAGGCACAGTGGGTTCAGTGGCCTCTCAGCGTCATGTAATTCCATTTGCAAACTGGGCAGAACGAGGCATTTATTGTGTAGGGAAAGCTAGAGAACACTTAAGTGGCATAGTAATTCAGCATTGGTAAAACAGGGAAAAGGTTACAGCAGATATAATGAAGGGGAGAAGTCAATAGCCAACAACCGCTGAAGTGGTTCCTGGAGAATAATGGAGCTTGGCTGACATTGCTGAGGTGAGAAATTGAAACATGACCTTGCAAACAGAAGTTACTTGTTTCCAACCACAGGGATACAGCTATTGCTAAATTATACAACAACTTTAATGTAATAAAACATCCAATGATGCTTCACAGGAACATTATAAAACACCAAGCCACATAAGGTCAGCACAGTGGGTAGCACAACTGCCTCATAGCACCAGGGACCCGGTTCAATTCCAACCTTGGGTGACTGTCTGTATGGAGTTTGCACATTTACCCCGTGTCCGTATGGGTTTCCTCCCATAGTCCAGAGATGTGCAGGTCAGATGGACTGACTATGGTAAGCTGCCCCTTAGTATCCAAAGATGGGTAGGTTAGACAGGTTAGCCATGAAAAATGCGTGGGTTTACGGGGTTAGGGCAGAGGGAAGGCCAGGATGGGATCCTCTTTAGGAGGGTCAGTGCAGAGTGGGTGGGCCAAATGGCCTCTTTCTGCACTGTATGGATTCTAATGATAAGGATGCATTAGATCAGATGACCAAGCAGGGATAGATTTAAGGAATGTCTTAAAGGAGGAATGCGAGGTAGAGGCGGAGAGATGTAGGAAAGGAATTCTAGAGCTTGGGACTAAGGTAAGTGAAAGATCAGTCACCAATGATGGAGTGATTAAAGTGGGGGGCAGGTCAGAATCAGAGGAGCGTAGGTATCACAACAGGATAAAATTAGATCCTCTTTCACAACAAAATATTCCTTCAAACAAAGATTAATGAAAATCTAGAACTCTCTGCCAAAGTGCTCCAGATCCTGGGGTTCAATTTAAAATGTCAGGATTGAGGTCAATTGGCTTTTATTAGACAAATATATCAAGGATGTGCAAGGACATTAATGAATTGAAAGCCAGTTCTGCTATGATTTAACTGAATGCTAGAACAGGCTCGAACAGTTGAATAGCCTGCTCCTATTCCTGTGCAGTTTAAGGTATGTTCTTAACATTACATGTTTGACAACGAATTAGTAAAACAAACAGATTCCAGGGTACATGAGCTAATAGTCTGTAAAATGAAGTTCATATGTAGAGATCAAACTGCTGAATATAGCATTATGCAATATATTGCTGAAATAAGACATTTTGTCAAAGCTTTTCATCTTACACTCATCAGGACATTCACAAGAACACCAACGTCAGGGGAAATAACTTTATACTATATGAAAGAGGGAGTTGATTGGCTGGACTCTAGTAGAGGCATTGACATGGAGAATGCACCAGTTGAAGATGACTGACAGTTTGATATTTAAACCAGGCAGCTTGACTCTGATTGGTCAAAGCATTGACTTGCATTCAACTCTGAAATCACTTCTAAAAGAAGATGGTTCTGGTGATTGGAGGTCAATCACCTCTGTTCCAAGACATTATTGCAGGAGTTCCTTAGGACAGTGCCCAGCCATCTTCAGCGGCTCAATCAATGACCTTCCTTCCACCATAAAGTCCGAAGTGGAGACATTCGCAGGTGACTGCACTATGCTAGGTATCATCTGCAACTCCTCAGATACTGAAGCTGAAGCAGTCCATGTCCAAATGCAGAAAGACCTGGACTATATCCAGGCTTGGGCTGAGAAGTGGCCAGTAACATTCATACTGCACAACTGCCAGGCAATGCCCTTCTCCAACAAGAGAGAATCAAACCATCACTCCTTGACATTCAACAGCATTACCATTGCTGAATTCCCCACCATCAACATCTTAGGGGTTATCATTATCCAGAAACCAAACTGGACTAGCTATATAAATTCTTAGTATGTCATAGTATGGTTGAATTTTTGATGTGGATGAGAAAGTAGGGACCCGAACCTGTGTCCTCTGTTTGAACAGAGTATGATAGGATGAGAACGGAATTGGCGAATGTAGATTGGGGGTGCAGATTGGTTGGTAGGATGGCTGAGGAACAGTGGAGGATTTTTAAGGAGATCTTTTTCGGTACTCAGCAGAAATATATTCCAATAGTGAAGAAGGAATGTAGAAGGGATAACCAGCCATGGTTATCTAAGAAAATAAAGGAGAGTATTAAATTAAAAGCTGATGCATTCAGAATGGCTAAAAGTAGTGGGCGATTAGAAGATTGGGGAAAGAATGACTAAGAAGGTGATAAAGAAAGGAAAGATGGACTATGAAGCTAAATGTAAAAAAGGACAGTAAAAGTTTTTACAAATATATAAAGAGGAGGAGGCTGGCTAGAGTGAATGTTGGACCCTTAGAGGATGAGAGGGGGGATTTAGTGGTGGGAGATGAGGAAATGGCTGAGGCTTTAAATAAGTTTTTTGCCTCGGTTTTCACGGAGGAGGACACGAATAGTTTGCCGGATCTTAAAGGCAGAAGGATGGTAGGAGTTGAGGGCCTGAATGTGATTACTGTCACTAGAGAGGTAGTGCTTGATAGACTAATGGGACTGAAGGTGGACAAGTTCCCAGGACCAGATGGAATGCATCCCAGGGTTCTGAAAGAAATGGCAGAGGTGATAGTGGATGCCTTAGTAATTATTTACCAAAATTTGCTGGATTCCGGGGAAGTGCCGGAAGATTGGAAAACGGCTAATGTTACGCTGCTGTTTTAAAAAAAGTAGCAGACAAAAGGCAGGGAATTATAGGCCGGTTAGTTTAACGTCTGTTGTTGGAAAAATGCTTGAATCCATCATCAAAGAAGAAATAGCAAGGCACCTAGAAAAGAATGGTTTGATAGAGCAGACGCAGCATGGATTCATTAAGGGGAAGTCGTGTTTGACGAATTTATTGGATTTCTAGGAGGATGTGACTAGTGCAGTAGACAGAAGGGAACCGGTGGATGTGGTGTTTTTAGATTTCCAAAAGGCGTTTGATAAGGCGCCTCAAAAAAGGTTGCTACAGAAGGTTAGTGTGCATGGAGTTGGGGGTAAGATGTTAGCATGGATAGAGGATTGGCTGTCTAATAGGAAGCAGAGAGCTGGTATCAATGGGTTCTGATTGGCGGTTGGTGACTAGTGGAGTGCTGCAGGGATCGGTGCTGGGGCCTCAGCTATTTACCACTTATATAGATGATCTGGAAGAGGGGGCTGAGTGTAGGGTGACGAAATTTGCTGACGACACGAAGATGAGTGGAAAAGCAAATTGTGTGGAGGGTGTGGAAAGTCTGCAGAGGGATCTGGATAGGCTAAGCGAGTGGGCGAGGACCTGGCAGATGGAGTATAATGTTGGCAAGTGTGAGGTTATCCACTTCGGCAGAAATAATAGTAGGAGGGATTATTATTTAAAAGGCGAAAAGCTGCAGCATGCTACGGTGCAGAGGGACCTGGGGGTCCTTGTGGATGAGTCGCAAAAACCCAGTCTGCAGGTGCAGCAGGTGATCAAGAAGGCGAATGGAATGTTGGCCTTTATCGCGAGGGGGATAGAATATAAAAGCAGGGAGGTCTTGCTGCAACTGTACAGGGCACTGGTGAGGCTGCAGCTGGAGTACTGTGTGCAGTTTTGGTCACCACACTTGTGGAAGGATATATTGGCCTTGGATGGAGTGCAGAGGAGGTTCACTAGGCTGATACCGGAGTTGAGGGGGTTGGACTATGAAGAGAGACAAAATAAACTGGGTCTGTACTCATTGGAGTTTAGAACAATGAGGGGCAATCTTATAGAGACGTATAAGATAATGAAGAGGATGGATAGGGTAGAGGTAGAGAGATTCTTCCCGCTTAGAAAGGATAGCAGAACTGGAGGGCACAGCCTCAAGATAAGGGGGGGGAGCAGTTTAGATCGGAGTTGAGGAGGAACTTCTTCACTCAAAGGGTGATGAATCTCTGGAATTCTCTGCCCGTTGAAGTGGCGGAGGCTACCTCGCTAAATATATTTAAGTCACGGGTAGATAGGTTTTTGATAGACAAGGGAATTAAGGGTTATGGGGAGAGAGCGGGAAAGTGGAACTGATCCACTTCAGATCAGCCATGATCTTATTGAATGGCGGGGCAGGCTCGAAGGGCTAGATGGCCTACTCCTGCTCCTATTTCTTATGTTCTTATACTGTGGCTACCAGAGCAGCTCAAAGGCTAGGAATTCTGCATCGAGTAGCTCACTTCTTGACTCCCCAAAGTCTGTCCACTACCCACAAGGCGCAAGTTGAGTGTGATGGAATATTTGCCGCTTGCCTGCATGAGTGCAGTTCTAACAACTCAAGAAGCTTGACACCATCTAGGACAAATCAGCCCACTTGATTGCCACCCCTTCCACTAACATTCAATCCCTCCAGCAGCAACCAACAGTGGTAATTGTGTGTACCATCTACAAAGTACACTGCAGGAACTCACCATGGTTTCTTAGGCAGCACCTTCCAAACCTATGACCACTACCATCTAGGACAAGAGCCACAGATACCTGGGAACACAACTATGTGGAGGCTCCCCCCTGCAAAAAACTCACCATCCTGACTTAGAAATATATCACCATTCCTTCACTGTCACTGGGTCAAAATTCTGGAAGCCCCTAACAGCACTGTGGATGTATCTACACCTCAGGGATTGCAATGGTTCCAGAAGGCAGCCCACAACCACTTTCTCAAGGGCAACTAGGAATGGGCAATAAAGTGGGCATTGCTAGCTAGAACACCATTTATGTGAATATAAAGTGCAACCCTTAAATTGTGTTCCACCTCCAGTGCTCTACTGAACCTCACATGTAAACAATAGGTTATCAGTTTGGATTGCTTACTCACATTAACTGCTGGATGTTTACTTTGTGATTGTGCTTTCCTGAGGTGCAGAGAGTCACTACAGCCCATTTGAGAGTCAATGATCTAGGACTGGGAAACCCTAAGTGACTGCAAAGGGAGTGTGGGAAATAGGTTTCAAGGTGGAACTTGAAGGATAGTAATGTTTGGTTTACTCCTCCAGCTGTGTATTAAAAGAATAGATAAGATTAGGGATCGCAACCCCTGGGTTGAAGGCTTACATTCCAGAGTAAGATTCCATTTCAAGGGGCATTGGCAGAGGATCAGAAGAAATGATGGGGAAAGTGGGGTGGGTGGGCAACAAATGAGAAATATAAGGGACCATTCAGCTCATTGAATGGCGGAACAAGCTCAGTTTGCTCAATGTCGACCTGTGCACAAACATCTTTATCTGCCCTACAATAGTGAACAGGAAAACAAGCTAATGAAGTGACAAAATAAATGGTGGTGATGAACAGTCAGCTAAAGCAGAAGGGAAGGGATCATGGAAAATAAAAACAATCAGAAGTAGCAGATAGAGAAAGACGAGGTAAGTTTTAAAATGATCAAATAGCCATGCTGCAGAAGGAATAGAAGAGTCAAATCAAAGCAATCAGCTAAAGCAAAGAGAAAGAGGTTAAGGACTGACAATATGATGAAAGTTTTTCAGAACAAAAACAGATAAAGCTAAAATAAGTCAGCAGGTCAAGCAGCATCTGTGAAGGGAAAATAAATGTTTTGAGTTTGTATATCTTCTGCAAAGATTTTTCTTTGCACTGAAGGTTGTGGGGCTGTGGGACGCATTACTGGAATTAATGATTCCATGTCAATGTTTAAAAATAGCTTAGATGAATGAGTGAAAGAGTTTCCATTCCAGAATGGAAAGTTTAGTGGCAAGTTAAATTCATAGATAAATGTGAGGTGAGGCACTTTGGGTAGGAAAAAGAAAAACAGGATAGGACCCTGGTCAGGTTGTGTTCCGTTCTGGTTTCCATTCAATAAAAAGGACATGGAATCACTGGAGAAAGTGAAAAAAAATTTAGAAAGATGGTAGCAGAACTGTGATCACAGATTTCAGAAAATACATGAAATACTGAATAGGTTAGGCCTTTCTCTTTTCAAAGAGGACCTAAAAAAGGTCTGTAAAATTATAAATGGATTGGAGAGAATAGATGCAGCAAGTTTCTATTTGCAGAAGAATCCAAAACCAGGGATCATAGAGGATGGTTAGAAATAAATTCAAGAGAAATAAGGAGAAATGTCTTTACTCAGAGAATGATGACAATGTCGAACTTACGAACACAGCAAGTGATTGAGGCTAATAGCTTAGAACTTATCCAAAGAAAACGAGAAGTACTTAAGAGAAAAGATAACTGCACCAGTCCCAGGCACCCACCATCCTGTGTGTAAAATCTGCCTCATACATCTCCTTTAAATCTTGCCCCTCGCACTTTCAACCTGTGCCCTCTAGTAACTGACTCTTCTACCCTCGGAAATGCCACTTGATAGCGCTGTTAACCCCTTCCATCACTTCACTGATGATCGAGAGTAGACTGATGGGACGGTAATTGGCCAGGTTGGATTTGTCATGTTTTTGTGTGTACAGGATATACCCTGGACAATTTTTCACGTTGTAGGGTGGTTGCCAGTGTTGTCACTGTACCAGAACAGATTGGCAAGGGGCATACCAAGCTCTGGAGCACAAGTCTCAAGTACTATTGCCAGAATATTATTGGGCCCCATAACTTTTGTCAATGGAATGAACCAAACTGGATGAAAACTGGTATTTGTGATGCTGGGGACCTCTGAGGAGGTCAGGATTAATCATCCACCCGACACATCAGGCTGAAGATTGTTGCAAATGCTTCAGCCTTGTTATTTACATTGATGTGCTGGAATCCTCCATCACTGAGGATGGAGATATTTGTGGAGCCTCCTCCTCCAGTGAGTTGCTTAATTATCCACCACCATTCAAGGCTGGATGTAGCGGGTCCGCAGACCTTAGGTTTGATGCTTGTCATGGAATTGCTTAGCTTCATCTATTTTCTTTTTCTACTTGCTGCTCATGCTGTTTGCCACACCTGTAGTCCTGTGTTGTCACTTCTCCAGGTGACACTGTATTTTCAGGTATGCTGGGTATTGCTCTTGGCATGGCCTCCTACACTCTTCACTGAACCAGGGTTGATCCCCTGGCTTGATGGTAATGGTAGAGTGGGGGATATGTTGTTGAGTACAATTCTGCTACAGCTGATGGCCTGTATTGAATGGTTGCCCAGTCTGAGTTGCTAGATCTGTTCGAAGTCTATCTCATTTAGAATGGTGGTAATGCCACACAACACAATGGAAGATATCCTCAATATGAAGGCGGGAATTTGTCTTCACAAGGAGTGTGGTCACGCCTACCAACACTGTCGTTGGTAGGCAAGTTGCTGAGGCTGAGGTCAAATATGGTTTTCCCTCAATACATGCCACAGATCCAATCTAGCAGCTACGTTCTTTCGGACCAAGCCACACTTAGTGATGAACATTGAAATCCCCCATCTAGTGCTTTTGCCACTCTCAGTGCTTCCTCCAAGTGGTATTCAACATGCAGGAGTACATGATGATCAGCAGGAGATTTTCTTGCCCATGTTTGACCTGATGCAATGAGACTTCATGGCATCCCAGGGTAAATCCCTCACAACCATACATCACTGTTCTGCTACCTCTGCTGAGGGGAAAGGACATACCCAAGGATGATAATGGTGGTGTCTGGGATTCTGAGAGCTTTCCCAATTTTGGCACAAGCCCCCAGATGTTAGTAAGGAGAACTTTGCAGGGTTTGCCATTGCTGTTTCTGGGACCAAGCTCAATCTGGGTTGTCTATACGATTTCATTTCTTTTTGTTTTCTTTGTAGCAGTTAGAGACACTGAGTGGCTTGGTGGCCATTTCAGAGGGCTTTTAGGAGTCAATCACATTGTTGCGGTTCTGGAGTATATCAGCCAGACCAGTTAATACTGAAATGGGCCTGTTTCACCTCATGTAATGCCATAATTGTAATCTCTCCTGCAGCCTACAATAATATGACAGCAAACCCTAGTGATAACTGCAAGTACATTTGTACCCGGTGAAAGTGATTTAGCGCAGATTAGAAAAGATCCTATGAACACACACACAGTCTCCACTGAAAGTGTGCCTGATCCCTGGTATCCCCTCCATTGCCCCCCCGTTCCTAGAATCAATCACCCCCACCTCGGCCCTCCCTGAGGGATTCTGGCCTTCCCCCCCTCCTTAGGGCTCCTGGCATTCCCCCGGGCTCCTGGCATTCCCTCTCCCCTGATTCCGGTATTCTTTCTCTCCCATCCCGGGTCCCGCTGTCTCCCTTTGCCGCTGGTTTTCCCCGGGTTTCCTCTTGCTGGGTCGGGCAGTCCGGGCCGCACTGCCCACTCTCACTCACCCGCTCCCCCAGCGAACAGCAGCCACATCAGCACCGCCACCCGGAACCAAAACTCAACCCCACAGGGAAACACTTCCGGGAGCATCACCATAACAACCGGAGAGAGCGAGAGAGAGGGAGGACAGATAACACTCTGGCTGTAATGATCTCATACTGAGGCTAACTAAAGTAGAACCACCATTTTCATAACACAAGCCTGATGGAATGATTAGCACCATCTCATTGTCTCTATTTTAGATAGCTGTACAGTGAACCCTTGTATATATTTTGTATGTTATTAAATGTATGTTATACGAAAAAAAGAGAAGGCAGAGAGAGAGAGTCAGGAACAGAGAAACAGGGACAGAGAAGGAGAGAGAGAGAGTTGGGAACAGAGAAACAGGAACTGAGAAAGAGGACAAACAGAGAAAGAGAGTCAGGAACAGAGAAACAGGGATAGAGAAAGAGGCAGAACAAACAGAGAGAGGGAGAGTCAGGAACGGAGAAACAGGGACAGAGTGATAGAGAAACAGAGAGACCGACAGGAACACACACAGAGAAAAAGGAACAGTGAGATAGAAACAGGAAGAAAGAGAGAAACAGAAACAAAAGAGGAAAGGAAATAGGGTGAGAGAAAACAGTGAGAAAGAAAATTGGAACATAAGAGTGGGACAGAGAGAGAGAGACTGAGAAACAAGAACAGAGAGAGAAACGGAAACAGCCAGAGATAAAGAGAGAGTCAGAGACAAAGAAACAGGAATAGAGAGAGAAAACAGAGAGACCAACATCACCAAAACATTATCACCTCGCTGTTGATGGGAACTTGCTTGTGTCCACATTGGTTTCATGTTTTCAACTTAGAGTAGCAATTGAAAGATGATCAGAGAATTATCTTAGTGTACCTCAAAAGTGACCAGGAGTAACAATACCAAAAGCTGTCTGCGGAGGTGAAATGGGTGGAGTAAAAACCTCTCTAAATGGTCAGTGGAAGGAATGGACTTGATGGAAGAAGGGAATTTTTCTCATTCAATGTATCTTTGCATTGTTAAAATGTGAGTTTGCTATCACAAATAGGATCAGATTTCACTGCAGAGACAGGCAGGGATCGAGATTCAGTGTTGTCACCCTGAAACATTGACAAAGCCATGGGAGAGAGGTGAGAGGTGGAAGGTCAGAGCAATTTGACCCATGGGCAATAACTGAATACTCACCTCTACATTTTCATCATGTGATCCAACAGCTCAATGATATTAGGGTACAACAGTGCTGAGGCCTGTTGATCAGAGTCATCTGGAGACCTGCAGGTGGCTGCAGCCAATTAACCACAGTATGAATGCCATGAGGGTAAAGGTTGAGCCATCAGGTAGGGATCAACGGTTTCAGATTGAAGAATTTGCATTCCAACCATTCTTCACATTCCAATCTGTAGTTATCTTGCAATTGTGTCTTTGCCTATGTATGTCATGTTTGTGAACCTACCTCCACTCACCTGATGAAGGAGCAGGGCTCTGAAATCTCGTGATTCCAAATATACCTGTTGGACTTTAACCTGGAATTGTGAGACTTCTTACTGTGCCAGCATCTCCACATCAGATTGAGGAAAAATTATGCTTATCTTTGGGAGTGAAAGGATTTAAGAATGTCATTGACCATGGCAAATTGTTCTCTGATCCAAATCCCATGGGACACAATTACAAACAATGAGTTAGGAATTACAATTGTAATTGGAGGTTTTGGAATATCTTATGTTGCTGTGTAACGGATCAGCTGAGCTTAACTGCTATTGATAAGAGATTGTACATTGGCCAACGTGGTCTGTATTTTTATTTATAGCTGATCATTAAATGCCCTATAATCTGTTACTCCCACTTAGTGTAGTCCAGTTTATCTGATTGCTATTAATAAAATGTTTATCCAGCAGTGCTAACCTTTTAGCTGCTTCCAACAGCAGGGTCAGGTGAAGATCAACGGAATCTCTGGAAGAATGATGCTGATGCCTAAAATTGGCCACCTTCATCGTGGAGTTCCCCGAGCCTCCAGTTATGGCAGGGGATCAGTGAACCTCGTGCCAATTTTCCTCATTTATTTTTCACAATGACAAATTTCCCATGTGCAAAAACCTTTACCAGTACAGAAAGATTTCAGGATGCTACTGTGTGGGAGGGGGAGGAGAAATGAACCGTGGAGAAGAGTTATCAGAAGGGACAGCTAATTGTTCAGCAGGTGATCAGCAAAACCCCTGCTTGACAGTTTAGACTGCCAACTTTAGCCATCTGCTTCCTTTCTCCAGGAATTTCACTAAAGTTACTGTGTGATTTGGGGATAACTCTGGAGATTCCAGGCACATAATTGTTTAAGAGGTTTGTGATATATGTCATTCATCACAGTGATGAATCTATAATAACAGCATCACCAGTGAGTTCAAGCTTACCTGCAAATGACTACTTTCCGAGTTAGCATTGATTGCAGGTAGAGACTGGTTATCTGTGTGTCAGCTGCATTTGGTAATCAGAATCAAGGCAGAAAATGCTAACAATCTATTCCCTCTCTGGTAAACATATGTGGGCCATTAAGGACTGGTCATCAATCTTTATGATCCCCTGGCCTTTACTTGAGTGGTCTCCTGTGTCAGAGAGAAACATTTTTCTTAAATTGACCTGAGTTATTTTACCATCACCTACATTTTCACCTTTTGGCTGTGGGGTGGGCAAATGTGCGTGATGTATGAAGATGCATTGGCCATGCTAAATTCTTCCTTAGTGGACTCTAACAGGTGGAGTGTGGCAACTAAGGGATTTTCACAGTAACTTCATTGCAGTGTTAATGTAAGCCTACTTGTGACACTGATAAATAAACTTTAACTTAAAGATGATATTGTCTTGTCCTTTTTTCTATATTTGTATATTGAGTTTGGTGTTACCAATTTTTATGCACCTTTGACCTAGTAAAATTGCCCAAGGTGCTTCACAGCAGTATAATGAGAAACTGATACCCAGCCAACAAATGAAATGTTAGGAGTTACTAAAGCTTGGTTAAAGATCTGTCCTTGTTACACTACTAACTGATAGCCAGGCAATGAAGGACAGAATACTGGAACTTTGGGTGGGATTTTACAGCTTCGCTTGGGCGAGACCGGAAATTCCAGCCCGAGGTCAATGGGGATTTCCATTGTCAGACCTTTGCCCACTCCGATTCCGTGGTGGGCGAGGTAGTAGAGTTGCAGCCATAGGGTGGGATTTTATAGCCTCACTCGGGCGAGATGGAAATTCCAGCCCGAGTTCAACCGAGATTTCTGTTGTCGGACCATCGCCCACTCCAATTCCATGGCAGTGTTTACAAAGCCACATGTTGCATATCATCTCCAACCAACAATTGCTGCCTTTGTTCAATTGACCCCCTAACAGATTCAAGTATGAACAATTATGGACAACTATTTTACAACACACATCTCACAAAGGGGAAAAGAGGAAACTGAGGGAGAGGAGCAAAGAAACCGCCAGCATCAAAGCAAGAGCGCAAGTGAGATTTATAATTGTAAAGAACCAGATGCTCTTATGAAGCCTTCCAGCCACTTGTCAAGTGAGGGTCACCCTAATTGTTTTGCTGTTGGTTTGAAATCTTATTCGGAACAAAATGAGCAGAATCTGCTCCTACTGGAGTGTTCCCCCAGTATTTATATTCAAAACTAAAGTACACCCTGAGAAGTTTGCTTTTTAAAGTGAATGTCAATTGACATGGGTGCAATTTGATTACCTGAGAAGAAGAAGAGGGGATGAAAGGGACAAAGAGAATGCCAGCAAAAAAGAGTACTTACAAAAGTTAGAGTGAGCTGTCATGTAAATGTAGCCGATTAGTGACGATTGCAGTGTGTCCTGAAGTGGCTTTTCCATGGTGATAATCCAGGCCCGCCTCCCAGTTAGATAGTATCTTTTTATAAATATCTTGAGATCTTAAATCCATATCAGGGGGATTAAAGCAGCTGATTGGCCAGAGCTGGGCTTAGCCCCCATTTAAATCAGCTGAGAAGCATAGAGGTGAGGGAAACTTATCTCAACGTTTCCAAGAGTGTGTGATCGTGGAAACCTTCAATTTTGGAGCTACAGCTATAATGGGAAACTCACAAGGAACCACTGTGGATGACCTGCAGGCTGTGGAGCTCCACCACTGGTACAAGAAGTTCATGACTGAGTGCCCATCAGGACAGCTAACTCTGCATGAGTTCAAACAGTTCTTTGGCCTTAGAGGATTGAATCAAGAAGCCAATGCCTACATTGAACAGATGTTTAAGACTTTTGACATGAATAAGGTAAGGAAAAAGAAAATCAAATTGTTTTAATAATTTTACCCAATAGAGGTATGGAGTGGTGGGTAATGAGACGAGGTGGAATAGGGTCCGTAACAGAGATATGAGATGGACGATGGAGAGAGGTGAAGTGAGTAATTAGACTGTGCACAGACTGGACACCCACCATAGAGAATACTGCTCTGATTTGTCAGAGTGCAAATACACTTTACCACGACAGAAATTGTTAATGTGTCTGTATTTGTCTTACAGCCAACGTATTTCAGAATTGCTCTCAGAACTATTTATGGAATGCAACAACAACTTATATAACATCTTTAACAACATAAAATGTTGCAATGCACTTCAAAGGAATTCTATAAAGCAAAATTAGACCAGATTAGGCCAGATTTTCATTACCAAAACAGATAGCTCAAGTTCTGAAATTTCCCAACCAGGCAGACCTGCCTCAGTTTAAAGAGGTCCATATGATGCAATTTTCACTCCAGGGAGACGAGGTGGGTTAGAGTCAGGTTCGACGATCCCTGGAGATGGGTGGTACCAAGGTGAGCTGGTTAGAAGACTTAGTTATCTGGGACTTCCTTCTGGTTCTTTTAGAAGCTGCTGGGCTCTCTGACCCTCATTCCTCACACCACCCACCCCACCCTCACGCCCCCTCATTCCATCATGCCACTTCCGTGTCAGTGCATGCCTCTCACCCATTTGAAGCTTTTACAACTCCTCAAGCAGTTAATCTGTTATGAAAATCAAACTTCTGTTCAGGAGTTGCTACATCAAAAATTTTTGATAGCATCTTTAAACTGAAAACAAATTTTAAACTCAGAATCCCCCCACTAGGAGGATTTTAGTTTTTGAAACTCAGCCAAGCAATAATTACATAATAACAGCCATTAGGAAATGTTAACAAAGATCTCTATTGAAACTGTAGAACAGATGGTGATTTATTTTTCTAACATACACCAAGTGGCCTGTCAATCAAAGCAGTCCAACAGATGCTGTTTCTAATTCTCACTGACAGCTTAAGCTTGTTTTTCTTTTAAGTTTAATGAGCAGAAGATTTTAAAAAGTTTAAATCTTGTTATTTAAACAAACTTTGTCCAACCTTCAAAAGCGTTTATATCTATTCCATAAATATGTGAGTTCCCCACTGGAGGTTAAGAGCCTTGGAATAGCCAAAATGTTTAAAGTCAACATTGAGTTCACATTGCCCTGCTGAGTTTGTGTTCCTCACGTGTGACAATCACACTCTGCCCCCTTCCCCCGGATCTGTCCGAAATGGACACAGAATTCTGCAAGTGGGTCCAGCCTCAAGTCATGCAAGTATTAAGCCCAATGTTCAAAATCATGATCATGAGATAGAATTTTAAGGAGTGTCTTAAAAGCAGAAAGCTAATGGAAGAGGTTTAGGAAGAGAGCTCCAGAATTTCAGGCCTATGCAGCTAAGGCACAGTTACCAATGGAAGAGCAATTAAAATCCAGGTTGCTTAAGAGGTCAGAATGAGGTTTCTCAGAGGGTTGTGAGACCCAAAGAGATTACAGAGATGGGGTGAGGGCATGGCAGATTTGAAAACAATAGCAAGAATTTTAAGTCAAAGCACTACATGATCAGGAACCATTGTAGGTCAGTGAACACAGGGGTGATAGGTGAACAGGACGTGAGAAAGATCACGACAGCAGAGCGTTAGATGAACTCAACTTTACCAAAGGTAGAATATGGAAAACCAACCACAAGTGTGTTGGAATAGTCAGGTTCAGAAAAAACAAAGGCACAAATGAAGGTTTCAGCAGCAGATGAGCGGAGGCAGGAGCAAAGTTGGGCAATTTAATGGAGGTAAAAATAGGAGATCTTAGTGATGAAATGAATACATGATTGGAAACTTACGTAGGGGTCAAGAATAACACCAAGGTTGCAGACAGCTCTAACCAATAATCTGGGCCATACACAGTACAGAGGTTTTCCAGTTTATTTTTCCACGTGCAAAAGTGACCCATGGATCAGAGTGTGTAGATAGCTTCATCTCAGCAGAAACTGAGCAAGTAACTGCAACATAGGATACAGCTTCTGGTTTAAAATGAAAGCCCAGGCATGTGTGCTGAAGTGTGCTTTGGAACTGAGAGATATTTTATTTCGATGAGCAAATGGCGAAAAGTATAATTTAATCAAAAAGCACAAAAAAATTGCAAGGAGATTTATGTGTCAAGCTCACTTCACTTATCCTTATTTTGCTGAGAAATCCATGTGAAGGGAAAAGTCCACAATGTAGGGAAGCAAGTGCAGGGTCAAAGAACACTAAATGAACAGTTATGGTTCACAATGCAGGGCACCAGGTAGAGGATTGGGCCCGCTAAGAGCCTAGCCGAATGTCCTTTCCCAGCAGAGGATTCTTGAGGCCAACACGGCATAGCTCAACACAGAGAATGCATTGATCTTAGGATCTTTGTTATTCTGTAAGATTCAACTCTGCAGAATGAAGTGCAGTTGCAAACATTTGGTACTGATATAAAATACAGTTGGATGGATGGGCAGATGGACTTCCAAATTTGGTGTATAAAGGTGAGGCCGAACTGTGGAATCTTATCCAGAGGCTTAATTAAAAAGCTCCTATAATTCAGGGAACATCCACATAGTTAGGCCTCATCTGGAGCATTGCAACTAGTTCTGGGTACATTCTTAAGGAAGAATGTGAAGGCACTAAAGAAAGTATAGAGGAAATTCACAATAATTATTGCATAGATAAAGAATTGTAGTTATGAGGATAGATTGGAGAGGTTGGTTCTGTTTTTCTTGGAAAAAAGCAGGCTGAGAGGAGACTTGATAGAGCTATCCCAAATCCTAATGAATATGGACAGGATGAATAGTGAAAATCTGTTTCCACTCAAGAACATCAAGAACTACAGGGCACAGATTCAAAATAATGGACAAAAAGTGTAGAAGTGATGTGTGGAGAAATACTTTCACCCAGAGGATGGTTGGAGTTTGGAACAAATTTCTTAAGAAGGCATGCTCGATTGAAGTATTCAATGGAAATTAGATTGCTATCTGAAAAAAGATAATGTGCAAGGTTGAGGGGATAAAGCAGGGTGTGAGATTAGGTAGAGTGCTGTTTCAGAAAGCCAGCGCAGACTTGATGGGCCAAATGGCCTCCTTCTGTCCTGTAAAGATTTCATGATAACCTGCTGGGATCCAGACTTGGCTTTACACAGCTTAGTTTCAATGGCCTTGTGTTTGAGACAAAGCCTCAGCCTGCCCAAAAATAGGGCATTAACAGTGGGAGGGAGAAATCCTGGCAATTCCACCCATCCATCAACACTTTCCTCCACCAAACATTGAACACTGGCATTCTTGGGATCTTTTGGGGCAGGGGACTCTGAGATACACCTCCATATTACCAAAAGCCCTTTCCTAGGGACAACGAATTTTGCTGGATTATTGTTGGGAAACTTAGGGCTGCATGTCTGATGACTTTCTGTTTGCTGGTCGCAGGATGGATACATTGACTTCATGGAGTATGTGGCTGCCCTTAGCTTAGTCCTCCGAGGTAAAATGGAACAGAAACTCCGCTGGTACTTCAAGCTCTATGATGTAGATGGCAATGGCTGCATTGACAGGCATGAGCTGCTCAACATAATTAAGGTAAGAAGTCACTGGCATTTCCAGGAAGATTTTCACAAGTGAACATATTCTTTAATTAAGATTGCAGGAGGCGGTGAGAATGGCTGACTCCTGTATCTATGGTGTGAATCAACAAGTGGGTTACATTGATTATACATCACAGAAACAGGCCATTGAGCCTAATGAGTTGAAGTGTTTACTCCATAAGAGTCTCTTCTCATTCTATCGACCACACCTCACCCTTTCAACATACCTTTCTGTTCACTTTGCTCTCATATACTTGTCTAGCTTCCTTTTGAAAGTGTCTGAGCCGTTTGCCCCAACCACTTGATGTGGTACTGGGTTCCAAGTTCTAACCACTCACTGAATAAATACTTTTTATTTTCCTATTAAATTTACCAATTCTTATTCAGATTATCTTGTCTCCTTCAGGCTCTGTTTGTGGGACTGAGCTCAGAGGCAAATGAGTCGATAAAATTAACAAGTGACAGTGGAGATTGGGAGAAACATTTTTATTCCATGGGGTAGGAGAATGTGATTTTGTATCAACATGTCTCAGTTGATAGTATTCTCCCTCTCTCAGTCAGAAGGTTTCAGGTTTAAACTGCATTTATGGACTTGAACTCATAATCTAGGTGGACATTCTAATGCTGCACTCAGGGAACGATAGTTGCCAGGACTGCTATTGTTACGGTTCTCTTTACACATTAAAACTAAGGCCTTTTGTCTCTGATCAGATGAATGCTAAAGATCCCAGGCATTATTGGAAGAGAAACGGGGAGATCTCTCAGTGTCCTGGCCAATAATCTTCCCTTAGCCACCTGGCTATTTGAGATTATTGGTGCAGAAAGGCTGCCACATTTACCTACATAAAATCAGAGATTGAGCTGGGGAGGGAACAAAAAACTTTTGTTTATTCATTCATCGGACGTGGGCTTTGCTGGCCAGGCCAGCATTTATTGTCCATTCCTAATAGTCATTGAGAAGGTGATGGTGAGTTGCTTTCTTGAACCACTGCAATCCATGTGTTGTAAGTACCTCTGTAGTTAGGTAGGGAATTCCAAGATTTTGACCCAGTGACTGTGAAGGAACAGCGATATATTTCCAAGTCAGGACGGTGTTGGCTTGGAGGGGAACTTGCAGGTAACGGTGTTCCCATGCATCTGCTGTCCTTGTTCTTCTAGGTAGTAGAAGTTGTGGGTTTGAAAGGTGCTGTCAAAAAAGTCTTGGTGAGTTTCTGCAGTGCATCTTGTACTGCCATTGTTTGTCAGTGATGAAGGGAGTGAATGCATTGTAGGGAGTGCTGATCAAGTGGGCTGATTTTCTCCAGTTATGTTGAGCTTCTTAAGTGTTGTTGGAGCTACAGTCATCCAGACAAGTGGAGAGTATTCTATCACACTCCAAACTTGTGCCTTATAGATGAACCCAAGATTCCAGGATCTTAGGTTCATGTCCCATGACTTGCCTGGACATGCAAAATCTCACTAACTGTCCTATCTAGAGACAATAATCATCTCTTTAACTTGTGCTTAACGCTCTCTCCATTTACATTGTCTGTTCCTTTAAGACTTGATTATGCCCTATTTGTGAAAAGATCTCTCACTCACCTGACAATGGAGCAGATGAAGCGCTCCAAAAGCTAGTGGTGGTTGCTACCAAATAAACCTGTTGGACTTTAACCTGGACTTATAAGACTTCTTACTCGTGTGAATTATCAGAGAAGTGCTCCTAATCTAGAATAGTATGGCACAAATGTTACTTTTCACTTATCAGTCCATATTGGCATGTTGTTCAGGTCTTGCTGAATAGGGACATGAATGCTTCAGTACCTGAGGAATTGCGAATGGTGCTGAAATTTGTGCAGTTAACATCCCCACTTCTGATCTTATGATAGATAGAAGGACATTGATGAAGCAGCAGCCAATGGGCCTAGGGACACTATCCTGAGGAACTCTTGTAGTCATGTCCAGGAACTGAAATGATCAACCTCCAACAACTGCAAGCATCTTCCTTTGTGCTAGGAATGACTCCAAACAGTGGAGGGTTTTCCCTGATTTTCATTGACTCCAGTTTTGCTAGGGTTCGTCAATGCTCTCTTGATGTCAAGGGCTGTTACTCTCACCTCATCTGTGGTATTCTGCTCTTTTGTCATGTTTAAACCAAGGCTCTGAGGTCGAGAGCTGTGTGATCCTGGGTGGCAGCCAAATTGAACAGTAGTGAACAAGGTATTGCTAAGCATTGTTGATGACCCCCTAAATCACTCTACTGATGATCAAAAGTAATCTGATGGGGCGATAATTGGCCAGGTTGAATTTGTCCTGTTTTCTATGTATAGGACGTGCCTGGACAATTGTCCATATTGCTGAGTAGATGCCAGTGTTGTAGGTGTACTGGAACAGCTTGGCTGGGACATGGGCAGTTCTAGAGTGCAAGACTTCAGTATTATTGTCAGAGTGTTGTCTGGGCCCATAGCATTTGCAGTATTCAGTACCTTGTAATCAACCTCTGTGAAACCATTTCGTCCAACTCCGCCCTTCATTCTTCCAGTGATGATCCATGGTCTGTGCCTCTTCTAACTAGTAGTAGCAAACTTTTACTATTTAACCTCTTAAGACTCTTTGTTGAAGTCCTGAATTAGCCACGTTTCCATCCCACCTCAATGTCGCCTTTTCTGTTTTCAAGTCTTTCTTAATAACTACAATCTCTGGTTTCTGCTATCTCTGTCGATCACTGATTTGCATCATTTTGTTTCCCAGGCTATCCGTGCCATTAATGGTTGTGAACATCACATGTCAGTGGAGGATTTCACAAACCATGTCTTTGACAGTATTGATGTCAATGGAGATGGTGAGTAGGTTTTTCCTTTTAGTTTTCGATTTTTTCAGAGCTGATCCTCTCCTTAGTTCACGGACTCATCACTTGGGTAAAGTTCCACAAGCACTGATTGTACTTTACGTCCAAATATCACCTTTTCACGTGTGAGCATGAATCATAGAATCCCTACAGTGCAGAAGGAGGCTATTCAGCTCATCTAGTCTGCACTGACCACAATCCTATCCAGGCTCTATCCCCGTAACCCTACTTATTTACCCTGCTAACCCCCTGGTGCTAAGAGGCAATTGAGCATAGCCAATCAACCTAATCCGCACATCTTTGGAGTGTGGAAGGAAACCGAAGCACCCAGAGGAAACCCACGGCGATACAGGGAGAACATGCAAACTCTACACAGACAGTGACCCAAGCTGGGAATCGAACCCAGGTCCCTGGCACTGTGAGGCAGCAGTGCTAATCACTATGCCACCGTGCCACCCCCATAATCATGACCACTGACATGACTGCTCTAGACATTGCAGTGAGCCCAATTCTGTTATTCACCAGACAGTTAACAGATTTCTCTAGCTGTTGTGGCTAGACTGCAATTAGGAATGGGAGCCAGGATGCCGACACCAATTCCAGCACTTCTTTCTCTGTACCAGCCAACCCGTGAAGGTAAAATATCATAGTTGATCCATGCGGCTCACAGTTAAATGAACCAAGAAATCAGACCCATCCCTCTCCCTTCATCCCACTATTGACGGCTATGCCTTCAGCTGCTTAGTGGTGGCACTGTCACCTTAATTCATAAGACTGTGGGTTCAAATCCCACTTTGAAGAATTAATCTGACCAAATCTGAAGAAGTGCTGCACTTTCAGAAGTGCAGTTTTTTGGATGGGATTTTAAACCACCTTATATTCATGGATGGAACATGAAAAAATCCCATGCACTATATCAAAAAAGAACATAGGATATCTCCCCAGTGTCCTTCATTCCTCAATTAACACCAAATCAACTGGTAATTCTTTGGGACCATGTCATGCACAAACTGGTTGCTGAGTTTCTTACTCTACAACAGTTACTGTAATTCAAAAGTAATTCATTAGCTCAAAATGCTTTGGGACAATTTAAGGTTGTGAAAGACAAATTATATGCATGTGTAAACCAATTTTCCTTGTTCACTGTTAGTGGCCAGGGCTTCAGCTAGCTGGGCCCTAAACTTTGGAATTCCCTCCCAAAACCCCTCCAAATTCCTATCTCTCTAAATTTTTGCTTTATAGTTTTCTTGTAAGCGACTTTATTTCACTAAAGCTACTATATAAATATATATTGTTGTTGAAGTCTTCATTTTGTCTTTGTTTCCTTCCAAGTTGCCTACACTTCTCATTATCTGCAGACTTTAAATTAATTTCCCTTTGGCTATGTTTTGTTTGCAGGGGAACTTTCTCTTGAAGAGTTTGTTGACGGCGCAAAAAAGAACAAAGAGTTTTGTGATGTGATGATGAATAGTCTTGATCTCACTCACATTGTTACCATGATCCATAACCGAAGACACAGTGTGTAAAATGGAGGAAATGGACAGAATGTCAGACGAGCACCAAATTATCATCCACTAACTCTTATCTGACCACAAGGAAAAAAAAGAGTATCATTTGAATTTCATTTAAATTCACAACTGGACTTAGCTTAAAAAAGCACTTACTCCAGCATTGGTGTATTCTTCAGAATTAAAAGGCATCCTGTTACCCTAATGCACAACCTCCCTGGAAAAAAAGCACTGAATAGTTTCCTTTGTGACGCAAACATTGAGGAAGGCACATTGCATGGTGCCCTTGTTTGGAGCTATGGATCTGCTGGTTGACAGCTAGATGCGGAGATGCCAGCACTGGACTGGTTAATATTCAACAGGTTTATTTGGTAGCACATGACAGCTAGAAGCAGGGCCTCCATCCTTGATCATCAGTAAGGATAATGGATAAGAGGACATTGTGGAACTGGAGCTCATTCAGAGCAGTTGAACAATTACAATAATCTTGCAACAGGTGGCTATATCATGCCTCAACCTAACACTGTCCTGCACTAATCATTTCTGTGTTTGTAAAACTGTTATCCCTATATTGGCTAAAGTGACGATACAGCCGCACCCCCACACTCCAGTTCGGAGAGTGAGGGAAGAGCCCTTCTGTTACACCCATTCCTGTAAAATCAAGGATTTATTGTACAGGATTTATTTTACGAAAGAAACATACTTTATGTAAATTCAATTGTTTTTAATCCATTTTGAAAGAGTGGATGAATTCAACAACATTTACTGAATGTTAATATCACTGTCAATTAATCCACAAAATGACACATTCAGGTTTGTGTACGTATTGGTAGTTGAACTCTTGTGCAAAGTAATGATGTGGAGATGTTGGTGTTGGACTGGGGTGACACAGTAAGAAGTCTCACAACACCAGGTTAAAGTCCAATAGGTTTATTTGGCTTCATCAGGAGCAGAGCTCCAAAAGCATGTGATACCAAATAAATCTGTTGGACTTTAACCTGGTGAGACTTCTTTCTGTAAGGTAATGCTCATTGCCTGCTGTGTAACTACACCCTGTACTTCAAGCCATGTTTGAAGGAAATCAGGATTTAAAAAAACAAGGAAATGTTTGAAATGTTTCTGAGGCTCTGTAATCAAGGAATTTTACACACTTCTCAAAATCATCAGTGTGGGTTTCTTAATGGCATTCTGTTTGTACAAAAATTAGCTAAGTTTAGTCAGTCCCCAGTTTGTTACTTGATGACTGTGTGACCAAATCCCTCTGTTTATGTGATTGACTCCCTCAGTTTATGTGCTCTTGGAGCATTTAGAGGAGGGACATCCGACAGGTATCCTGCTATACAGCGTTGCCTTCTTTACGTATCAATAAAAATCTTTCAGGGTAAACATTGTCATAGTCAATTAGGAGAATCTAAGAGGAAATTTCCAGTGGAAATTTCAATGAACAGTCTCTATGAACCCCTGTCTATCTGTACTCTTTCAGATGTTGATAGACCCACTGTAGTACTTGTAGATTCACAGTGGTATTTAAACAATGGGCTGGTGAAAAGCAAGGAATGATCTAACAGTGGAAGGGAATAAAATCACCCTGAGAAAACCTGAAAGAAAGCAAGTGCTGTACTGAACTAAAATGACAAGGTGCTTAACAACCTACAGCAAAGCTTGCTGATATTAAGGTCTCATTTTGAGCCAGACATTGATGCAGCCATCATTATGGACAGTTGATGTAATTATGAATCAGAGAATCACTGGTATATTGTAGAATACATACAGAACAGAAGAAGGCTATTTGGCCAATCGAGTCTGCACCAACTCTTGGACAGAGGATCCCACCCAAGCACTTTCCCGTAACCCCATGTACTTTACTCTGCTAATCTTTCTAATCCACACATCTTGGGACAGTAAGGAGCAATTTAGCATTGCCAATCCACCTAACTTGCACATCCTTTGGCTAGGGAAGGAAACTGGAGGAAACTCATGCAGACACAATGAGAAGATGCAACTCCACACAGACTCCCGAGGCCAGATGTTGAACCTGGGTCCCTGGCGCTGTGAGGTAGCATATGTACCAAATAAGAAGAATCCCAGTCTGCATTGATGAGTTTGCCCCTCTAGATTCCACTAATGAGCCAAACCAACTAGTCAATTATCAGGAATACTGCAAACACCCTATTTTGTGGCAAATCAATTAAAATCAAATGAACTAAGGAACAAATTAAAGGAGCAGTCTTTAACGGGACACAGTGGAAAAAAAAGCAAATCACAAATTAAATTTAAAACATCAAATCAAAATGTCAATAAGGCACCCCACTCCCCGCAATACCCATCAGGCATGGAGGATCTCGACAGTGGGTAGATACCATGTGCTCCCATTGCAGGGATACCTGGCTGTGAATATAGCTGCAGTAGGGAGGCAGACAGTCAGGTCAGATGACTGCCCCTTAGTTGCCTGCTGTCTGGACCTGTTGATTGTGAGTTTAGCCAAGCCCAAGAGTTTTGCGGACACACTGAGCTGATCAGTGAATAAAAGAGAAAGTGCACTGATATAGCATCTTTCATGAACTCGGCAAAGTACTTTTGAAATGTAGTTGCAGGTGTCAATATCATGAAGGGTTGACTCAGTTCCAATCTTTCAGCATCAACTGCACCTCATCGTTATGCCAATTTAAATTGAAAAAGACCCCACTTCCCTTCCCTAGCTCTAAGCCCTTCATTGATCCATAGAATTAAAAGCAGAAGGTGTATAAAACAGGCTACCAATTTCAGATTTATGCAAAGATTTAGAGCATACAGTTCAGCTTATAACCAGGAGTTGAAGTTTGCCCATGCACAATTTGGCAGTGCGAATGCCCATGTATTTAATCAGAAATCCAGATAGATTGCATTGGTGCTTTTTAAAATAATCTAGGGAAGGGACAGCAGAAGCATTATGCCACATATTTAACAATTTGTTACAAAAAGATGTAGTGCCAGAATGCTGGTAGATAAGTTATTATCCTATATGTAAGAAGGGAACAATAAACAAGTTCATAAACATCATGTGTAGGAAAGATAAAGACAGTGGTAATAGCAGAAAAATAGAAAAAACGTGGGAATCAAAGTTATTAATAGTCAGTATGCATTTCTTTTGAGTGACTTCACAGAATTCCTTGAAGAGGTAACAGATTAGACAATGATAATGTCGTAAATTGAATATATTTGGAAAGGGACTACATAAAGATTAATGAATATCAGAGCATAGATTAGTGATAAGTAAAAGAATGGGTTACTAGCTGGCTACAAGACAGAAAACAATGATAAGGGATCATGAGTAGTTATTTAGGATGGCAGAAAGCTCCACAAGGATCAAGATTGAAAAGCAGGAAAGTTGTACTAAAGTTGTATAGAAGCTTAGACTACACTTGGAGCGCTGCTTACATTTCTGGTCACCATATAATATGAAGTATTTTGATGCACTAAAAAGGATGCCAAGAAAGGTTTATGATGATGATATCAGAATGCAAGAGATAGCTGTCAGGGAAGACTGAAGGATAACCAGATCGAGTTCCTATTTTCTTGAGAAGGTGAGGCTGATTTAAACAATACATCAGTAGTGATTCTGCTTTTCCCATCTACAGACATTAGACGCAACTTCTGTTTCTTTGTCCCATTACCACCTCTTAGAGGTCACCAGTCAAATAGTAACCAGGAAATTGAATCAGGAATTCAGAAGAAACTTTCACCGAGAGTGATGAGAGTGCGTATCTCTTACCACAGGCAGTGCGTTGAGGCAAATAATATAGATGCATTTAAGTGAAATTTAGATTTGCATAAATAAGGGAACAGAGAGTTATATTGACAGAATTAGACAAGGAAGTGTGGTAGGAGGCTCAAGTGGCATGGTGTAGGGATATGGGTGGGATTGTGGTCAGTGCAGACTCGTTGGGCTGAAGGGCCTGTTTTTGCGCTGTAGGATTCTATGTTCTATGGTCTGATTGCCATCTTTGGAGGTTTGCCTGTATTGTACAGCTCAGTATTTAGTCAAGAGTTTATGGGGTTGTGGTGGTACCCATGTTCAGTTCACTGTGTGTAAAACAAGTTATCATTGAAAATTTGATGCAGAGATGCAAGTGGAATTGAGAGAATATTAAACATATTTCTGTGTTGTAGAGAAATGGTGGTAGATGGGGTTGGCAGATGTGGAGGAAAGATTGGCAGGGTTGAGGAATAAGGGTTAGGGGACATGGTGAGCGAGTGGATATGTAGAGTTGGGGAATATAGGAAGAAGGTAGTTAGATAGAATTGGGCAACATCAAAAATGCTGCGTTTTTTGGGAAACTTGCCAGTCTTTTTAGGTCATTTCAATTTTCAAAAACATGTATACTTTCATTTTACATAACATGCACAGAGACATTATATATACATTTTTTATTAGTTTCTTATCCACAAGAGTAAAATGTAATCATGTTCCCCTTACAATAAATTTCTCCCACTCTCTTTGAAAAAAGACTGTGAGCCAACCCCTCCAACAAGTTTATTAATCCCCAGAATTATCCCTTTTCACACAGATCACAATACCCGTAATGTAGTCACCAATTGTTACATTCGCAATAGCATATATTGTGAAGTACAATCAGTTTGAACAGTCTCCACCCAGGTAGTCCAGCCCCACACATTGAGATAAAGTTGTCTAACCACTTCTGGGGCTATACCCTCCAACCTCCATTTAGAAGATCTTTTCTCCCTTGGTGTCTTGACTTGGCTGATCTGACCCAGTATGCCATGAATCTCTATCTCCTATGGCAAGACAATGGATAGGAAATGTGGTTGGGTGGCAGGGGGTGGGGGTAGGTGAGAAACAGAAGAAAATAGCAGACAATCCCGCTCAATCTCTCAGCCACCATCACCACCCCTCAAGAACACTTCCACTGCTTTCACCGTTGAGTCAGTAAGCCTGAAGTTTCATTTTGACACCGTGCCACCATGTGTGAGACACGTTGGTGTTTTGTTTTGATGCCAAGACCCTACTTCCTCTAAGGGTGTCGTTATTACAGTCTCCAAAGACTTGTCCACAACAGCCAATGCAAAATAACAAACAGAGACATATTGTCACAGAGAATTCACTTGTGTGTTTGCTCTCTACAGTGAAAGGTCTGGTCATGTGGCCTGGGAAAGTATTTTAGAACTCCATTCTTCACCTGGAGAGTTGGAAGTCACAATGGGGTTGTAGCTGTACACTCGGGCTGCTGTGAGATAAATAAGCCTGGAGGCTGCCTACACCTCAGGTCTGCAAGACCTAGTCCACCCATGTGCAGCTGTGTTTCAATTGGGTTAATTGTGAATACCAATCTCCTAGTACAGAAATCTGCCAGGTTTTTAGACCATACACGTAGGATGAAAAAGAATCAAATGTTTAAATGATTGTTTTTTTTTTGAAATACAAATGTCATTTTTGCTATTCAGGAGTGTAAGAGTGTGCTGGGGGATTGGGCCATACTATGTTCTTGGCTCTCAGTCCGAGGGAGCCACAATAAGGGGTGAGAGGAAGTCAGAGTGGTGGATTCCAAAGGTGTACTTGGGGTAGCTTTTATGCAAGTTCACCTGGAAAGAAATCACAAAGGGATTAAATTGCTAAGTCTGTCCACATATTATAAAATACAACATAAATAAGTTTGTGCATTCCTTTCGATGATCACAATATTTAAGATACTCTCCATCTGAATGGTGTGGAACTCAGAGCAGAGAGGGCTCATGTTCAATTATTGATCTGAAGTGTGGATTATCTGACTCCTATTTTGGGCCTGGACTGGACTTAGGACACAGGGTATGGGGAGGTGTCAGATTTGCCATGGTCTTACCACATTCCAGATGTGATCTGCTGAACCAGGCTACAAACGTAGCAAGTCTGAATGATAACCAAGGATAGTGGTCACATAGCTTGCAGGCACTCGAGGGGAGGTAGAAATTGGGATATATTGTGTTCATTTGTTGGAAAGCAGGTACCAAAAAGTTGGATTTACCTTCGAACAACACTAATCTGCCTGGGACTTAGGCTCAGTGCTAAACTTAGAGGGTCCATAGTTCCAACACCTCAGGTGGATGCCTAGAATTGAAACTCAAGTCCTGCCTTTGTCACCCTATTCCAATTGCTAAGTGCCAAAGAATAAGCCAGTCTTAAGAACGGTAGGCTGCCATTTAGCCCCTCAAGGTTGTTGTGTCATTCAGTCAGGTTATGGCTGATCTATACCTCAATGTTTTGGTTCTGTATTCTTTAATATCCTTTCCCAATGTCAGTGAACTGGCTCCCACAGCCCAAAAAACATAAATCAAGCTCAAAGAATTATGCTTCCTATGATGGGGATAAGTAGGGCAGTAAATTTATTCTCATCTGCAGCATAAGCAGTCAATTGAAGTGACTGCCCTCTAATCCAGGGATAATGTTAATCAGTAAGTCCATATTCTGATCTTTTTGCCCAGACTGCCACCTCTTTATTAGGAGAGTTCATTGTCAGGAATCCATTGTAAGTAAAGTGAAGGCAGCAGTTTTTGAATCCATCCCACGTGATACTTATTCCTCAAAGATTTCTCTATACACAACCACATGGGATCATCTTTGGATTCCATTTCAATATCCTCGCTAAGTTATTTATTCAATTTCCCTTTGAGTGAAAGAGTTCTCCACCCCCAACTTCCCATGGCTCCGACAATTTGAAGCTTTCAACTCACCTTTAGAAAGCTCCTTCAAAATGGGAAAAATTTGCTAAGGCTGTCATGTACAAATGGAAAAGAATGTGACCAGTTTGCCCTTCCAGGCTGCCCATATTAACAAAGCACAGTTTCAAGCCGGAGTCAGTATTGCAGCCTCCAATTTGTGGCCTGGGAGTTAATCTCTCCTCAAACTCATGCTTGGAGAGATACCCTACTCCTCGCTTCCCTCCCAGATTCTCATCCTTAGTTAAAATGATTCCTTTAGTGTCACTCAGGAACCCTGATGATGTCCATCCTTTAACAGCTAATTCACATCTGGGGTTACTATGGCAGTAAAAAGCCTGACAACACCAGGTTTAAGTCCAACCGATTTATTTGATAGTAAACTCACAAGCTTTCGAGGTTAAGCTCTTCTTCAGGTGAATGGAGAGTTCTGGCCAGAACTATCAAATAAATCGGTTGGACTTAAACCTGGTGTTGTCAGGCTTTTTACTGTGTTTACCCCAGTCCAATGCCAGCATAGCTACATCATGGTTACTATGGCAGCCAGTTTCAGTTCATTTTAAAGACAAACCACTGAAACCCACGGCCCAGACATTAGATCCATCTGTACCAACAGGGAGCACATGCAAACTGAGGCACTAACTGATCTTTGGTGGGGAAAATCCAGTGTAACAGATTAGAAGGTTTAAATGAATTAGATTCCTGTTCAGAATCCCTACTTACATCTTCTGCTCTGTAACGACCTGGTCCTGGTTTTAATGTTGTGTCTCCCGGAATTAGATTGCGTTCTACTATGGTATATCTGGGTGCTCTGGTTTTGAAGACATCGGTATCTACATGTTTGTATGCACACGGGCCTGGGGTCTGCAATTAAAGGTAAAAAAACATGAAGGCCAGTCAGACAAGAAATGAGGGTCAGATTGCTACTTTGACCAGAGACTCTAGTGCTAAACTGAAATCAGACCCTTGACTGTACTCATCCAAGAGAGTTGTCCTTTCAACACAGCAACATCGACAAGAGGAGCTCCACAAATGGGAAGGTGACACTGAAGCTTTCAGTGGGTTCTCTGAGCATCAGGTAGAGCATTTTAGTAAACTGAAGGTTTGTAATGTGAGCATTAGTGGGAGGAACTTTTCCAGCTCTCCACAGCAGATTTAATGGTGGGTGAGGGGATGGGGGGTTTTGGGGGAAGGGAGTGGATGGGGGATGCATGCGGATTGGGGTCAGGGTGAAGGGGGGGGTTGGAAGATAGGGGCGGACAGATATAATGGGGAAGGGTGTTTGGGGGAAGTAAGGGGGGGCACTGTGGCAGGAGCTCAAAAATCAGTTTTCCTGCTGGTGTAAAATGGTGACAGGATCCTCCATTCCCAATTGCCATGGCAGCTCACAATTCCTGCCAGAGACCAGCATGAAACCAATTAGAATGCCGCTGATGAGAGGCAGATTCAACCAGAATCATCACTACTCACCCTTCCCCACTCATTTGTCCATGACATCAGAAGGAATCACGCAGGTCCAGAACACGTCTGGATGAATGTGGCTGGTAAATGTCGGCACATATCTTCAGAAGGCCTGGGGTAGTTCAGGAAGATGAGAAGATGGAGGCTTCCAGCGAGTGGACCCTGGAATACCATGTGAAGCACTGGGTGCCTGGATCTCTCCTTGCAATAGTGCAGGAAGTTATAATTCCCAGCACAGCAACCTTTCCCAGAGATTGCACCTTCACCCAGAGACTTCCTCCAGGAATTGCACCTTCATCAAAGAGACTTCTCCCAGGGATTGGACCTCCATCCAGTGACTTCTCCCAGGGATCAGACTTCCATCCAGAGACTCCTTCCAAGGATTGCACCTTCAAATTGCAGGTGGAAGGCTGTAGAGATTCTGTTGAGTGATATGGGTCTGTACTTGGGGGTGGGAGAGTGAGGCTTTGACAATCTCAAGTGAAAAGATACTGAGGGTTATTTGAGGGGATGTGGAAAGTGACACAGATTCAGGGTGGAGGGTCATTGGAAGAATGAGGGGGCGGAGGAGGATGCATTTCTACCATTACAGGGATGGGATATTTGAGAAAGAGGGCACTTCTACATTTATCTGGATGGGACAGGAGTGGTGGGGGAAGGTTGAATGGCTGAAAGTGATTCCTATAGGATAGTCAATATTTATGTTGGTGGGGAGGTGGGGTGGGATTGTGGATGATGTGTGTTGATGATAGGGAAAAAGGTAAGGTGTTAGACTGCATCCCAAATGTTACTGTCACCATGCCTGGTCACAATAACGCAAGGACAGATGGTGCAGATCTCAAGATGCTGCATGGGAGTTGGATCATTGTGGGTGGGGAGAGATGTAGATCATCTCAACTGAAGGCAAAACCCAGCACATGCTCTTTGCAATGCTAAAGCCTTGGGACAGAGAAGTGCGTGAAGGTCAAAGGTTCAGCATGCATGGGAGAATGCTTGCACATGTTCACAAGGGTTCTGGTTTTACCTCCTTGTAGATGCTCTGATTCCAAGGGAAATGGGGTGTCCATCAGAAGGGAGAGTGGGTTGCCAAAGTTTAAGGATTATCGTAAATAAACCACACAAGACTTGATGCAAATGAACTATATTTATAAATGTTTAATATGTGTAACAGTGAGCAGCTGTGCAAGTACTTGTGAATTAAAAGTTTCACTTCTCTTTCCCTCAAACCCCTTCTAAATGCTCCCGTAACATCCGCAGCAAGATTGGAGCAGCCTGCAGACCAGTTAGCCCTGTTGCCTTGGATGACCTTGGGGCTGTCCTCTAGAGATGAGGCCTAGAGGGCAGTCCCTCGAGGGCTTTCCTTTTGTGAGGCAACTTCTCTCTGCTGCAGGAGTCACAGGCAATCGGGATACAGAAAGGCTGAACACCATTAGAGAGGCCTGAGTGGAGGTCCCAATGTTGTCCAACTACTGCTCCCCCTCCCTCTGGGTGCTGAAAGACCTCTACCTGATGCCTTGGTGAGAGTGGGTGGGCACCTGGTGGGAGGTCAATGTGCTCCATCCTCTTGCGTATCTGCCACAGAAGCTCATCCACGGTTACCATGGCGGAGTGCAGGTCTACGCTCATCTCTGGCAGAATCTGCTGGACCTGGGTCTTCATACTGTCTGCTATCGTCCCCCATGGAGCCTCCATGTGTGCACAACTCAGCAGCACTTCATCAGCCAGCCAGTGGACAGACTCCTGTGGCTGAGGGCCTTTGCCTCACTTCCTTTGTCTCATGCAGCCTCTCCAGTGTCACTAGGATGGCCAATTCCACAGGTCCTTCATTGGGTGTAAACTGCCTCTTCTTCAGCACTCCAAGTACCAATGAGCTTGCTGCTTCTCCTGCTGTGAACATGTACAGTAACCACCAAACTATGAGACCCTTCCTATTCTGGAACTAACATCCAACAAGGTGTGTGTCTCTGAGCTGGTGAAGGGTGCAGGTATCTGCTGTGTTATCTCTACAGGCACATTTCCTTCATCAGTGATGTCTGTGCTCCTCTCTGGGCTTGTACCAGTGCTGGACAAGCCTCCCTCTCCTCGGTGACATCTGAGTGAGAGAAGAGAGTGAGTGACCGCATGAGCTGCCGCCAATGTGGAGGAACCCTTGACCCTGAGGTTTCTATGACAAGCATGGATTCTTACTTATTGGAGGCCACAAGCCAATCTCTCTATCTCCAATGGATCTGTCCCACTTTATCCCTGCCAGTTGTGCTGCCCACTCCTCAAAATTCATTCTTTTCATCATGGCCGACCCCTCCTGTTTTCTCCCTCTCTCCACAATTGTAGTTTAACATCCTCTGTGCATAGAGAGAGGTTGGGGTGATAGCAATTGGGTTTCAGGTGTCTTGGTAAATGGTAGGACACCGAACAGTGCAGAAGAACAGAGGGATTTGGGAATACAGATACTTAATTCCCTAAAAGTGGCATCACAGGTAGATAGGGTCATAAAGAGTGCTTTTGAAACATTGACCTTTATCAATCAAAGTATTGAGTATAAGAGTTGGAATGTTATGGTAAGGTTGTATAAGACATTGGTGAGGCAGAATTTAGAGTATTGTGTGCAGTTTTGGTCACCAAATTACAGGAAGGATATTAATAAGGTTGAAAGAGTGCAGAGAAGGTTTACAAGGATGTTGCCAGGATTTGAGAAACTGAGTTACAGAGAAAGGTTGAATAGGTTAGGACTTTATTCCCTGGAGCTTAGAAGAATGAGGGGAGATTTAATAGAGGTGTATAAAATTATGATGGGTATAGATAGTGTGAATGCAAGCAGGCTTTTTCCAATGAGGCAAGGGGAGAAAAAAACTAGAGGACATGGGTTAAGGGTGAAGGAGGAAAAGTTTAAAAGGAATATTAGGGCGGGCTTCTTCACACAGAGAGTGGTGGGAGTGTGGAATGAGTTGCCAGATGAAGTGGTAAATGTGGGCTCACTTTTAACATTTAAGAAAAACTTGGACAGGTACATGGATGAGACGAGTGTGGAGAGATATGGTCCAGGTGCAGGTCAGAGGGACTAGGCAGAAAAATGGTTCAGCAAAGCCAAGAAGGGCCCAAGGGCCTGTTTCTGTGGTGTAGTGTTCTATGGTTCTATAGTTGTCATGCTTGCAGTCTTCCAAATAACCCAGTGGATTGTGGAGCATGTGATTGATGCACTGCAGGTTGTCCAGAAGGGTTCAAGGCCAGCACCCTCCAGAATGCTGAGTCCATACTAATAGGATAAGACTGAGAGAAGCATGTTACTTGTGGTGCTTGCTGGTGTCCTCAACGCCCATGCCATCTCCTCAATCAGCGAGGCAGATAAGTTGCTGTCCGGGTGCCTCTTAAATATGACATCGGGATATGATGATAGGGGGTGTGCCATCCAGCCCTCCCACCACATTAAACTTCAGGAAACCCCTGAGTGTATAATTAATGAGACCAGGATCGCATTGTGTGCTAGGAGGAACCACTCCCTATTCCTGCCCCAACCTTGGTTTTTACTCCCAGATGGGAAAATTCCATCCACTGACTTTGTTTGAGAATGTTTTATTTCCAGGTAGAGGACTGGAGCCTGTTATGGGAGTGCTGACTTCTTTCTAGATGTGGACAATCCTTTGCTCTATGGACCCAGGCGTGCTTAGATCACACCTCAAAAGATTATTTCATAAGATCAAGATGGGTAATGAAAATGTACTTTTATAAAAATAGGTCAGTCTTGTAGTTACATTTTTAATCATTCATTCTGGAAATATGGATGTCACTGGCAAGATTGGCATTCTTTTTGCCCGATTCCTGGTTGCCCTCAGTGTGGTCATAGAATCCCTACAGTGCAAAAGGAGGCCATTCAGCCCATCCAGTCTGTACTGACTGTCAGAGCATCTTATCCTGGCCTGCACTATCTGCATAACGCCACAAATCGCCCGAACCTATACATCATGGGACACTAAGGGGCAATTTAGCGTGGCGAATCCATCTAATCCGCACATCTTTGGAGTGAGGTGGAAACCAGAGCACCCAGAAGAAACCCACAGAGAGGGAGAGAACATGCAAACTCCACACAGACAGTCACCAGAGGCTGGAATAGAACCCGAGTCCCTGACGCTGAGAGGCAGCAGTGCTAACCAGTTGCCACCATGCCTTATTAATGAATTGCTGTAGTCTGTTGAATCAGCTCTTGCAATGCTGCTCAGAATGGACTTCCAGGAATTTGACTCAGCAATAAAAAAAAATCTGGAATCGAAACTTAGTCTCACCATCAGTTACCATGAAACATATAAATATATACAAATATATATATAAATAAATAATATAAAAGTAGGGAGGTCTTGCTGCAGCTGTATAGGGCATTGGTGAGGCCGCAACTGGAGTACTGTGTGCATTTTTGGGCGCCGCACCTGCGCAAAGATATTTTGGCCTTGGAGGGAGTGCAGAGGAGGTTTACTAGGCTGATACCGGAGTTGAGGGGGTTGAGCTATGAGGAGAGGCTGAATTATGTTCTTATGTTCATTGTCGATTACAGTAAAAACCCACCTGTTTCACTATTGTCCTTTAGTGAATGAAATATGCCGTCCTTACCTGGTCTGGCCTACATGTGGCTCCTGACCTAAAGTAGTGTGGTTGGCTTTTAAATACACCCTATGAAATGAGCCAGCAAGATACTCAGTTCAAGGGAAATTAGGCTTGGGCAACAAAAGCTGGCCTTCCCAGTGACACCCATGTCTCATGAAATAATAATAAAAAATAACAATGGAGGAGCAACAACATATTTCTAAGCCAGGTAAGTATGTGACTTAAAGAGGAACTTGCTGGTGATGTTTCCTTGTATCTTCTGCCCTCATCCTTCCAGGTGGTAGAGGTCACAAGTTTGGGACCTTATCAGATCCCATTCAAACATCCCAAAAGTGCTTTCTATTGCATTAATTACAAATACAGTGAATTTTATGGAGAAAAATGTGGCAGCCAATTTAGGCACAATTAAATCCCACAAACAGCAGTGACCAGTTGATTTGCTGATGTTTGAGGGAGAAGTGTTGACCTGGTCACTGGAAGAGTTTCTTGCTCTTTGAATGGTTCCATGGTAACATCCACCTGAACAGATGGGTCTTTGGCTTTGTCATCTCATTGGGATCACAACACCTCTGACACACTCCGTTTGCCCATGTCAGGTACTCGGGGCTGGAGGGGGAACATCCCGACAGCTGAGGTGACCTGGTGCAGGGGGCATTCCCGTTCCTCCTGTAAGGGGAAGCTGATGCAATTTCTGAGAAAGCGGGCTGACAGAGCGGGAATCGAGAAGTGAAATATGCTGTATAAACGCTTTGCAGGGGCAGGTGCTTAAAAACAAGTATGAAATCAGTTGCTCGCAGTCAAAGTAGTCATGGGTTGGGTATGATAAAGAAGCGGTTACTGCGAACCATAAAAAGGAGGAATAGGCGCCAAAGATAGAACAAGGGAAGAGAGATGTAGGAGGGTGAAGCTAGCTGAGCAGTTCACGATAAGGGAGCGTGGAAACCAAGGACAGAACTAGCTGAGCAGTTCACGATAAGGAAGCGCGGCGCGGGAGCCAATTAACAAGGGAAGGGAGATGTATGATAAACTGCATAGGCATATAAGGCAGAATCATGTATTGTGTGTGTGTGTGTACCTACGGGACTGCACCCTTTCTTGCAAGATTGAATAAACTGACGTAGAATGACTCCGCCGTGTCTTTGATTTCAAGAGCAGGGGGGAAAGGGAAGTGGGATCGGTGTCCCCAGAGGTGTCTCTTTGGATGGGCTCGACGGTTGAAACCTAACGGTGACAACTAAGCCGATCAAGTTCCCCCCAAGGATTGAGTCAGTTGCTCAGGTGTAATCCATACAAACTGACTGGCCTCAGAGAGGGAACCGCCCACATCTCGCACAATTTGGGGGCTCGTCCGGGATCCTGAATTATAACGGGGACCTCTCGCGGGGGGACCAACTCGGTGGAATAAGACGCGTCTGGTATATATTTATGCCTAGGAACGCCGTTTTGGTCCTCGGGTGGAGAGATCTGAAACCACTCGATTGAGATAATTCTGGACCCTAGGAAGGAAATCACACGGATGAGTAGGGGAGAAGGACTGTTGCCGGGACTTGTAGACAGAAAGGGGTACACACACAGACAGAAGTCAGACAACTCCGTGCACAGATCAAAGTAAGAAATTTCTCTCGGAATTTGGATTCGGGCTAGTGAGAGTTATTATCTACCTTGTTGACTTCATGGTTATGACAGTATGATCTGAGAGTGTGGGTGATTCATACTCAAGACGACTACTGGAGACTAACCATGGGAAATAGGTCGTCCCGAAGACGGGACGGGGAACCTAGGAGGAAGGATAAGAAGGAGGAAATACCCCCAGATAGCCCATTAGGTATGAAGTTACAAAATTGGGACTATGGGACGAAGACGAAAAATCTGGACAAAACGGTTATGATAAAATATTGTTGTTTTATATGGACAGCAGAACCAATCCGGGCACCGTCAGTATTCTGGCCAAAATACGGATCGCACGAGGATTGGGTCTGCCAACTCTTAAATTTATATGTAAATGGTAAACCATCACCCAGCCTGGAGGAAATCAAATATGCGGCTTGCTGGGTGGGAGCGATACCTGGGTCGCCCCTGTCTGTCCCACTATATCCTGTGATCCAGCAAACACAGGGTAAACCGAGACCCGGGGAGGTTATGTGATGAGGGAGCAGAGGAAAGTAGAATAAGGGAGGTGTCCCTGGAGGCACTGGAGTTTGTGGATGGGTCACGAAGTATATAGATGGATCAGTGTGAATGGGATGGACCTACAATTGGTCTGAGCAGAAAGAGTAGAGAGAAGTATGTCAGTGGAACTGGGAACCCTGACATAGGCTTTTACTGAGGTGCGGGGAGAACACTAATAGCGGTTATGTATTTGGAATTGTGCATGACTATATGACTGTTTGAGAGAGAAAGGGATTTGTCATGACATGAGGCACCCGAATCAAACATGGTCAAATTTATTAGAGGCCAGTGAGCTCCCATCAGTAAAGGGTTAAAAAGAGACAAGCAGGCTGACTCTGTATGGTACAGAGAGAGAGAGAGAGAGAGAGAGGGGGTGTAACTGTGTAATTGAGACCCTCATGTGATGTAATAGGTATAGCCAATCAAAGTGAATTGCTTTAAGTTTAATAAATTATGTAGGGATCAGACAGAGATTTGAATTCTGCCAAGTGGGAAAGTGGCATTACATTGCATCTTAAAGTTGTAAGGAGAGTTAACCATTTAGGCACACAGTAGATTTGATTTTGTACTTGCCTGTGTTGGTTACAAAGGCAGAGCTGCAGAAATAATTAAACATGTAGATTGCACATTAGAATGCTTTCAGTATTTCTTCGTGCATCTGTGCTCCAAGTGATGTTTTGTTTTATTGTACCAGAATCGTAAGAATGTGCAAGGGTCTTGATTTAGTGAGGATATTTAAAGGTGATAAAAATAAATCTTATTTTGGATTTTCTGAATCCGGCTTTGTTAAATAAACTGCTGTACTTTGACTCACAATTAGTCTCAGAGGTATCTTTACCTACAAGAATTGGTGCGGCCACAACCGGAGCTCCGGAACAGATTACCAAATTTAAGGGAGTGAATCAAAGTGCAGTAGGGGCTCACCTGTGATGAAAAAGTGTGAGTGTGTGTGAGAGGTCTGAGCTGAGCATGTACAGACAAGGAGGCATCTGTCTTTACACCCAGCCTTAGACCAGTTGTTAAGAGGGGTAGCCCCCTACGCAAAGTTCAGGAGTTTGAAGTGAGTGTAAAGGCTAGAGAAGGATGCCTGGGATGTGATGTTCAGACGTGAGTAAGAAAGAATCTGACAGATCGCGGGAGTAGAAGGGAAAGCCGGCTTAATAGTGTGAGCTTAAGGGTGTAAGCTCACGAGTGTAAGTGGTGGTACGGAGGGCACTAATCACCCCTAACAGGTATCACCAGACTCTGAGAAGAGCGACCTAGGGGTGGGATCCATTTCACCCACTAGATCAACAATGGAAATGATTGGAAAAAGGACAGAACTAAGATAATTGGAATTCTCTTAGTTTGAATTAATTAAACAGGTTTAAACTGGATTAATTGAACACATCTCAGTCTTGGGTAAAAAAAAAATTGGGCTGACGACAAGGAGAAAATTAAAACAACAGAATCACAGATTAGAGAGTTAGAAAAGAGAAACCAAACAAAGAAAATAGCAGTATTGTTAATACATCAGTTAGCTGGACTAATTGAACAAGTAGACACTTCCACTAAGAAGTGGAGTGGGGATAAAAAGATTAAGGAATTAGAATTCAGAGTAAGGGAACTGGAGAAACAAAACTAAGTGTTAGAAGACTACTGCGGGGGGACATTACCTCCCTCCCCTGGCAGTATGACCATGAAACTTACAGCACCTGGGGGCGACTTTAATACTGAGGAGAAGGTCTGTAACCTTGCTCCGGTAACGAGGGGAGGAACAGTGAATAATCCATTGACCAATTTAAATATTTCACACCAGGGAAAGACATCAGATCCTAATGTCACTGAGAAAACTCCAGCCCTGGAGTTCAAATGCCAAATTTTGGTATTATCATTGTCCCACAAAGTATTTATAGTATTAGATATAGCTAACGAGTTCTCGTCCATCCCCTTGAACTCGAACTCACAGGATAAGTTTTTCTTTATAGTAGACGATAAGCACGGATGTTATATTTGGGACATTTTAATATCCCAAGGGATCAAGGAGAGGCCTGTGGACAAGCTAGCCAATGAAATAGCAAAAAAAAAGCAGCCCTAAACCCACAACCAATTAGGATGCAGGCCCTTATTTCCCTAATGCCCCGGGGAGCAAATCCAATCTTTACAGAAAAGGAAAAAGAGGAGCTGACTGAGATGGGAGCTAGGGAAACTGAGGAAGGAAAATGGGTACTGCCAGATGGAAGAGAAATGATAAATAAACAAGTAATGGGGGAAATCATGGCCCACTTACATCAGGGAAGTACTCGAACAAATAGTGCCTAGATATGGTTTGGTAGAGAATGTAGATTCTGATCAGGGAAGACATTTTACATCAAAAGTGCTACAAGGGATAATGAAAGGATTAGGAATATCATGGGACTTCCACATCCCCTGGCATCCCCTGTCCTCGGGCAAGGTCGAGTGGATGAACCAGACCCTTAAAAAAAAAACAGCTCACGAAACTCACTACTGAAACTGGGCTGCCCTGGACTAAGTGCCTTCCCCTAGCTCTCCTACAAATACGAACGCAACCGCGGCGCGATTTAGGTGACTCCTCATATGAAATGTTGTTCGGTCTCCCCTTTAATGGACCGAGGGGGGAGTTACCCCTCTTCGAGTCTAGAGACGTATTTATACGAAAATATGTTGAGGCCTTGGAATCTGTCCTGTCTCGTTTACGTCAACAGGGACTCCTGGCACAGACGCCGCCTCTAGAATTCGCGGTTCACACTATCAAGGCGGGACAGTGGGTCCTAATTAAGAACTGGAAACTACGAACATTGGAGCCGATCTGGGATGGCCCCTTCTTGGTACTACTGATTACAGAGACTGCTATACGGACGGCTGAGAGAGGCTGGACGCATTACACCAGAGTTAAGGGACCGGTACCGGCTCCAGCGGAGGAGATGTCAACTCTTAGCGATCACGTTACAGAGGCGGAGAATATTACAGAGGACTAAGTGGACAATATTCTGAAATGAACTCTGATCACAATACTGAAATGCTACTAATATTGCTAATAATGTGGATAAAGTTTCTGGGGAGGGGCTTGGGAGCTATGGCGCGGGAAAATCAGGAAGCGGTTGATAGGTGGTATGCGGAAGAGGCGGCCCGCGCAGGCAAAATATATTCGCTCACCATAAACAAAGCACCCCAGGTGCAGGTAATAGAGATTGATCTCTGCCGGATGGTGCCATGCGAGACCGTAGGGGAACGTGACCAGACTGCAGTAAACCTTGAAAGGCAGAAGGGATACCAGGGAAAGAGGATGGAATTGTTTTTCCTGGGAAAAGGGCTAGGTGAGGATATATCACTCGGGGTTAGGGAACGTGTCTCGTTAATTCCACGGGCCATCCTCCCTAGGAATTGCGGGCTGAACCAGTGTAATCCGTTATACCTCACCGTGAGGCAGACGGAATGGATGGTGGGAAATAGGTATGGGAACCTGGACAATGAAGTACTAGGGGTAAGAGTTAGGGGGGTAGATTGTGCTACGTACGGATCACAGTCCAGAAGGCGGTAGCTGGCAGTTCCCCGGTTCTATGGAAGGAGACATCCGTCTCGGAAAGTTCCAAAGGGGTCAGGGTGGTAAAGATAAAAGATCTCAAGGAGACTATTGAAATAGAAACGGGGTTCGGAGAAACGAATGCCTGGATTGAATGGGTCAGGTATACGGTCAAAAGCCTCGAAAAAGGCAACTGTTACGCCTGCACGGGCAGTAGGCCGACTCCACAGGTAGTTCCCTTCCCGTTGGAATGGGATAAGGAGCCACAACAGATGGAATGCCTGGTGAGATTATATCAACACCGGATGGCCTGGGATGATCCCACCTGCCAATCCCTGGGCCTGACGTTTCCCCCTGTAAGATCCAACAGGGAATCGCAGCCCCCAGTGTTCTCTGGGGTATTAGGGACACATCACACTTGTGTTTCCCGGACTGGGAACAGACTGGACAGGCAGGTGGGCACCTTTGACAGATGCGGTACGATCAAAAAGGTCAGTGACGACACGGGGGAAGGGAATTATTCCCAAATCCAGGTCCCCTGAGCTGACCTCTGGTGGTACTGTGGAGGAAGGACTTTGCGACCAACGTTACCCCGGAGATGGACAGGGACCTGCGCGATAGTCCAATTAGTTGTCCCATTCACCCTGGCATTCGAACACCAGGAACCCCGTAGGGATCGGCGAACAGAGAGGAGCTTACCCACCTCTTTTGACGACCGGGTCTATTTAGACAATATAGGAGTCCCCAGGGGGGTTCCCGATGAATATAAAGCTAGGAACCAGATAGCGGCGGGGTTTGAGTCTCTGTTCTGGTGGGTGACCATCAATAAAAATGTGGATTGGATCAACTACATCTACTATAACCAGCAGCGATTTATTAATTACACCCGCGATGCAGTGAAGGGAATCGCGGCGCAGCTTGATGCCACCAGCAGAATGGCATGGGAAAACAGGCTAGCCTTAGACATGATCCTGGCAGAGAAAGGCGGGGTCTGTGTCATGATAGGGACACAGTGTTGTACCTTCATCCCGAACAACACTGCCCCTGATGGGTCAATCACTAGGGCTTTAGAAGGACTAACGACTCTGGCTGAGGAGATGGCTGAAAATTCAGGAGTGGATACTGACCTTGCTGGGTGGTGGGAGACATGGTTCGGGAAATGGAAAGGAGTCGTAGTATCCGTCCTCATCTCCTTTATAGTGGTAGCAGGGGTGTTGACCGCCTTAGGGTGCTGTGTTATCCCTTGCATACGGGGTCTGACACAGAGGCTCATTGAAACGGCTCTGACTAAACGCGATATCCTGGATGGACGGGTAGAAGGCATACACTTAGAAACAGAGGAGGGACAGGGCCTCCTAGACACCAAAGGTGAAGATGGCACCTGGGACGAACGAGCCCGCATAATGCTTGAGGGATGGAAACAGGAGGTGGAAGTCAAAAATTGCAGCGCGTAAGGAAAAGCAGGGGGGATTGTAAGGGGAAGCTGATGCAATTTTTGAGAAAGCGGGCTGACAGAGCGGGAAATCGAGAAGTGAAATATGCTGTATAAACGCTTTGCAGGGGCAGGTGCTTAAAAACAAGTATGAAATCAGTTGCTCGCAGTCAAAGTAGTCATGGGTTGGGTATGATAAAGAAGCGGTTACTGCAAACCATAAAAAGGAGGAATAGGCGCCAAAGATAGAACAAGGGAAGAGAGATGTAGGAGGGTGAAGCTAGCTGAGCAGTTCACGATAAGGAAGCGCGGCGCGGGAGCCAATTAACAAGGGAAGGGAGATGTATGATAAACTGCATAGGCATATAAGGCAGAATCATGTATTGTGTGTGTGTGTGTACCTACGGGACTGCACCCTTTCTTGCAAGATTGAATAAACTGACGTAGAATGACTCCGCCGTGTCTTTGATTTCAAGAGCAGGGGGGGAAAGGGAAGTGGGATCGGTGTCCCCAGAGGTGTCTCTTTGGATGGGCTCGACGGTTGAAACCTAACGGTGACAACTAAGCTGATCGAGTTCCCCCCCAAGGATTGAGTCAGTTGCTCAGGTGTAATCCATACAAACTGACTGGCCTCAGAGAGGGAACCGCCCACATCTCGCACACTCCCAACCCAAAAGGAAACCCCAAAAAACTCAGCTCACTTGACCTCTCCCTGCCTTGTCCTCTGTTCCCAGCAGGTTTGGCCTGATGGGGAAGAGGCCAGCACTCAAGCTTAACGTTACAATCAGAGTTCGGAGTCCGACAGGGGACCAGGCAGATTGGGGGATGGAGTAAGGAGTCCCTCACTCCATTTTAACTGCATTCTCCCCAACATCACTACCTCCCAAAGCTCGCACCATTTCCAACAGATGATCCCAGAATGAAAATATAGGCCTTGGCCCGCCATGACCCAGATTTAAATTCACTGACCTTCACGATGTTACTCAGCATGCTGCCAAATGCGGTTTTCTGTGAGATAGAGTAGGCAGGTGCTGCTTTCAGGTGTGGGATTTTTGGCCCATTCACTGCCACATCTTTGTATCGCGCAGGCCCTAGAGTGCAGAAAAGGAAAGAGAATTGAACTGAGCCACTCATGTGGCCACAACGTGGCCAGGTCAGGCAGTCTGGATTTCAGACAATAACCTCCAGGTGCCTAACCAGAGGGCCGAGCCTCGGGGTTCCTCTCAGGGATAGAATCTCCCAGTGAAACAAGCCACTCATCCATTGCACCCAGTGCTGGCTTTCTGAAAGAGTTCCTCACAACCCTCTAAATCTTCCTTGTTCAAGTGTTCCTTTCTGGAAATTATTAGTGCAACGGTTTCCAATCTGTTTAAGGCAGTGCGGTCAAGATTTAATAACTTGCTAAATAAAAAAAATTTTCCTCAATTCATCCCAATTTTTTCCCAGTTATATTAAATCAGCATTCTTTAGTTATGGATCTTTGTTTTTCCAGAAGACTACATGATTTGGGACTTTTCAAAAATAAAATAGATCTCTTATCTTCTCTCCTCATGAACAACCACCTTACAAACTTACTAAATTTCACCACAGATTTTCAGGAGGGAACATTCCCACCTTCCTTACTATTAAGCAGCGTTATATATGACAGTGATCAAAGTTGGTAAAAATGGAGCAGAGCGGGACACCATTGTAAAAGGGGGTTCTTGGCATGGTGAGATTCCCTCTTTAAACTCAGGTTTGCATTTGAGAGTGGAGCTCAGAACACGCACACACTTGTGAAAGTGTTTGATTTTCACAGAGCAGCTTAGGCAGTTTCATGGCTGCTGAATGGGATGCAGCAGCTGGTCAATGTTGAAGTCGGGGGGCGGTGGGGTTGTGCAGGGTGGGGGAAATGACAGCAAGAGGACAATCATAGGGTGGAATATGGGGAGGGGAGAGCGATAGGCTGGGTAGGGGAGATGTAAAGTTTCCACCTGAGGTCTGGAGGACTTACCTTCACCTCAGTCAAAACTGCTTTCAGGCACCTTTTGGTCCCAGATTCACATCTTGCATGAATTAGATTTATCCAAAACGGCAGTCAGGCTGAAAGGGCACGAGAGCGGGTGACGGATGGCAGGTGGGCAGCAGGGCGTGAGGTCGGAGGGCGGGCAGCAGGGCGTGAGGTCGGAGGGCGGGCAGCAGGGCGCGAGGTCGGAGGGCGGGCAGCAGGGCGCGAGGTCGGAGGGCGGGCAGCAGGACGCGAGGTCGGAGGGCGGGCAGCAGGACGCGAGGTCGGAGGGCGGGCAGCAGGACGCGAGGGTAGGTGGCAGGGCGCGTGGCAGGGTGGAGGGTGGGCGGCAGGGGCATGAGGGTGGCAGCGGCAGGGGTGGGTCGGGCAGAAGTGGGGCGCGGGGGACAGGGGAGGGGAGTGGGGGTGCGGGGGCGTGGGGGCAGGCGTCAGGTCCTGAGGGCTCAGAGCGGAGAGCAGGTGACAGGGCGCAGGGGTGGAGGGTAGACAGCACGGCAAGGGGGCAGCAGGAGCGCAGGTCCAGTGGCAGATGGCGTTGCGGTGGCGGCAGGGTACAGGGCAGGTGGAGGGGGGCAGGCAGCAGGGCGGAGGACTGAGGGAGCAAGGGTGAGTGACAGGGACTGAGGGAGTGACGGTGAGTGACAGGAACCACTAAATCCGGAATTTTGAACGTGACAAAGACAAGGATGAATTATTAATCATTTATGTTCAGAGATGACTCAGGATTCAGCCAATCCCAAAGACACTGTTCACCTTTTAAATTTAATACTTTTTAATCTTCATTTGGCTGGACTTTGAGGGATTGTCAAAAACTATTTCAGCAACATTGGTGTGAATATTCTGAATGGCAGCCGATGGTCCCCTGTTGTGTGAAGTGGAGGTTCAGAATCCCCAGTGACTCCCACAGCCAATTGGTTGCAGGTGGGACATCCAACGCCCTCTTGGAAGGAAGTCCTGCCTTATGGAATAGCCAAAGTAGACTGCTGGCAGTTCTCCATTCCCTGCAGATTTCGTACTCCAGGGGACAAAATAGGAACTACATCAACACAACATAGACAGAAAATGTTGGAAAATCTCAGCAGGTCTGACAGCATCTGTGGAGAGAGAATAGAGCCAATGTTTCGGGTCTGGATGACCCTTTGTCAGAGCTGGAAATGCACCAATCTGCCTGAGCCTAAGTGCCAGAGCTGGATGATGTTCCAGTATAGGGAAGATCAAGGGAGGTGACCAGGATCTTAGAAAAGAGGCCTGGGGTGGGTGGGGATGGAGGGAGGCCCAAAGGTCAGTGGATCTTAAAGGAAAGGTGCCCCCATTCAAAAGGGCACTTCTGATGGAGGTGCCCCCCACAGCTTTACCCTCCCACCCCACCCCCAATTCCAATCCCCCCCCAATTCCTGACCAGGATTTAACTTTGATTCTTTCCAGCCTTTCCCATGGAAATTTAATATTCCCGCCAGCCCACAAATTAAGGCTGGGTGGAAACTGCCCGTAAGTGGCCATTAATTTGCCTCTTAAGGACCTCAAATACAGCAAGAACAGGCTTCCCATCTGCGGTCTTGCCCAACCCAACGTAAAATCGCTGTGTGGTCAGATGGGCAGGAACCCAGGGGAAATCCCATCCCTTCAATTTCACCACTTAGCAACCCACCGGATGGGGGAGGGTAAAATTCAGGCCATTGGCTCTGAGGTTGAATACAGTCACGTTTTGGGAAACAAGCTTTATTACTGGTAGCAGCCAGCCCAAGAGCAGAAATCTAACCGGCCGATAATTAAAGAACAGAGCAGCAGTTACTGTACCTGGACCCTCATTCATTTTAAACCCGACTGTTCTCGGTGCGATGGAATAGGCTGGTACATTGTGATGAACTAATCGATCTGCCTGGTGGATCTTGTAATTTGCTGTTTGGAGATAAAAGAGAAAAGTGAAAGGTCCTTAAAATTAGTTCTGTTATTCATATGTAATTTAAACAACTTGCATTTACATAGTGCCTTTAACATAGTAAAGTATCCATCTGCTTCACACAGGAGTGTTTCTCTGCGACTCTCTTCTTTTTGAACACCATTTAAACATTGACATGAAACCAGACTTGTGAACCTCCTCCTACTAATGACAAGGCAAGAGAAGAGAGATGTTCATAGATCAGGCAATCCCTGGGGCAGAATTTGAGCTGGAGGGTGGGGAGCATAAAATCGAACGGATTGGATTCCCCCGAGATCCCACCTGCCCCGGCCCAGAGACAATTTCACAGTTGGGTGGGCAGACCTTGGCAGGAATCCCACCCTTTCACCCACTAAGGCCTTAAGTGGTCACTTAATAGCCAGGAATTGTATTGTGGCAACTAGGGGATTTTCACAGTAACTTCATTGCAGTGTCAATGTAAACCTACTCGTGACACTAATAAATAAACTTCAAAAAAACTTGAAGGTAAGGGCTGTTTCACATCCAGCCTCAACTGATAGGCTGGCAGGACCAGCTGTGAGTAGGTGGGGAACAGAGAATTACAGGTGGGAAAGGACTGGGAGAGTGAGGAATGCCACAATCTGAAGGCCCTTTCAGATTTGGGGCACCCCTCCCTCCGATACCAGCCCCCCACTCACCACCTAGCCTCTCCCCTGACGCTGCAGTCGCCACCCACCCACCCCTGGAAACCCCAGGACTTATCTTGAGGACAGCCCTGGGATTCAGTCCCAGGCAGAGATGCAGTACCTCTTCTGGTCACTGCAGTGCTATGCCTTGATAAGTCAGAGAACAGTTAGCCAACCAGATTGGCCAACAGGCCTCATGGGCAGGACATTCTTGCAAGTGAGTTTTAAATGGCAAGAGGTTTTTAAGAGTTGGCGATTGCCCTAATGTTGAAAGTATTCTGACAAAATCCTTGAGCTGCTCACCACATCCTGTCAGTGAACACCAGGATCACTGTAGACTTGAACCTCTTCAACTCTGGCCCCTTACAGAGATTAGCTGTGGTTCTTGGTCACAATAGGCTTCACACTAGTGCATCTCGCAGCTTTCTAATGTTCTATTTGTGAAGGGGATCGTGCAGACAGTTTCAGACAGATGTGAGCTGCAGGGGCAGTATGTTTTGCTTCCATTACCGAATTTCCCCCAGGTGCAGGGCAGCATCAGTTGCCCCCATGTGGTCATAAAGACACCAAGTGAATGGCCAATTGGATTCATCAACAGGAAAGGCTTCCACTCCCTCAATAAGACCACAATAAGAACTTCCTGCTGTGCACACTCACCTTCCGGTCAACCCACCGTGACCTCGCCATCCTCCAGCAATGTAGGGTATCAAAAGTCTTCATTCCAACCCCTGCCCCCCACCTCACAAATTCTATGGATGGACTCTTGGCCATTGCCAAGAACCAGCACGCAGTCTGTGGGCCCTCGCAAGAACAGAATATCCCTCCACCAACTTTCAATGAGCTACTTGACAATTTTAATTGGATTCATTAGCAGGGTTAAACGGGTTCTTGGCATTGGCCTCCCCATCACCCTTATAAGCTCTGCTGGTAGTGGGAACGGCCATAGGAATCCAGCATACAGGCTGGCACTGCTATTTCATCACTTGCCCACCTCCAATCTCACCCCTGGCAGAACATAAGAATCCAGCCTGGGATTTTCACATAGGGAACTAGCAGATCTTCTGTCACGTTGCTCAGTTAGACCACATTAGGGCATTAAAGTGGAAACATGCCAACCGTTAGAAGATTGAAAGTATTTATAAAGAAGCTCTCAAGAAATCCAGAAAAAAGACAATAAAAGTAATTAAATAGTGATGAGAGTCATTCTCTGTCTATAATTGAAAGGAAGCATGCATTGCTGTCTGTCAGTCAAAGGCACGGCTTTTTGTTGTGTAAGGGTTTAGTTTCAAGAGCCACAGATAGCTAAGATATGCGGTCAATTATTTAAATTATAGTTTGAAGATAGTTTATTAAATTCATTAAGAAACTATCACTTTGTTATGAAGCATTAGTTGAATAGACAGCAAAAGATACGGCCCGTGATAATTGAGAGCTGTTCACTGTTCCTAGAATACAAACAGATCATTGGCTCAGGTCATGTTGATCTTAGTAATTTGTGGCAGTAGCATTCTGCTTTCTATTGCCTGAGGAATTCTTCCACTGGTCTTAATCCATCTCTCCTGGTCCATCTTCCATCTGAAGAAGGCAGCTGCCAAATGAGGACTGCCACCTATTGTAGAGGGATCTGGCACCTAACAGGTCTGAGTTCAGTACCAGCTATACAGTGATGTAAGAAGATGAATAACCTTCAAGGTCAGTCTAGAGGTGGGTAGAAACCTGGGGTTCTGTCCATGCCTTTCCCCACTATTGTAAATCCATATATTGTTCAGTAATGTTAAGAAAATTTTATTTGTAAATTCAGCAAGACTGCTTCATGGGGTACATGCAGTGAACATCACAGGTTGCCTGCTGGCAACCTGGGTCAAAAATCCACATTCTTTCTAAAAGACAGAAGGAGTTACCAAAGGAGCATCAGCAACAATTCTGCACTGAAGCAACTGTACTCAAAAACCAAGAAGCTGAGAAAACTCACCTGAAAAGCTCCAGAGACGCAAAAGCCTGGCAGCAGAAAAGAGGCAGAAATTAAGCTCAAGTAAAAGGCCCAGTGAATCCCTGTGGAAGGTCATCTTCAACAAGGCAGAACCAGCAGCCTGCAGAGTGAAATAAAATTTTTGCAAAGTTCCAGGCAAGCCAGTCCAGTGAACCATTTTTTAATAATCCAGTTAGGCAGAAACTGCATTGTTAATTTTGTTGCTAGCCTGAACACTGATGCCATGCTCTTCCCAAGTGGCACTGAGAGTCTACATTGTAACAATAAAAAAAGTGATTGAACATGTGTGAAAAGTGATAAAACAACAAACCAGGTGCCTTGTGATTCTTCAGCCTCCCTGCCAGCAAACACTCTGTCCTCCTAACCGATCTCTGAATCGCAGCACACCATTGCAACTAAAACAACCCTCAGCAACATCCCAGCCAACAGCCAGTTTGATTGTTCTTCTTCCCCTGTAGATCACTACCGCCATTTTGAATTTCATGCCAGAACTGCAAAGCACACAAAATCCCATCTTTATCGATATCTTTAAACACCTTTCACTTTTAAGGGTACATCCACAGAATAAAATATCTTAAAGATGGTACACAATTCGTCACTGCAACCTCCAATGTGTCTTACCTATACCCTGAACAATCTTAGAATTGGAGTTATTTGGGGAAAGGCTCCTGAAGTATAGGTACTGCCACAAGGTTAAATAAAAAGTCAGATGCAGGACAAGTTATCAGGTAGCTTTATTCCATTGGGCCAATTGCAGACAATATCATCCAACAAGCTATAGATAAATTATCTGCTGAACTTGATGACATTTAAAACCTTTTGATCTTTACTTCAACCTGAGATCTAACACGATACTGGAATGTGTCAAATTTAACAGGAGAATTACCAATGATTTTTACTACATAGCAGAAGGATGCGAATACTATGATCTGAAATCCAATCTCACCCAAGATAGAATTATAGTTGTTGCAGGGGATAATTCACTCTGACTATCTCCAAGCCAAAGAGGACCTTACTCTCCACAAGACTGCCTTGTTAATTAGGCTATCTAAGCAGCAAGACCAACATAGAACCATTCTAAGAGGAGGAGGTACTTTAGGGAGCAGATACCACACCTCAGTCCATCACATCAGGCCACACAAGCACAGGGACCATGCCTCTCTCCCAACCTCTCGGCCAAATGACCATGCCAGCACCGCAGCGTGCAATGCAGTCATAGGAAGACCAATTTTCTGCAAGTGTGAGCAATGCCACAGACAGGAACCCTTCAGTGAGCTTAGGCTTCAGCACCACACAGACAACCTAAGACTCATCCATGAAGTTGAGGCCACCAGCCCCAAAAACACACAGCCTCTTCCTGGGTAACATCACTATGTGGCTCTTCTATCTTGAAAAAAAGACATCTCAATGACTGGCCAGCTAACCAACTATACGTTAGATGCTGGTGCCTGAGTAACAGTCCTATCAGATGAGGAGTCATGACTCCAAGGCCATTTAGTCCAAGCGATGGATGCCCCACTCCAGGCACAAGGAGTGTCCAACTTCTGGCCATTGAGGTGAGATGAAAAACAGATTATGTAATTGATAAACGTTGTGCTAAAGCAGTCCATTCCACTCCTCCTTAGATACTCCTGTATAGCTCTTCTTCAACCAGAAGATGTGAAGACTATCATGGTTTCCACCCAGCCTGAAAGGCGTCCCTCCAAAGGCCCAACAACACACCAATCAAAGGTTGATGTTATTTGTAACCTTTTTCTTAGTCCCAGAGCAGGTTTGTCCTTCATTTCAGGTTCCCAAACCTGGCCAGGCCAGCCCACTGTGCTGGATGTTACCAAAGCATCCCCAGTAGAAGTAACATCAGAGCCAAAATAACCACCAGTGAAGCCCCTGTCTCCACCGGTGACCACTGTACAGACGGTAGAGGCGCCAACCAATGCACAGCCCTAACACGTACCAAGCAGCTTACCGAAACCACAGCTTACATAGAAAATAGAAGCAGGAGTAGATAATTCAACACTTCAGTCCTTTGAGCCTCCTCCGCCATTCATTTTGATCATGGCTGTTCATCAAATTCAACATCCTGATCCAGCTTTCAACTGGAACCAGGTATCAGTCTCACACAAACACACCTACACAAAGGTGAGCTACCTCCCTACTTTTCTTCCATCCACTGGACTGCTCTCTCTTGACCACAGACAGCTTCAATGCCAGAAAAGGCAGAAGAAGAAGGAACAACACTGATAACCTGATAAATACTGCTTTCTTCATCACAGAAAGAAACGGTCATCCCCATGACAATAAATCACCCTTACATTAACCCGACTGATCAGGCACAGTGCAGCATCTGTCAGTGGATGAAGTGCATGAAGCTATATCTACGTCCTGATACAACCTCCAAACCGCTGCCAATATCAAGAACCATGAGAACCAACCATTGTCCAAACTAGACCGCAAATAAGACATGGCGAGACCTCCAGAACACCCAAGTCTCCACTTTCAGTGACTTGAAGGGAAGTGATGGTGGAGGAAGAGCATTGTTAATGCTCGTGTTAATGTTGTAATCTTAGTCATGAAGAAGTTCAGAGTGAGTAAAGTTTATAGTTGTAACATATTTAAGTATACAAGACTATATAGTCAAAACAAACTGTAAGTAAACTACTGTTAGTCTACATCGGGGATTAATAACTTGGGGAGAGGTGGAGTAGAAGGATCTAGTACATAAAGGGTTAATATGGGAGTGAATTCAGTATCGTCCAAAAGACGAAATAAGAATGCAATTGATCAGGAACTAAGGTCAGTCTGGAGAAGGGTAGTATTAGGTAAGGACTTTGTATGGATTCCTCCTCTGCTGTAAATACGAACATGGTTCAGTAATGTTAATAAAGACTTAATAGTTTCATGATGTCCAGGGAGTACACATCACTGATAGTGACAACAGAACAGCTCATTAGCTGACGAGGACTGATCCTTGTCTCATTAACATACTTTATTTCTACGGGCTGACAGTTTACCCTACGTCAGTCACTTGTTTTGAACATTTCTAACCAATAAATATGAAACACGTACTCAGGATGTCGGGATAGTCACCTCCCTCCTGTCCATCACTTAGCACAAGGTCATTTTTTAGTTTACCCTCATGCTGAGGGTTATTGCTAGTCCTTGCCAGGCAATCACATAGATACAATGGTACGCTAAGTACCATCCCACCAATTTAAGAATGTCAACATGGAAGCTAGAATGAATGGTCACTGGCATTTGCAGGGACAGTTTATGTGTTTATGCAGAATGAGAAAAGAAATAATTTCTCTATTGACATGGCTTTATGCTGTGCTTATTAACTACATAACTGTTCCAAACAATTTCAAAAATAACCATTTCACCTTAGTCCCTATTTCTTACATCAGTCAATGTTAAGGAGACTATATTTACATAGAATTCCTACTGTGCAGAAGGAGGCCATTCGACCTATCAAGTTTGCACCAACTCTCTGACAGGATGCCTCCCCCTCCCCCCCCCCCCCCCCCCCCGCCTCCCTTATTCCTGTAACCATGTGCATTTATCACATTAATCCCCCTAACCTACACATCCTGGCACAGTACGGGGTAATTGAGCATAGCTAATCTACCTACCCTGCAGACAGTCACTCAAAGCTGGAGTTGAACCCAGGTCACTGATGCTTTGAGTCAGCAGTGCTGACCACTATGCCACCATGTCGGCCAATGATGGGATGAGGGGTGATCTAACTGAGGTCATTAAATTGATCCAGTGATTTGACAGGCAGTCAATTCCCGGCTTGGGTCAACGTCTGTGCACAGCCTGCATGTTCTCCCCATGTCTGTGTGGGTTTCCTCTGGGTGCTCCGATTTCCTCCCACAGTCTGAAAGACGTGTTGGTTAGGTGCATTGGCCATGCTAAATTCTCTCTCAGTGTATCCAACCATGTGCTGGAGTATGACAACTCACAGTACATTTCACAGGAACTTCATTGCAGTGTTAATGTAAGCCTTCTTGTAACATTAATAAATAAACTTATACTTAAATTAGAAGCAGGAAGCAGCCATTTGGGCCTTCTAGCCTGCTCCACCATTCAACATGATCATGGCTGATCATCGAATTCAATATCTTGTTCTCCCTTCTTCCCCCATATCCCTTGATCCCTTTCACCCCATAGCTAACTTCTGTTTGAAATCAAACAACGTTTTGCCCTCAACGGCTTTCTATGGTAGTGAATTCAGCACATTCACCACTCTCCAGGTGAAGAAATTCCTCTACACCTCAATTCTATCCTCAAACTATGAGCCCCTAGTTCTGGACTCCCCACAATGGGAACACTCAAAGAGGTTATTCCCCTCTGACAGGGGAATCATACAGTTAGAGGCTAGATTATTTTAGGACGAAAATAGGAAGAACGCAAATGGTAGTTGTTATGTTGACCACAAAGGGCAATGTGGATCATCAATAGATCTCCCCGTGGGTTTAGGAGAGTACGAACTTCCTTATTGAGCAAGTGGAGACTCGTCTAATGGGAAGTGAGCAGCAGAGGGTTAAAACCCACTGCTTCAACTTAGGCTGATATTCTGTAGGTCCCCAGGTATTGAGTTGCATGCTATAAGCCACCAGTGTGGCAGTTTCCTGTATTATTATTAAACAATTTTTGGTGATGGAGGACTGGCCTAGCTGGAATTATTATCGTTATGGAAATCAGACTTCTTGTTCTTATGGATTGGAGCTAGCCTGAAAATGATAGGGTATGGGTTAAGTCAAGCAAATTAAATTTAGGTATAGATCAGCTATGATCTAATAGGGTGGTAGGACAGTGTTGATGGGCTGAATGGTCTACTTCTGTTTCAATGAGAAAATATAGGGCATCAAGTTAACATGACAAAAACAAGCATCAATATTGTGAGATAGGGCTGCCACAGCCAAGAACATGAAATTCCACTTCCATCATTAGTCACTATGTTAACATTTACACAGTAATTACACCCTCACATGAGACAGCAAGTATCCATTCAAACCCCACCCCAGGGCTTGAGAACAGGCTACAACTCCAGGGAATATGAAGCAAAAGCCAACCACGATCTAACTGAAAAGCAGATGCTTAAGGGGTAAATGGTTTCCTCTTGCTCTTTCATTTTGAGTTGTCCCTTGTAGATATCATAATTCAGCTCACACAGGCATCTATGAAGAGCAGCAATGTTCCTATCTGCTTCACGATGCTCTTAAGACTATTTGCAGTGATCCCTCCCCTATTCTCCTCTTCTCCCCTCCCTGTTGTCCCCCACCACCAAACTCTCCCTTAATCCGCCACAACAAATAATCAGATTTTTCAACCACTGAGTAACAGGAAATCATATGATCTTATAATGGTAATGAAAAGGACAGGCACACCCACATTTACAAGAAATGATTTAACATTTGAAGAAGTGATTTAATCAGTTTGGAAACTGAAACACAATCACAGAGGATGGATGTTGCAATCAAAGAAATTCAGAGCTATTCTCAATAGGTCAGCTAAGATGGGATAAAATCCTTTGACTGTAACTGTGATACTAGAGTCCACATGGCACTTAAATTCTCTCAAGATCAGTATCGCCCACGTGGACAAATAAATATCACAGCAAACATTTGTCCACCTACTCTGATGTTTTTAACTAGCCAATCTATGTTAAATATTTTAAAACAATTGCACACTATCTCAATCACTTCAATACCTAAATCAACTTCATTTTTTAAATCTAACTATTTGGATAAATATAACAGAATTTGGGTTTTGTGGCAAGAAAACTCACCTAACAAAGATATTCCTTTTTCCCTTAGTTTCTAATTTATATAAACTAATCTCAAAGATAACATACAGATCAACAACATAGTCATTTGAACACAGAAGTCATGGCTGGGAGAGAAGGATTGGCCAGTCAAAAACAGGATCATATTCATATGCAAAAACTTTATGCAGCACCAAATGCCAGGAGATTTATTCCCTCAACTCAAATTTAAATGAATTATTTCTCTAGTTACTTATGTAGGGGAATCCATATGTCAGTCCTAATCTTTAAACACTTGCATTTATTCAGCATCTAGGAACATGGTAAAATGTACCAAGATGTTTTATAGAAACATTATCAAACATTTGACACCAGCAGCCACATAACTTCATATTGGGGCATGTAGAGCAGCAGGGTGGCTGAAAGCTTAGTCAAAGAACCAGGATTTAAAAAGGCACCTTAAGAGAGGTGGGGAAGTTTTTTTGGGTGATGGTGGGGTGGTGGGGAGATTGGAGACAAAATCCAGAGCTTAGAACTTCAGCAACTGAAGGTGAATGGTTTAATAATCACACAAGTTTAAAAATCACACAAGCTGCACCTCAGCCACACAGGGAAAGCTATGTGCATACAACAGGTTTTGATTAAAGCAGACCCAGATAACAGTCAAGGACCACTTAATTGAATGAGGTGCAGTTGCAGCTCGTGTTTGCCCATTAGAACTAGGAACATGGAAAGGGAGCATATGCTAATCTCTCTAGGCTACGCATCTCAGGAGACTAAGGGACAATTTTACTATGGCCAGTCAACCTAACCCACACATCTTTGGATTGGACTGTGGGAGGAAACCGGAGCACCTGGAGGAAACTCACGCAGACACAAGGAGAATGTGCAAACTCCTCACAGTCAGTGACTCAATCCAGGAATCGAACCCAGGTCCCTGGAGCTGTGAAGCAGCAGTGCCAACCACTGTGCTACCGTGCCACCGGAGGTTGATATCCCATTGGTCAGAGATATGGCCATCATTTCCAGATAATATAACATGCATAAATTTTAATTGGACACTATATCCTCACGTACGCATGATGTAACCTTAATCAATAACTACGATTGGAAAGCGATAACTCCAAAAAAGTGATTGGTATGTGCTAATTACTTGTAATCAAATTTGAAACCATAGTTGCTTATCTGAATTCTGCACTCTGGCTAGTGGCGACTTTCCAGGCTCCGAGCTACATAGTTTGATTAAAACAGCTGTTTAAGAGAACACCGTGATTTGGTCTGGTTACTTGTGGGGTAAAGTTGTGATCAATTTAAAGGCCACCATCAAAGCCCGCAAAAAAGGCACGGTGAAGCAATTAAAATTAGGATGCACAAGAGGTCAGAACTTGAACGAGTGCTGTGGGGCTGGACAGTATGGCGGCAGCAAGACCATGGTGGAATAAATAAGAACGGGAATTATAAAACCAAGGCTTTGTCAGTTGTGAAGGGCTGTATATCTATGAGCACAAGAGTGACAAAGAACAAGACTTGGCATTAGTCATGATTAGAACTGCACAATTTCAAAATAATTCTGCTCAGTTTATCCATGAAATGGAACAAAGACACAAATGGAACAAATCTTACATCAGTTTCCCTCCCCCGCTGCCTTGATTCTGTTCTAAAGCCAGACCTTGAACTTCAGCTCAGTCCCCACTCGATTATTACCAAGTTGAATTAGAAATATAACTGAGTTCCCTGCAACATTTTTATTTGGAACTTATCCGAACTTTCTGCTTTTAAATTATACTCACTTTATTCCTGGTACAAAGACATTGGTTGGGGTGAGACTAAGAATAAACTAAAATATATATTAATTTATGACAACACCTTAAAGATTCAGGAACAAGCTTCAGCTGTTGAACCTTTCTTCCCTATGAAGGTATCATTTGGAGACATCTTTGACAACGCTTACCACCCGATATATCACTTCGTAGTTTACAATACGGTTGTACTTTTCAAATCAAGCTTTTGCAGATTTAACCAAATTAAATGATTTTTGCCAGCATTCTGCATTAATGAACACCCACTCACTCCATTCTTTTCTACTTTTAGTGGAATCAATTCATATGTTAGATCAATGAAATCGAGATCAAGATTACAGTGTTTGCAGACTTTACTTAAGTTACCAAAACCCCTGTTGTCACTAGTCTTCAAACTATTCACAAAGAGAACCTGTCTCCACAGATGCGTGTATTGGATGCCTTATGACATCTATTTATATGTCCCTATTGAAACTTTACTCAAATCAAGTCTCTTGGCCATGGTATAGGGAGATTTCCTTAGATAACCTCAGTCATCAATGTGTGAAAAAGGCTTTGTGAGATTTACATCACAACCTTGCTTCATGATAACTTCCTTTCCCACAGACAGAGCTAAATACTAGGGAATATTGTTTGGCCCTAGTAACAGTACAGCATCCATTTGCTAGAATAGCCCATCCACACTTGTGGTTTAATTTCACTCTTACCACTACCTCCACAATGTATGATTTCTTTCCTGCAAGAGAATGCACGGATCAGAGTTCCTCTTCTGTTATTAATTGCAAAAATGTAATCCAAGTGGTAGTGATCCGGGCACAGCAGTCTGCTCTGTTGTCATTGCTGTATTTTTAAGGACATTTATCTTTGGAAAATGGCTCCAATTCAGTTGGGCTGGTCTCCAGGTGTTCTGTCTGTGGTCTGAACTTTGGCATTGGATGACAATGTGCTCTGAGGGTGTCTTCTGTTGTGGTAACATTCTCCAATATATTATGCCTTCCAGATCTTGAAATTCCTATACCCCTTCTGTTATTTGGATGCCTATTAAACTTACTAAGCTTAACACCATTCTTATCCAGCCACAGGGCGTAGGACTCGCTTCACCAATTATTCAGTTGAGGAAACTATTAAAAGGACATAACTGTTGCAGGTGAAATTGATTAATATTTGGCAAGCTTCAGATTGGGCTTTAGGCTATATACACAGTCATGATTGTAGAAGCAATGCTGAGTAAGCTTCTGCTGCTAACTCTACCATGGAATGGCTTGTTGATAATCTCAGGAATATTTGAACATTCTTTTGATATATTCTTGTATTCTTTTTCCAGTGCTCACTGTAATTGGGTGGCTATCCTCCTTGTTTTGAAGTGATTTTTCTTAACTATAGTGTAGTGCCATTGCCTTTGCAGGGTTTCTTATATTTCTGTCCTTTGCTATAGATTTCTTCAGCTCTGCAAATGGCTTGAGTTTAGTACTGAACTGCCTTGCTGTTCACCTCATTAAAAACTGCGTACCTTACCTTTCTTCCTTGCACGTCACATGACTCCTCCACCCCATCGCGTGACATTGTCTTCTATTATTGATTTTCATTGACATGTCAATGTAGTCACCTCATTAAACATTGGCACTTACTCTTGGCACACCTCGCGGTTTCACTCAACAAGAATTGACAAGTTATTGCTGTGGACTTTGTTTACTTTACAATGAGACTAAAAATGAATATGTGAGCAATTTGGATCATCTGTGCTGTGACGCGTTTTGGATATTGTAACTCTGCCAGGGAATGTTCCAAAACTGCAAAAAACAATTTCAAAATTACAAGAGTTACAAATTGTTCTTGTTGAGCTCACAAGTTGATGATAAGACAATAAGCAGCCTTAGCTGTGGGCCTACCCAACATGGATTTAATCAGGTTGGTGATGGGAAGGCAGTGGGTTCCCCACCCACTAGTCTAACCACCTGATTTAATGCTGTTCCTGCCACCAAACTTGCCATGGGGAAAGGCATTAAATTTCAGCCAAAACAGTAGTTCTTCTTCCATGCTATCTTTCCAAAGTCTTGACATCTCTCCGAAGGTATGATGCCCAGAATGGATTATACACCAGCTGAGACAGAATCAGCGATTTAGAAGTCTTTTTTTAACTGTGCTCTGTGTTCAAGATCAACTAAAAAGTGGCAAACCAATGTTGGTATCAATGTTTTGAAGGTTAACATAAAAGACTGCCTGGAAATTACTAGGTGAAACTTAAAAATGATAGATTGAAAGTGAGAGAGGAATGTGAATAGGATAGCGATAAAAGGGAAGATGCTCGAGGGATTCAGTGGAATCTACCTGCTGTCACTGAAATCCTGTCTCAATGAGAGACATGATGTGGAGATGCCAGCGTTGGACTGGGGCAAACACAGTAAGAAGTCTCACGACACCAGGTTAAAGTCCAACAAGTTTATTTGATAGTAAACCCACTAGCTTTCAGGGTTTGCCCCTTCATCAGGTGAGTGGAGAGTTCTGCTCACAAACAGAGCATATAAAGGCACACACAGTTTACAGAATACTGATTAGAATGCGAGTATTTACAGCAAATCAATTCTTAAAGGTGCTGACAATGTGAGTGGAGATAGCATTAAGCATAGGTTAAAAAGATGTGTACTACCTCCAGACAGGACAGTTAGTGAGATGTTGCAAGCCCAGGCAAGTCATGGGGATTACAGATAGCGTGACATGAACCCAAGATCCTGGTTGAGGCCATCATCATGTGTGGGGAACTTGGCTATCAATTTCTGCTCAGCGATTCTGCGCTGTCGTATGTTGTGAAGGCCACCTTGGAGAATGTTTACCCAAAGATCAGAGGCCAAATGCCTGTGACCACTGAAGTGCTTGCCAACAGGAAGGGAACAGTCTTACCTGGTGATTGTCGAGCAGTGTTCATTCATCCATTGTTGTAGCGTCTGCATGGCCTCCCCAATGTACCATGCCTTGGAACATCCTTCCCTGCAGCGTATTAGGTAGACAATGTTGGCCAAGTTGCAAGAGTATGTGCCGTGTACCTTGTGGATGATGTTCTCACGTGAGATGATGGCATCCATGTCGATGATCCGGCATGTCTTGCAGAGTTTGCTGTGGCAGGGTTGTGTGGTGTTGTGGTCACTGTTCTCCTGAAGGCTGGGTAGTTTGCTGTAGACAATGGTCTGTTTGAGGTTGTGCAGTTGTTTGAAGGCAAAAAGTGGGGGTGTGGGCATGGCCTTGGTGAGATATCTGTCTTCATCAATGACATGTTGAAGAGTCCGAAGAAGATGTCATAACTTCTCCGCTTCGGGGAAGTACTGGATGACGAAGGCTACTCTGTCCACCGTGTCCCATGTTTGTCTTCTGAGGAGGTCAGTGCGTTTTTTTGCTGTGGCGCATCAGAACTGTCGATAGGTGAGTCGAACGCCATATCCTGTTCTTATGAGGGCATCTTTCAGGGTCTGGAGGAGTCTGTTGCAATCCTCCTCATCTGAACAGATTGTATAGGGTCTGGATCTGCTCAGATAAGGAGGATTGCAACAGACACCTCCAGATGCTGAAAGATGCCCTCATAAGAACAGGACATGGCGCTTGACTCATCGATTGACAGTTCCAACGCGCCACAGCAAAAAACCACACTGACCTCCTCAGAAGACAAACGGTGGACAGAATACCGTTCATCGTCCAGTACTTCAGAGACAAACAGGAACAATGGCACAGTGGTTAGCACTGCTGCCTCACAGCATCAGGGACCCAGTTTCATTTCTGGCCTCAAGTGACTGGCTGTGTGGCGTTTGCATATTCTCCCAGTGTCTGCGTGATTTCCTCCCACAGTCCAATGCTGTGAGGGTTAGGTTAATTAGCCATGCTAAATTGCCCCTTACTGCCAGGGTCTTTAGCAGGGTAAGTAGATGGAGTTATGTGGATAGGGCCTGGATGGGATTGTCCTCAGTGCAGGCTTGATGGGCCGAAAGGTCTCCTTCTGCACTGTAGGGATTCTATGAATCTCAGCAGAAATGCCGGGCAATGAATTTGCACAAACTCTAGTCTAGTTATTTTAAGTCTTCAACCGGGTTTAACACCTGAACAATACGGGAGCGAAATTTCCCAATCTCGTTCACCCTGCCTGCAGTGCTGACGAGAGTGGAGAAATTTGGCAGTCAGCGAAAACTGCAGTCATAGCCGGGAATCCCTGCCACGGGAGAGGCCGCAGATTTCTGGTAACTGTTATTGCAAACACAGAGAAAATGTTTACCAGGGTCTTGGAACATGTTAGAGGACAGTGCATGAATAATAAGAGTTTAAAGTGTCAGTGCTAACGTATCAGTGGTAGGATGCCAGGGACCTCGGAGACGGGGGAGGGGAGGGTTAGCATGATTGCCTGGCTTGGGGTGGGTGACCCGTTATTTTTGTGCTAGGGGATGATGGACGATCCTCTGTCCTGAGGAGGTGATGGTGCTCCCCTCTCCAGCGGCGGGCGGGCGGAGTCACCATTTCCCTGGTGTTTCCCTCTGAATGTGGAAATTGAGATGCCTCTTGAAAATGGAGCTCCGATCTGGGTGAAAGTGGACTGGCCAATTTGCAATTTTTTAAAATCCTGTATGCATATTTTTACAAGCTAAAGGTGGGTAAATCCCACCTGGGATATGCTGCCTTCGGGAAATACTCCGGGTTTCCCAGCGCTGTGTCTTTTTTCGGGGGGGCGGGGGAATCGCAGCTGTGATATTTCTTTTCTTGTGAAATTAATAAATTTGTTACAAATTAAGGAAGGAAGGAAGGAAGCATGACACAGGAACTGTGGTATAACAGACAGAAAACGAACACTTCCTAAAATAAAATATTAGATGATATACGGGTGGAGTTGCTCACGGTGCAGGTCCGGAGTGAGGCAGAGTGTAAATTGACAACATTGATGGACAAATGAAGGCAAGTGCTAGGGATAAATGATCAGTAAATGGGATGTGGAGTAAGGTAAAAGTTTTAAAGTTTATTGGTTAGTCACAGGTAAGGCTTACATTACATTGCACTGAAGTTACTGTGAAATTCCCCGAGTCGCCACAGTCCAGTGCCTGTTCGGGTAAACGCACCTAACCAGCACATCTTTCAGACTGCAGGGAGAAACCGAAGGAAACCCACACAGACACAGGGAGAGTGTGCAGACTCTGCACAGACAGTGAGCCAAGTTGGGAATTGAACCCAGGTGCCTGGCGCTGTGAGGCAGCAGTGCTAACCACTGTGCCAACGTGCCGTCCTTGGATTGGGTTGTGGAGAGCATGAATTGCTGTAGGTTGTTGAGTGGTTTTATTTTTATTCATTCAGGGGATTTGGGTGTTACTGGCTAGGCCAGCATTTATTGCCCATCCCTCAACTGAATGGCATACTAAGTCATTCATTGAATTGGCTAGCAAAGTGGCATAGTGTTTAGCACTGCTGTCTCACAGGGCCAGGGACCTGGGTTCAATTCTGGCCTTGGGTGACTGTGTGGCATTTGCACATTGCCCCCATGTCTGCATGGGTTTCCTCTGGGTGCTCCAGTTTCCTCCCAGTGTTAATATGTGCAGATTAGGTTGACTGGCCATGCTAAATTGCCTCTTTGTGTCACGAGAACTAGCAGGGTAAATACATGGGGATAGGGTCAGGGTGGACTTAGTGGGCTGAATGATCTCCAGCTGCACTCTAGATATACTATTATTTTATGCTATGAACTGAATTGAAGGGCTTGAGTAGACTAAGCCTGTGATCCCTAGAGAGCAGAAGAATGAGAAGTGATCTCAATGAAACATAAAATTCTGTGAGCAGCGCAGCATGGTGGTACAGTGGTTAGTATTTCTGCCTCACAGCATCAAAGACCCAGGTAGAATTCCAGCCTTGGGTCACGGTCTATGTGGCATTTGCAAGTTCCCCCTGTGTCTCTGTTGATTTCCTCCAAGTGCCCCAGTTTCCTTCCATTGTCCAAAGATGTGAAGGTTAGGTGGATAGATAATGCTAAATTGTCCTTGAGTGCCCCAAGATATGTAGATTAGGGGGATTAGCCATAATAGGGCTTAGGTAAGATAAGAAGGTGAAGACCTGATGTGCCAAATGGCCTCCTTCTGCATTGTAGGGATTCTAAGATTTCAGAGTCAAACACATTGCTGTGAATCTGGAGTCACAGGTAAGAACAGCAGGTTTCCTTTCCTAAAGGACATTAGTGAATCATGCAGATTTTTACAACAATCGACAATGGTTTCATGGTCATCATAGACTTTTATTGAATTCAAATTTCACTATCTGCTGGGGCGGGGTTCAAATCTGAGTCCTCAGAGCATTACCCCAAGTCTCTAGATTGACAGTACCACTTTCACCGCCAGAGGCTGATGCATTTTTCAGGATTGTTTCAGAGTGCTGCTAAGTTCCTCAGGTATTACGGAAGCCAATGGTTCAATAAGGCTCAAGCTGAGAAGAGGGGAATGAATGGTTCCAGCTGTAGATTCATAGAATCCCTACAGTGCAGAAAAAGGCCAATTGGCCCATCAAGCCTGCACCACCAACAATCACACACCCAGATCCTATCCCCATAACCCTACGTATTTACCCTGCTACTTTCCCTGACACTCTAAGGGACATAAGAACATAAGAACATAAGAAATAGGAGCAGGAGTAGGCCATCTAGCCCTTCGAGCCTGCCCCGCCATTCAATAAGATCATGGCTGATCTGTCGTGGCTCAGTTCCACTTTCCCGCCCTCTCCCCATAACCCTTAATCCCCTCTCTTATCAAAAACCCATCAACCCGCTTTTTAAAAATATTTAGCGAGGCAGCCTCCACCACTTCAACGGGCAGAGAATTCCAGAGATTCACCACCCTTTGAGTGAAGAAGTTCCTCCTCAACTCCGTTCTAAACCGCCTCCCCTTTATCTTGAGGCTGTGCCCCCTAGTCCTACTGTCTTTTTTGAGCGGGAAGAGTCTCTCCACCTCTATCCTATCCATCCCATTCATCATCTTATACGTCTCAATGAGATCTCCCCTCATTCTTCTAAACTCTAACGAGTACAAGCCTAGTTTATTCAGCCTCTCCTCATAGCTCAACCCCCTCAACTCCGGTATCAGCCTAGTAAACCTCCTCTGCACTCCCTCCAGGGCCAAAATATCCTTGCGCAGGTGCGGCGCCCAAAACTGCACACAGTACTCCAGCTGCGGCCTCACCAATGCCCTATACAGCTGCAGCAAGACCTCCCTACTTTTATATTCAATCCCCCTCGCTATGAAGGCCAGCATCCCATTCGCCTTCCTGACCACCTGCTGCACCTGCAAGCTGGGTTTTTGCGACTCATGCACAAGGACCCCGAGGTCCCTCTGCACCGTCGCCTGCTGCAGTTTTTCGCCACGTAAGTAATAGTCCTTCCTACCATTCTTCCTACCAAAGTGGACCACCTCACACTTGCCAACATTAAATTCCATTTGCCATTTCCTGGCCCATTCGCCCAGCCTATCTAGATCCTTCTGCAGACTCTCCACACCCTCCGCACAATTTGCCTTTCCCCCAATCTTGGTGTCATCAGCAAATTTCGACACCCTGCACTCGGTTCCCTCCTCCAGATCATCTATATAAATGGTAAATAGCTGAGGCCCCAGCACCGACCCCTGGGGCACCCCACTAGTCACCAACCGCCAATCCGAATAGCACCCATTGACCCCCACTCTCTGCCTCCTATTTGACAACCAATCCTCTATCCACGCTAACACCCTACCCCCAACTCCATGTCCCCTGACCTTCTGCAATAACCTCTTGTGAGGTACCTTGTCAAACGCCTTCTGAAAATCCAGAAAGACCACATCCACCGGCTCTCCTCTATCCACTGCCCTAGACACATCCTCATAGAACTCCAGTAAATTTGTCAGACACGACTTCCCTTTAATGAAACCGTGTTGCGTCTGCCCTATCAAGCAATTCCCTTCAAGATGCCTCGCAATTTCCTCCTTAATGACGGATTCCAACATTTTACCTACCACAGACGTTAAACTAACCGGCCTATAATTCCCCGCCTTTTGCCTGGCACCCTTCTTAAACAACGGCGTAACATTAGCCGTTTTCCAATCTTCCGGCACTTCCCCGGAATCCAGCGACGTCTGGAAAATAACCACCAAGGCATCCACTATAACCTCCGCCATTTCTTTCAGAACCCTCGGATGCATTCCATCCGGTCCTGGGGACTTGTCCACAATCAGCCCCTCCAGTCTGTCGAGCACCACCTCTCTAGTAACAGTAATGTCATTAAGACCCTCCAGTCCTACCACCTTTCCATCGCTAACACCCGGCAAATTATTCACGTCCTCCTCCGTGAAGACAGAAACAAAAAAGTTATTCAAGACCTTCGCCATATCCCCATCCCCTACCACTAGCTCCCCTTTCTCATCCTCTAAAGGACCAACGTTCACCCTAGCCAGCCTCTTCCTTTTTATATATTTATAAAAACTCTTGCTATCCTTTTTTATATTAAGCGCTAGCCCAGCTTCATAGCTTCTCCTACCCTCCTTTATCAACTTCTTTGTCAATCTTTGTTGACATTTAAACCTTTCCCAATCCTCTTCTCGCCCACTGCTCTTAGCTACTCTAAATTCCTCCGCTTTTAATTTAACACTTTCCTTCACCTCCTTCGTTATCCACGGCTTATTACCTCTCCTCCTACTGTCCTTTTTGACCATCGGAATAAATTTCTGCTGAGCACCAAGAAAGATCTCCTTAAAGATCCTCCACTGCTCCTCAGCAGACCTACCTTCCAACGCGCTCCCCCAGTCCACATTCGCCAATTCTTCTCTCATCCTACCATACTCCCCTCTATTCAAACAAAGGACGCGTGTCCGGGAACCCACTTTCTCCTCCTCCATCTGCAACAGAAACTCCACCATGCAATGATCACTCTCTCCAAGAGGATCCTTCACCGCAAGGTCCCTAATTCTACCCGCCTCATTACATAGCACCAGATCCAAGATAGCTCGCTCCCTCGTCGGCTCCAACACACACTGTTCAAGGAAATTATCCCGGCAGCATTCCAAGAACTCCTCCTCGAGCCCACCTCGTCCAACATGGGTCGACCAATCAATATGCAGATTGAAATCTCCCATAACTACTGCCGTCCCATTCCTGCACGTCGCACTTATTTGCGCGTTAACAGCCCGCCCCACCTCCAGATCATTATTTGGGGGCCTATAGACGACACCCACCAGCGTCTTCCTCCCTTTGCTGTTCCTAATCTCCACCCACAACGATTCCACTTTCTGCTCTTTGGCTCCGATATCATCCCTTGCTACCACCTTGATACTATCCTTAATCAGCAGAGCTACGCCACCCCCTCTTTCCTCCTGCCTATCCTTCCTAAACACTTGATAGCCCTGTACATTCATCTCCCAGTCCCTGTCACCTTGCAGCCACGTCTCTGTAATGGCCACCAGATCGTATCCATTTGTGTCGATCTGCGCCACCAGCTCATCCACTTTATTCCGAATGCTTCGTGCATTCAGATAAAGCGCTTTCATCCCAGCCTTCACCTGGACCCTATTTGCCGTAACGCCACCAATTGGGACATCCTCGGCCTCTTCCCTTACCTGTACCCTATCCTTAACTTTAGACCTCGTAGCGTCACCTACCCTCGCACCCTCCCCCCCCCTAATTAGTTTAAAGCCCTGTCTACAGTCCTCTTTACTCGATTCGCCAACACTCTGGTCCCAGCACGGTTCAGACCCACCCCATCCCGCCCGAACAAGTCCCACCTACCCCAATACTGGTGCCAATGCCCCATAAATTCGAACCCATTCCTCCCACACCAATCCCTGAGCCACCCATTCACTTCCTTTATCCTGTCAACCCTACGCCCGTCTGCACTCAGTTCAGGCAGTAGCCCAGAGACGACCACCTTGTCGGTTCTACTTTTTAATTCCATTCCCAGCTTTTCATACTCCCTCCCCAGATCCTCAGTCCGCACTTTGCCTACGTCGCCGGCACCCACATGTACCACAACGACTGGATTCTCACCCTCCCACTCCAGGTTCCTCTGCAGCCCAGCTGCGACATCCTGTACCCGAGCACCAGGCAGACAACACACCCTTCTGTGCACTTTGTCATTGTGACAAAGGACAGTGTCAATACCCTTCACCCCACTATCCCCAATCACTACTACGTTCCTTTTCCCCTTCTCTTTGCCTATGTCCTGCTGCATCACTGTACCGTGTGCAGTTTGCTCACCAACCTCACCTGCCTCGTCCTCTTCCAGACTGGAAGCAAGAACCTCAAACCTGTTATGCAGATTAAGAGGCTGAGGCCTCCGCTCCTCACCCCCCTTCCTCCTCCCAGCAGCCCCCTTTTGTCCCTGACCCTTAGATTTAGCCAGTCTAGCAGGGGTGGATGTCACTTGCACCCCATTGACAATGGCACCCTCTCTCCCCCTGATGAGCCTCAGTGTCTGTAGCTCAGAGGCCAGCTCATCCACCTTGAGCTGGAGCTCCTCCAGCAACCTGCACTTACTACAGACATGGTCACTGGGAAGGACCCTGGGGTCCACCAGTTCCCACATCATACAGAAACCACACATCACATGCCCCTCCATTATTCACTGTAATTTTTTATGGGGAAAAAAATTTTTTTCCTTGTTTCCTGCTGTAGTAGTTTTGAAAAAAATTTTTTTCCTTGTTTTTTCAAACAAACTCACCTGGCCTTTTTTCCTCCAAGCCCTTTTTGATATTAAGCCCTATTAACTCACTCTGCTTCCCACTCACTCCGCTGCCCGCTCAGACGCTGCCCGCTGTCTACACCAGGCCTCCTTTTAAACCTGGCGCTGATTTAAAGCAGGCTGGTCCACAAATGCCTTTTAACCACTCCTTCAGAATTCTTAAAGCAGTAAATACAATAAATAAATGCTTTAAACAGTTCTACAAAGAGTAAAGTGCTTTAAACTTATTTTAAACAGGTTTTTAACAGGTAAAATCTTAGCTCTCTCTCTCTGCTTCAGGGACAATTGAGTATGGCAAATCCAACCTAACCCACACATCTTTGAACTGTGGGAGGAAGCCGGAATACCCACAGGAAACTCACCCAGACACGGGGAGAATGTGCAATCTCCATAGTCATCCGAGGCCGGAATTGAACTTGGGTCCCTGGATCTGTGAGACAGCAGTGCTAGCCACTGTGGCACCATGCTGCCCCTAGACAGACAGGGAATTGAGGGGTCACATTGCTGAAGGCATTGAAGAGATAGAAGCTTACAGTGGTAATGGGAATGGGGAATGGAGTTTGAGGGGTGATTATGGTCCCATGTTAGTGATGGGGAAGGAACTATGGTCTGGAACATAGTGAGGTGCAGAAAGGCCCAGGGTTCAGAATAGCAAGCAGCAGAAACTGCATTTCAGACATATTGGCCAGAATTTTCCAGCTGTTCACACCAGTGAGATTTTCCCTTCCTGCTGCAATAAACAAAGATTTGGCTGGTCACCAAATTCTCCGACTTTGCTGTAGTAGGAGTGTGGTGTGAACAGGCACTAAAATTGCGCTCATTGGCTTTGGAAAAAATTGGAATTGGTCAGGAAATACTTGAGAAACAGATAACCAAGGATCAAACACAACCTGGAAACAATGGTTTCCCTTGGGAGTAAGACTAATTTGCTGGTAAGTGTATAAGAAACAATTACAAATGGATGACTGATTCTCACGGATTGTTATAAATGTTGGATTTCCAGCTGCAAATTTTCTAATTCTGATGCCCTGATGTCTTATCATTGGGAAACTGTACGAGTCAATCTGCTGACAGAGATCTGTAAGGGGAAATACAGCTGCCCAGAATTCTGACCGAGTGAGATGAATTAGCGAGTATGTTGCTCCAGACTGGAATTCCTTTACACACATTGTATGAGTGAATTTAGGGTGACATGGTGGCTACACTGCTGTCTCACAGCGTTAGGGACCAAGGTTTGATCCCCAGCTTGGGTCACTGTCCGTGAGGAGTTTGTACGTTCTCCCCATGTCTGTGTGGGTTTCCTCCGGGTGCTCCAGTTCCCTCCCATGGTCCAAAGATGTGTGGGTTAGGTGGATTGGCCATGCTAAATTGCCCCTTAGTGTCAGGGGACATAGTAGCTAGGATAAATATATGGGGTCATGGGGATGGGGCCTGGGTGGGGTTGTAGTCACTGCAGATTCAATGGGCCAAACAGCCCCCTTCTAAACTCTTTGTGAGATGGTGTCAGGGTGCAGGAGCCACGTGGGCAGTGCAGAGTGGGTTAGCTCTTTCACCTAAAAGGGGAGCCTGTACTGGAGAACAGCACCTGGATTATTATATCTGCAAGTAAATACATGTTTGCTATATATTAAAAGACTCTTTACATGTAACATTTTCCGATTTGCAGTATCTGAATTCAGAGGGTGAGGGGCGGGAGGGCAGGGGGCTTGGGATTGCTATTCAGTTTGAAAGGAATCCTTCAGTGTAAAAAGTTAAAGAAACACTGAAGAAGGATCATTCTGTCACTAGGCTGAAGATTTTGGCTTTGACTTTTCAAGTCTTATGTTACAATTCACCATGACAGAGGAAGGGGATGTTCTTGGATCACCCAATCCAACCATGCATCCCCCAACTCAACCCCCCATCCCCCAGGAACCACCACACACACACACACACACACACACACCCACACCCCACCCCCCCACACAAAATCACTCTCTGAAGTGTTGCCTGGTTGTCCACTGGACATTGGGTTACAGAACTTCAATTGTGGCATCCTTTAGCTCTGTATACAGTAGGCTGTTTTCTTTCTATGTGGCATGCCACTAGTCCCATAACCACATGATCACTTAGCATGATCATACCATGTGATTATCAAGATGGAAGGAGGTGAACAGGTTGGAACTGTTTATGTTTCACCTAAGCAATTCTTATGTTTTCAAATGATTGAAACTCATTTTAAGTATTTCCTGGTACAGAGATTCGTTTCCGTGTTCATATTCTGAACTGATCATCCCTTTAACCAGCTGGTTCTTCTCTCATCTCACTCACGTTCCAATCAAATCTTTCATTCATTTATCTCACACTCCTTTACTCACATCTCGAACTCACTAATGGTTCTTACAGTTCAACCTCATTGACACCTCCTCCCTGTCTCTTCCCCTCAGAAGAGGTATTTACCAGGGATCTGTATTTCACAGCTGCCTAACTGTACGCAGTTTCAAACCAATAAACATTTTGTGCAATTAGGGGATTCCATTCTCATACCAATTGGACAGAAAAAAGGACGTGCATTTCTGCAGCTTCTTAATGGGTCATCGACAAACAAAGCTACGATTTTGTACAGAGCAAGATTCCACAAGTAGCAGTGAGAGTGATCAGATTTTGTGACAATTTCTGAGGGAGGAGTGTTGGCCAGTACACCCAGAGAGCTCCTAGCTCCATTTGGCTGTTCTCCAGTACACGTTCCCCTTTTAGGTGAAAGAGCTAACCCACTCTGCACTGCCCACATGGCTCCTGCACCCTGACCCCATCTCACAGTGAACCCACGTATGGCTGGCCCACAGATTCCAGTCTGACAGCCACTACCCTTCTCCAGCTTGATAGATACAGTCACACTCTCAGAATCCTACAGTGCAGAAGGAGGCTGTTTGGCCCATTGAATCTGCACTGACTACAACCCCACCCAGGCCCCATCCCCGCAACCCCATACATTTACTCTAGCTACTATGTCCCCTGAGATTAAGGGGCAATTTAGCATGGCCAATCCACCTAATTCGCACATCTTTGGACCGTGGGAGGAAGCTGGAACACCTGGATGAAACCCATGCAGACATGGGGAGAATGTACAAACTCCACACAGACAGTGACCCAAGATGGGAATCAAACCCTGGTCCCTGAAGCTGAGAGTCAGCAGTGCTAGCCACTGTGCCACCCTAAATTCACTCATACAATGTGTGTAAAGGTATTCCAGTCTGGAACAACACACTTGCTAATTCATCTCACTCAGTCAAAATTCTGGGCAGCTGTATTTCCCCTTACAGATCTCTGTCAACAGATTGTGAAACTGTATGAGTCAATGATTTAGACATCAGGGCGTCAGAATTAGAAAATTTGCAGCTGGAAACTTAACATTTATAACAACTCGTGAAAAACAGTCATCCATTCATAATTATTTTTTATACACATCAGCAAATTAGTCTTACTCCCATGGGAAACCATTCGATCTTGAATATCTTTGTCAATATGCAGGAGAGGCCCTGAGTTTAATGTTTCATCTGAAAGACAGCACATTCAATCATGTAATGCTTCCTCATTACACTGAAGAACTATCATAGTTAAATGTTCAAGCATGGCTTGAACCTCGCAGTGAAGATTGCTACAAACTGCATTATGTTAATGCATTGATATTGGTGCAGGTTCAATGGGCTGAATGGTCTCCTTCTGCACTGCAGGGATTCTATGATTCTACAATCACCAGGCAGTCCACTCTCACCTGATAAAGAAGCAGTGTTCCAAAAGCTCGTGCTACCAAATAATTCTGTTAAACTTTAAACTGGTGTTGTGAGACTTCTTACTGTGCCTATCCCAATCCAAAGCAGCCATCATTCCATAACTTCAAAAATCAGAAACATGGTACTACATACTACAGCAATTTGCATTTCAGTAGCACATTTAAAATGGTGAATAGTCTCAAGTCACTTTATGGGAGCTATTATCAAACAAAATTTCACTTCTCGACACATTGGGAGATATTAGGAGAGGATTATTCATAGGTAGGTTTTAAGGAGCACCTTAAAGAGAGATAAATAGAGATGTTTGGGGCCAATGTAGCTGAAGGTTCGTTCACTAACAGGGTTGTGATGGAGGCCCAAACTTGTGTTATAATCCAGCACTGGGTTTGCTAATTAAACCCTTCCTGCCTCATTTGTTACCTTATCCACTCCTTGATCATTCAGCACTGACCTGGTCCTGGAGTTCTACCAGGGTCATAGTCCTTGTGTCGATGGGCCATTGTCCAGGCAGGGACACTGTCTTTTCCATGATGAGTCATCTTCTCTGGTAGTGTTCGTGGTGCCGGTGTGCCACTACCTTTCAGATCCGCGTGGCGCTTGCCCATGGAATAAGCAGGTGCCCTGTTCGTTGTTACGTCATGATCCCAGAAACCTGGAAAAAAAATTAACCAGGAAATTGACTGTATGATGGATGGTATGATGGCACAGTGGCTAACACTGCTGCTTCACAGTGCCAGGACTTGGGTTCAATTCCGACTTTGGGTACATCATCCTCACCATTTGCCTTTCCACCTACTTTTGTGTCATCTGCAAACTTGGCAATAGTACATTCACTTTTCTTGTCCAAGTAATTAAATTTTGGAGCTGTTTTGCATGATCTTTGGAATGATCTTTGCATGCTTATGAATCACTGGAATTCTCTACCCCTGAGAATTGTGGATATACTTAACGACCAGTCTCTGCAGTAAAGAATTCCACAAGTTCACTACCCTTGGAGAGAAGAAATTCCTTCTCATCCCTGTCTTAAATAGGAGACCTGAGATTATGGCCTCTGATACTAGACTCTCCCACAAGGGGAAATAAGCTCTCAGCACCTACACTGTCAAGCTCCCTGAGAATCCTATTTGTTTCAATAAGATTGTACCATTCTTCTAAACTCTAATAAGTGTAGGCCTAACCTACTCAACCGCTCTTGATAAGAAAATCCCTCCACCCCTGGGATCAACCAACTGAACTTTCTCTGGACTACCTCCAATGCCAGTATATCTTCTTTAGATAAGGGACCAAAACTGTTCGCAGTATTCTGCGTGTGGTCGAACCAATGCCTTGTATAGTTTTAGCAAGACTTGTCTATTTGATATTTCAGTTTTTGAAACAAAGGCCAACAATCCATTTGCCTTTCCGATCACCTGTTGAACTTGCATGCTAGCTTTTTGTGATTTATGTACGAGGACCCCACGTCTCTCTGTGCTGCAGGTTTCTGCAGCCATCTCCGTTTAAATAATATTCAGCTCCTTTATCTTCCTACCAAAGTGCATAACTTCACATTTTCCTACATTATATTTGGTCTGCCAAGTTTTTGTCCACTCACTTAACCTGTTTATACCTGTCTGTAGACTCTTTGTATTATCCTCACCATTTGCCTTTCCGCCTATTTTTGTATCATCTGCGAACTTAGCAATAGTACATTCACTTCTCTTGTCCAAGTAATTAATATTTGGAGCTGCTTTGTATGACCTTTGGAATGATCTTTGCATGCATGTGAATCATTGGAATTCTCTACCCCTGAGAGTTGTGGATGTCCTTTAGGGAAGGAAATCCGCCATCCTTAGCTGGTCTGGCCTACATGTGAGTCCAGAGCTACAGCAATGTGATTGACTCTCAACTACCCTCCAAGGGCAATAAATGCTGGCCATCTGGTGACGCCCATGTTCCATGCTCGACTAAATCATGCTCCCATCACTGAATACATTGGCTGGAATAGACAGATTTTTGGTGTCACAGGTAAGGGAGAAGGGGAGTGAACGGGAAAATGGAGTTGAAACCCAGGATCAGCCATGGTCGTATTGAATGGTTGAACAGGCTCAATGGGCCATGTGGTCTACTCCTCCTATTTCTTTTCTGAGCACACCTTAGTTTCATGAATACACTGGTGTTTCTGCATGCCTCTAGCCCAGGGGAAATGCAAATATAAATTAACAGTGACAAACTAGTATCAGGTTTTCCTGGGCTCCTCTCAAATAGGACTCTAGTCATTCTCACAGATAGTTTGGACAATGCGACAGTCTGTTCCAATGGAACTGACTCTGAACATTGTTACACCTTTTTCATTCTGTCACAGCGAGAGACAACTTGGGTGAGATTGCACATGTTATCAGGAGTTTACGCTGAACTTTGCCCCAGAGTCCAGGAAAGTCGAGGAGCGAGAGTCCTCATACTTTCAAGATAGGTTGGTTGTGATTATATTGGCTAAATGGTACAACTTCCATCATTTCTTCACAGGGACACCCGGGGAGGGGCAGGGGATGAGGAGGATACAGGTTGAGCCCATTTCGGAATCTGGTCCAATCCTAACGTTGTGAGTTAACAAATATGTCACATCTTTAATTGGTTAAGTTAAACATTCTGGGGGCGGGGTGGGGAGGTGGTGGTGCGAATGGTCAGCAAAAATCTCAAAACACACAAACACAGGTGTTTTGTTTTCCTGAATTTCTGTGTCTTTTCTAAGTGGGAAGTTCCTGAACCCACTGTGTTCCTTGTTACTGATGTGGAGATGCCAGCATTGGACTGCGGTAGGCACAGTAAGAAGTCTCACAACACCAGGTTAAAGTCCAACAGGTTTATTTGGTAGCATCAGCTTCTCCTTCATCAGATCAGTCATGTTAGCATATAGTGATGAAGGAGTAGTGCTCCCAAAGCTCATGCTACCGAATAAACCTGTTATCTAAAAGAGGCTAAATAAACGTTTAACCTGGTGTTGTGAGCCTTGTAACCGAGGCTGAACTAAGAGACAGTGGGCTAATATCTAGTTTCTCCTGCTCACCAGTTTGGGGCGTGCCAATACAGCAGAGGGTTGAGTAAGGTTTCAATATCAGCGCTTCGTCACAATTTGCTTTGGAGGGAGCTTGTTCACTTCCCTGGGCTTGTCTTCTAAAGCTGAAGAAGAAAGTGGCACAAGGAGACTGAGGTAAGCTGTATCATACACACCTGTCTGTCCACGCAACAGGTATTTGGGACCTGGACCGCTGTACATCGCTGCAATGGCCATTCTGGGCCGGTGAGGTCTCCATGTTCCAACCCAAGAATCAGTCGGCATTGTAGATGGCTGGACTTATCTGTAAACAGGGTGGAAGGATTATAATTGAAAAGGTCACGAAACGTTTAATGATGATTTCTAAAGGCATCGTTGAGAATTACAGTACTGGATGTCTTGTGACTGCTGGTCCTGGGAGAGGTAGGATCAATGTTCCGTTCACTCGGGAGGTAACCGTTAACCTTGGTCAGAGATTGAGCCAACTGCCATTGTCCCAATCCTCACCAATCTCTGCCTGAGAATAACCCTCATTCCTGGGATCTAAGGTGGGTGAATCAATTTGAACGGAGTTGGATTGACCGAGTTGGAGAGAGGTTTGCTTTCACTTGACGCCTGAAGCTACATAATGGCCATTGGCAAGGTGATGGATTACGATGGGGTATGACATTCACCCCTCATACACATGCACTTATTTCAGGAGCAGGTCCAGGTCAATCTATCTCTTTCTACAATTGGCACCAAGCAAACTGAAGTGAGATCAACCCGGACGTCTCGGCCGTTCCTTTGCGGGAGGGCTTCATTATCAGTGGGGTTCCACCCAAAGTTCATAGCAGTAGGGTTTGAAGTGGGGAGGGGGAATGCTCACTCCTTAACCCTCTGCCAATCTGAAGAGACCAGATAGCGAGTATTTAACAAGCTGGCTTTAAACCCACAGCTTTCCAACTCGCACTCACTTTGATCCAGAATGGAAACACTGAACAACTGCAGAGGTTAGCGAGCGCGCCGCACAGGATTGTAAAGGGAGTGTTGAGTGAACGCCTATCCTGCCTCTGATTCCCAGCCGGATCTCAATCATCGTCGCCCCGTGAAAACGCCACCGTCATGCCGGTCTCCCAGCAACAGCCACTTAAAGACTGATGACCAAATCTGATGAATTTCTTAGCTAACAATGCAAATGTGTGAAATGGGATGGCACCGGCTCCTGGGTTAAAGCTTGCAAGGATTGCCGATCCTCTGTGACTTGCTCTGACTGGCATCTGCTTTCGGGAAACGGTCTGAAATAGAGTCACACTCTCTTGTCTCCGTCTCCTGTCAGACCCGCTGAGATCTTCCAGCATCTCCTGCTTTTCTCTCCTTGTATCACACCCAGTATGACAACCCTGTTTCCAATGATTCATCCCCTTCCTGCCCCAGAGAAAACATTTAAGATGCAAAGTACTTTCCTAATGCCTTGCTGGTGATGGGGAATAGGCTAGAGAGAACAGACAGGTCACTGACCCCCCCCCTACTGTAGATTAGAATGAGAAAGAGGCTCACTGGGATCAATACAAACCACTCCCTCTGTCGAGTAACCAGAATAAGTCGCACAACACCCGGTTAAAGTCCAACAGGTTTATTTGGTAGCAAACGCCACTAGCTTTCAGAGCACTGCTCCAATAACAGGGCGTCATCTTAAAATCAAAATGAGATCACTCCAGGGGGAAATTGGGAAGGACTTTCCCCACAGACTGAGCAATTCTGTCCTCTAATAGCCAGTGGATATTGAGAAATTATTAATATCTTCAAAGGCAATCTCATTACTTTGTTCGGTTAGAGTGTCAGCGGAGCAGCAGGAAAAGCAAAATGCTGTGGGTGCTGGAAACTGAATTAGTAAGAGAATGCTGGAAAATCTCAGCAGATCTGGTGAAGGATCATCCAGACTCAAAATGTTGGCTCTATTCTCTCTCCACAGAAGCTGTCAGATGTACTGAGATTTTCCAGCAAATAAATGGGGTTGAGGTACTAATCAGCCATGATTTAATCAAATAGCGGGACAGGCTTTGCTCAACTCCTCCTCCTGAGGAAATACAATTATGTAGAAGAGAGAAAGAGTGGAGTCAAGTGAAAGTCACATAACAAAGTCAATGGATCAGTGCTGTCCAACCTCTCGGTTCAATTAGGAGCAAGAGAAGATTCAATGACCATGAGGTTTCCTTCAACAGAGCTCAGGTGATGTGTATATTGGACTCAGACAAAAGCAGACTGCAGATGTTGGAAAGCGGAAATAAAAATTGCTTCTCAGCCAAATGGCTAAGATCAAGTGTAGTTTCGACATGCTGCACTTGGTTGAAGTCATTAGGTTACATTTTAGCTTCATTTGAAGCAATCTTTTCAAGCGGCATCTCAGCCATTTGGCTAAGATGCAAATGAGATCAAACCTTGGAGGAGGTGCAATGCCTGCTCCAATCAGCTTGGATCATGTAGATCAAGCCCAAGACAGGAGGTGAGAGCCCTGTCTTGTCAGCTTAGATCAGGAATGTCTCATTTGTTGTGACTCTGAATTGGACTTTGATTGGATTGAATTGGATAGAAACATAAAGAGAAAACATATTTACCTAGCAGGGGAGAGTCAATAATCAGGCAGGTTGATTGCTTGGGATTTTTGGCTTTTTGGCTAAAATTAAGTGTAGTATTGACATGCTGCACTCGGTTGAAGTCATTAGGTTACATTTCAGCTTCATTTGAAGCAATTTTTTAAAGTGGCATCTCAGCCTTTTAGCTAAGATGCAAGTAAGATCAAGGCTTGGAGGCGGAGCTACACTTACTCCAATCAGCTTGGATCATGTAGATCAAGCCCAAGACAGGTGGTGAGAGCCCTGTCTTGTCAGCTTGGTGTGGGTATGCCGGCGTTGGACTGGCGTAAACACAGTAAAAAGTCTGACAACGCCAGGTTTTAGTCCAACCTATTTATTTGATAATATACTCACAAGCTTTCGGGGTTAGCCCCTTCGTCAGGTGAATGGAGAGTTCTGGCCTCAGACAGAGCATATAAAGCACAGACAGTTTAGAGATTACTGATTAGAATGTGAATCCTTACACCTAACCTGCTGTTCAAGACCTGAAGTGGCTGATAATATGAGTGGAAGGAGCACCAATCACAGTTTAAAGAGATGTGTATTGTCTCCAGACAGTACAGTAAGTGAGGTTTTGCAAACCCAGGCAAGTCACGCCATCTTCTCCGGAGTCTTCAACATATCATTGATGAAGACGAACATCTCGCCAGGGCCATCCCCACACCCCCACTTCTTGCCTTCAGACAACCACACAACCTTAAACAGACCATTGTTCGCAGCAAACTACCCAGCCTTCAGGAGAACAGTGACCACAATACCACACAACTCTGCCACAGCAACCTCTGCAAGACATGCCGGATCATCGACATGGATACCATCATCACACGTGAGAATACCATCCACCAGGTACATGGTAAATACTCTTGCAACTCGGCCAACGTTGTCTACCTGATACGTTGCAAGAAAGGATGTCCCGAAGCATGGTACATTGGGGAGACCATGCAGACGCTACGACAACGGATGAATGAACATCGCTTGACAGTCACCAGGCAAGACTGTTCCCTTCCTGTTGGCGAACACTTCAGTGGTCACGGGCATTCAGCCTCTGACCTTCGGGTAAGCATTCTCCAAGGCGGCCTTCACGACACACGACAGCGCAGAGTCGCTGAACAGAGACTGATAGCCAAATTCTGCACACATGAGGACGGTCTCAACAGGGATCTTAGGTTCATGTCGCACTATCTGTAACCCCTGTGACTTGCCTGGGTTTGCAAAACCTCACTTACTGTACTGTCTGGAGACAATACACATCTCTTTAAACTGTGATCAGTGTTCCTTCCACTCACATTGTCAGCCACTTCAGGTCTTGAACAGCAGGTTAGGTGTAAGGATTCACATTCTAATCAGTAATCTCTAAACTGTCTGTGCTTTATATGCTCTGTCTGAGGCCAGAACTCTCCATTCACCTGACGAAGGGGCTAACCCCGAAAGCTTGTGAGTATATTATCAAATAAATAGGTTGGACTAAAACCTGGTGTTGTCAGACTTTTTACTGTGTTGTCACCTTGGATCAGGAATGTCCCAACTTGTTGGGACTCTGAATTGGCTTTAATTTGACTTGATTGGATTGGAATAAAGTAAACAAAAAAAAATTGCCTTGATACAATTTTTCAAAGTTTCCTTAGCCTTTGACTAAGATTATGTGATGGATTAAGCCCAGGATGGGTGCAATGCCTCACTTTGTTAGCTGGGACCTTGGTTGTTCCTCTTGTAGGGACCATGAATTGGATTCAGTTGAATTTGGTTCATCTTGGATGGAGTAAAGATTAAAAATAAAACAGAAAAAGCTCTGTAAAAGAGTCATATCAAACTCAAAATGGTAACTCTGTTTCCCTCTCCACAGATGCTGCCACATTTAATAAGTTTATCCAGCATTTTGTGCTTTGAATTATACATAAGGCTCACTGAATTAATGGAAGAGGCCAGAATGTGTTATTAAATATTATCTGAGTTGCTATTTGTGATCAGGGTCCCTGGTCAAATATGAACTGTCCAACAGAAAGAGAAGAACTCTGCAAACTAAGGACTGGATAAAAACACAGTAAATCAATGTAGCTTAATGGATCGCACGTAGTATTTCCCTTTGGGAGTTTCTGGGATTTGTTTTTACACAATTTGGTATTGTGGGGAATGTGTAATAGAGCTGGAATGTGGAATGGGCTTGGAAAAAGAAATGTGATGTTGAAATCTCTGATCCAGACATGGCTGGAGAATGGATACAGAGTTGGTTTCATCAGCACTGGAGCTGTGAAGAGTATATAGGTACTGCATTCACTATCTCGTTTGAATGCCTCTGCAGTTTTTTTAAAATTCTTTTTTATTGCAAAAATACACTTTATTCATAAAAAAAATTCTCAAATAAACAATTGCAAAATGACAGATTCAAAAATTACAAACAGTGCATAACAAAGAATTTTTCCAGGACAATACTATGCTTATTTACACAACATTTCATTCATTACATTTCATTACTTAAAACTATATACATATATCAAATTTTACTGCGTGCTTTTATTTTTCAGATTGGCACACAGTTATGCAGGCCCAGGGTGTTCTGCAGTTACCAGACCCTTTGCCTCAGTTGAAATGTTTCACACGGTGGCTTTTCCCCATTGTGTCTTTGCGGTGGTTGCCCCAAGCTTGGGCGCGTCCCTCAGCATGTCATCCTGGACCATGGAATGTGCCAGTCTGCAACTCTCGGTCGAGGGCAATTCTTTCAACTGGAAGATCAGCAAGTTTCAGGCGGACCAAAGTGCGTCCTTCACCGAGTTGATGACCCTCCAGCAGCAGTTGATATTTGTCTCGGTGTGCGTCCCTGGAACAGCCCAGTAGAGCACAGAGCCCTGTGTCACCGAGCTGCTCGGGACGAACCTCGACAAATACCACTGCATCTCAGTCCAGACCTTCTTTGCAGAGGCACATTCCAGAAGGAGATGTGTGACCTTCTCATCAGCCCCGCAGCAGCTTTGAGGGCAGCGTGTGGTGATGCTGAGACCTCAAGCGTGTATAAAGGATCTGACAGAGAGTGCCCTTCTCAGCACCAGCCAAGCCAGGTCTTGGTGCTTGTTTGTCAGTTCTGGTGAAGAGGCATTCTGCCAGATAACACTGACAGCCCGCTCAGGATCCGCCATCTCCTTTTCTCTCAGGGCCTCAAAGTTGTTACATGCTGACCATTGCTTCATTGCCATGTGGTCAAAGGTGTGTTTTGTGGAAAAATTTTTTCCACGAAGGACAGGTGCTGCGGTAAGGTCCAACTACTCGGAGCGCTCTGTGGCAGTGTGGCCAGACCCATCCTCCACAACACTTGGGACAGATAGAACCTCAAAAAGTAGTGGCATTTGCTGTTAGCGTACTGAGGCTCTACACACAGCTTGACACAGCCGCACACAAAGGTGGCCATCAGGATAAAGGCAGTGTTGGGAACGTTTTTCCCTCCATTTTCTGGAGATATGTGCACCACGTCCCTCCGGACATGATCCATCTTTGATCTCCAGATAAATTTGAAGATGGCCTGGATCACTGCTGCTGCGCAGGATTTGGGGATAGGACAGACCTGCGCCATGTACAACAACAGAGTCAGCACCTTGCACCGGATGACCAGGTTTTTTCTGGCGATGGAGAGGGAGCGTTTTTCCCACAAGCCTAATTTTTTCCTGGGTTTGGCAATGCGCTCTTCCCAGGTTTTGGCGCATGCCCCTGCTGCTCCAAACCATATCCCCAGCACCTTAAGGTAGTCTTCCCTGACGGTGAAGGGGACAAAGGATCTGTCAGCCCGGTTGCCAAAGAACATGACCTCACCCTGATTGACTTTGGCTCCCGAGGCCAGCTCAAACTGCTCACAGACTTGGAGGAGCCTGCGAACAGACGAGGGGTCTGAGCAGAAGACAGCCACGTCATCCGTGTGCTCCGCTGCCTGGGATTGTAACCCCTTTGATGTCTGGGTCGCTTTTGAGGGCTTCAGCAAAGGGATCAATGCAACACATGAAAAGGACACAGGAGAGAGGGCAGCCCTGCCTGACTCAGAACCTGATCTGAAACCAATCTGTTTCCCACCCGTTGATTGAAACTGCGCTACTGATGTCTGTGTAGAGAAGTTGGATCCAATTGCAGATTCCTTCCCCAAAGTCCATTTTGGAGAGCACATCCATCATGTAGCTGTGCGATATTCTGTCAAATACCTTCTCCTGGTCTAGGCTGCACGTAGGCGATCGTATCCCTGAGTAGCGCAAAGTTATCAGAGATCTTCCTGTCGGGCACAGCACAGGTTTGGTCAGGATGGATCACTGACCCCAGAGCAGACTTGACCTGGTTGGCGATGACCAGAATTTTATAGTCCATGTTCAATAGTGAAATGGGGCGCCAATTTCTAATTTCTTCCCTTTCCCCCTTCTGCTTGTAGATGAGGGGAATGATGCCTTTCCTCATGGATTCTGACATGCTGCCTTTCAGAAGCATACTCTTGTATACTTCCAGCAGGTCCGGGCCCGTCAACTCCCACAACGCTGAGTAAAACTCAGCCGGTAAGCTGTTGATTCCGGGAGTTTTACCCTTCTGAAAGAATGCAACGGCCTTTGTCAGCTCACCCAGAGATACCGGTCTGCCCAGGCTGTCCCGCTCACCTTTGTCTAAGACCTGCGTGATAGATGACAGGCAAAGATTGGGAGACTGTGCTGTCTGTTGGCTTCAAGTCATACAGTCCGGCATAGAAGGATTTGCAATTCCTCACAATGTCAGACCTTATGGAGCCATCTTCTTTCTTCAGGCTGCTGATCACAGAGGTTTCTCTGTGCACCTTCTGGAAGAAGAAACGCAAGTACGTTTCGCCTTGCTTCATGGAGCAGACCCTGGACTGGAAGGTAACCTTGGCGGCCTCCGAGGCAAAGAGCAAGGCTTGCTGGCTCTTCACCTCCCAGAGATCCTCCTTGACATCAACCCTCATCGACTGCAGTTGGATTAGCTCCTGCATGCTTTTCTGGAGTCGGGACACTTGCCGCCATCTCTCCCTGGCCTTCTGATGAAGAACCTCTTGATATTGCCCTTGATGGTTTCCCACCAGAGTGACGGAGACTCTAAGATGGGTTTCATGGTTCTCCAACCGTGGTAAACCCTCTTGAGTTCCTCGAGGTTCTCTGGGATCAATAGATCTACATTTAGCTTCCAGGACCCCCTGCCCATTTTCTGGTTTTCCTCCAGCTGACAGTCGGCCAGCAGGAGGCAGTGGTCAGAAAAGAACACCAGCTTGACGTCAGTGGATCTGACCGTGAGTGCGCAGGATACAAACATGAAGTGGATCCTGGAGCGGACAGACCTGTCTGGCCATGACCATGTGTATCTACGCTGCCCTCTGTCTGCTGGGTTGCTGAAGATGTTGTGTAGTTTGGCATCTTTGACTGTTTCCAGCAAGGCTCTGGACGTAGCATCCAGTTTGTTTTCAGCCCCACTGGATTGGCCGGTCTTGTCTATAAAATCCCCCACCCAGAATGATCGGCCTGGGGGTGGTGAGCGGCAGTGGCAGCCGTTCAAAAACTGCCAGCCACTCGGTCTTGACGGCACGGGCATACACATTAATCAGCCTGAGAGGGCGATTCCTGTACGTGACGTCCGCTACGAGGAGGTGTCCTCCCACCACCTCCTTATCTTCAGAGATGGTGAAGTTGTCTCCCTGCAGCAGGATGCCTGGGGGTGAGGAACGGCAGTCATTCCTACCTGACCAGATGGACGGTCTGTGGGACCAACTCCTGTAGTGCTGAGGTGAGGTATCCCACACTGCTGCAGGAACAGCAGGTCGGCCTTGACCTTGGCCAGGTAGAATAAACTGGCTGCACATCTCAAACTGTCTTCAATGTTGCGCACATTTATAGAAGCAAACTTTAAAGTCATTTTGAAATTTAAAAGATTTGACAGTTCTTACATCTCTTTTAGTCAGCATGAAATTCTGCAGGGCCGCAGGGCTGAGGTAGCAGCCTGACCCTGCCTCAGATCCCCAACTGTGACTGGGTGACATCGTTGGTGTTGTGTAGCCCTCAGTTGGTGCCGGGGTCTCAGGCCAGTCTCCCCCTTGGATGTTGTTGGTGTCCTTGTTCCTGTTTTCCGGGATCAAGGGAACCTCGGCCGCACTGCTGCATCCGTCGTCTGGATGGTCCCCGGCTGCTTCGATGTCCATGGTCTGAGTCTGCTGAGGTTCCCGCTTTTAAGTTGAGCCTCTTGATGTTCCATCAGCTGCCAGCTTTCTTTTCCTTGTCTGGAGGCTCTAGCTGCGAGGGATTTTCTTTTCCGGGTGTTTTTCCTGGAGGTTACGTCCTGCCGGGGCTCCTCGGGAACTCTGCTCTCCTGCTCCATGGCCTCTGCGCCCCCTGCGGGTGTGGATGTGGATGTGTCATCCTGCTGCACTGGGGAATCTACTTCTGAGTCCAAAGATTTCTCCTTGCCAGCTTCTTTTGCAGTGGACTTCTTGTTCTCTGAAGTGGCGGGAGCACTTGCCTTCCTCGCTCTGCCTCCAGTGATCTGGGCAGATGTTACCTTCCACTTGGGGCAGACTTTGTGAACATGGCCAGCCCCCCCTCACAGGTTGCAACATTTGCTGTCTTTGCAGTCATTGGTTGAGTGCCCCTCCTTCAAGCAGTTTCTGTGGAAGGTGGTGCTGCAGCATTCGCCAAAATGGCCGGTTTTGCCGCAGCTGCGGCACACTCATGGCTGTCCCGTGTAGTACAGGAAGCCTTGATTCCCTCTGATGGCAAAATTGGAGGGCGGGTGGAGAAGGCCTCCCTCGGGGTCTGTTTTCAGGGTGATTCTCACCTGCCTTTTACAGGGCCAGATTCCGCATTTGTCCACTATTTTCCTTCACCTTCATGTACTTGCAGAGGAACGTCAGCCGCAGGGATGTGATAACCCGTTTCCGCTGGGACAGCCTGGTGAACAGAGGCTCCACCGTGAGGATAGAGAAGGGCCCCTCTTTGCCTTTCTCATTCAATGCTGTCAGGAACTTGACGCATCCTGACAGGCTTCTGAAGCTGGTATCCACATACGGCAGTACTCAGCCACACCGCTGCTTGGAATCTGCAGCCCTCGAACAATACCTTCTCCACGAGGTAATCGCGGCTCACAGGTGAGCCACCTCCCAAAGGCTTCACCCAGATGGTATTGGGCAGCCCTTGGCCTGTAGCTCTCGGAGCAGCTGCAGCCATTGTTCGAAAACACAGAGTCTAACTGTACTGGCATTAGGTCCAAGCCAGAGGCTTGAAACCAGCATAAAGATACACCAGTAGCAGCAGAGCTCAAGTATTTTCTTCTGTGTAGTCGGTTGTCTGCTGGTCGTCTGCCGTCTGCTTCTTCAATCCCCAATCCCCATTGAAATTCAATAGCTCTTTGCGAAATCCGAGTCCTTGGCTTTGATCATACACTTGATGCGTCTGTAGCTTTTTTAATCCACCACATCCTATGGGCTAACCTGCCCCTTGGGATGTTGCTCTACTTTAGAGTCACTCTCCTTCCCCAGTCACTCCCCCTTACATCATCATTACTGCCTGATATTGCCACATTTGCAGCTCTCATTTGTATTAAATCCTGACCCATCATGTGGTGTCCCTCACTTTGATAGTCTGTGCTCCAAAACCCTCTCACAGACAAACTGTTAAATCTATTTTGAATCTATCTGATTTAGCATGCTGCTAGTGCCACACAATGCAGTGGAGGGTGTCCTCAGTGTGACGAAACATCTTTGTTTCCACAAGGACTGTATGCTAATCGCTGTTAGTAATACAGCCCTGTATCTGTGGCAGGTAGATTGATGCAGAGGCTTTCTCCTTTTGTTGGTTTTCTCACCAGATACTATAGGCTCAACCTGGCTGATGAGTCATTCAGGACTCAGACAGTTCTGTCAGTGCTGGTAATACGAAGCCACCCTAGATGACGGACGTTGAAATCTGCCTCTCAAGAGTACCTTCTGTGCTACCCTCAGTGCTTCTTCCAAATAATGTTCAACATGGGAGAATACCGATTCATCTGCTGAGAGAGGGTGGTAGGTAGTAATGGGCAGGAGGTTTCCTTGTCCATTCCTGATCTAATGCCATGAGACTGCATGGGATCTGGAATCATTGTCTGGGATTCCCAGGAAAACTCCATCCCGACCAAATCCCACTGTGCTGCCACCTTTGATAGGTCTATTCTACCAGTGGGACAGAACATACCTAGGGATAAAGAAGGCTGAGACAAAGCAATGTTTCTGATACCTTATTTTAATAATTAAGACTTTATTCATCAGTGATGCCACCCTTAATTACCTTTGTCTGGACAGTGCTTGGGTTCTTCCAACCTGCTACTACACTCTTTCTCTTTACACTGCCGAGCATTTTTGTTGTCACTTTCTGCATCTTCTCCAGTGCTTGTTCAAAGCCATCAGTTCATTCTAAATGCCCACCATGACCTCTGAACACTTGCACTTTTTTTGACTTTCTTGCTTCCCTATGCTTTTAACTTGTTTTAAGGGATATTCCAACTTTTTCAGCCCAGAACTCCCAGCCTACCGAACCCAAGGATCCACTGAACAGCCTCTCATTATCTGCCCTGTTGCTACTCCTGCTCACACGTTTATGTAATTGGTGCGTCTGGGTTTGAAAAAGAATTCTTCAGTACTCTGCCCATTGGTGAGCAATGGTGGGGTGGGGGTGGAGGGGACAGTATTGAGGACAGACATTCCCAAACCATCTAGCCCACCAAATTCCAACAAGTGACTTGAGTAGAGTTTTAAGCAACTTATCTATCATCACTTTGCTGGTCTTCTGCTATTGTAGTTTAAGTTATTTATTAATGTCAAAAGCAGGCTTACATTAACACTGCAATTAAGTTACTGTGAAAATCCCCCAGTCGCCACGCTCTGGCACCTGTTCAGGTACACTGAGGGAGATTTTAGCATGGCCAGTACACCTAACCAGCATGTCTTTTGGACTTTGAGAGGAAACCGGAGCACCTGGAGGAGACCCACACAGACACGAGGAGAATGTGCAAACTCCACACAGACAGTGACCCAAGCCGGGAACTGAAACCGTGTCCCTGGCACTGTGACACACTGTGTCACCATGCCATCCAAAATGAATCAGCAAGGAGATATTTTCCAGATCAGTGGGGCAATTGTTTTAGACGTGATGGAAAAGGAACAGCCAGATAGGGGTGGAAATTCTCCGAGGAGGATTTAGCTGTGGTAAATCATGGAGCCATAGAACCCCTACAGTGCAGAAAGAGATCATTCAGCCCATTGAGTGTGCACTGACTCTCTTAAAGAGCATCTCACTGAGGCTCTCCCCTCTGCCCTATCCCCATAACACCAATATTTACCATGGCTAATCTAGCTAACCTACATATTGAGGGATTCATCAGGGTAAATACAGAGAAAAACTATTTCCTGTGGTGGATGAATCAAGAACATGGAGTGCTCCTTTACACTGTCTCACTGCCCCAGTCTATTACCTTGTTTTAATTGGTATTCTGTATTTTTCAGCCCTGAGCTCCCAGTCCACCGAGCCCACAGGATGAATACTGCTACCCAATTTAGAAGTGAAATTAGGAAGCACTTTTGCGCTATGCAAAACATTGTGTAATTCTGCTTGCAGAAGCCTGTTTTAACTGGGAGGAGTGTTCTAGTTTGAGACTGATCTATTTTTGTTGGGTGAGTAGAGCTAAAGGGAAGTTGAGAGGGGAGGTCAGCTATGAGTGGGACAGACATTGAATGATCTTCTCCTGTTCCTAGGAAGTAATTATAGAGAAAACCCATACAGAGAAAGTCAAGTGATGTTGAAATGGCAAAAACAAACAATAAATAACCAAACACGAACGTTATGTGCTAGAACGTGAAATTTAAGTTATGTCACTTGTTACTGACTTAGTTTGCAAACTTCACTGGACATTTGTAATAATGCCAGAATTACAGATATAAAGGGAAGAAGACAGATGTGTATGTGCCTGAATTTGGAGAAATGATCCATAAAGTGATGCCAGCTGGATGCCACACGGTTGCACCTGAGAGTCTGTATTTGGGATGATCATGCAGCCCAATCTCCTTCCCCTGGTTTGCAGCCTTTCAATTCCTATCAGCTACGTAAGTGTTTGTTCAGAACAGAAGAACAAAGAACAATACAGCACAGGAACAGGCCCTTCAGCCCTCCAAGCCGATCATGTGTTCCTAACTAGACCATCTGTTTGTATCCCTCTATTTCCAGTCTGTTCATGTGGCTAGGATCTACCTCAATCACCTTGTTGATAGTGCATTCCAGGCCTCTACCACCCTCTGCGTAAAAAACATCCCCCTGTATCTGTACTGAACCTTGCCCCCCCCGCCCCCCATCTTACCTTGAACTTGTGACCCCTTGTGTTTGTCATTTCTGACCTGGGAAAAAGCTTCCAACTGTTCACCCTATCTATGCCCTTCATAATTTTATGAACTTCTATTAGGTCACCCCTCAACCTCTGACTTGCCAGGAGAACAACCCTAGTTTACTTAATCTCACCTCATAGCTAATACCCTCCATACCAGGCAAAATCCTAGTAAACTTCTTCCGTACTCTCTCCAAACTGGTAGTGTGATAACCAGAACTGGACGCAGTATTCCAAATGTGGCCTAACCAACCTTCTATATAACTGCAACATCATATGCCAACTTTTATACTTTATGCCCTGTCCAATAAAGGCAAGCATGCCATATGCCTTCTTCACCACCCTCTCCACCTGTGCTGCCACCTTTAAGGATATTGCACACCCAGATCCCTTTGTATAATTATACTCCTGATGGTTCTGCCATTTATTGTATAGCTCCCCCCCTGCAGTAGATCTACCAAAATGCATCACTTCGCATTTATCTGAATTAAATTCCATCTGCTTTTACTCCACCCAATTTTCCAGCCTATCTGTATCCTGCTATATTGTCTGACAATGTTCATTACTATCTGCAACTCCAGCAATCTTTGTGTCGTCCGCAAACTTACTCATCAGACCAGCTATATCTTCTTCCAAATCATTTATATATATCAGCAGAGGTCCCAGTTCAGAGCTGTGTAGAACACCACTAGTCACAGACCTCCAATCAGAGAAAGACCCCTCCACTGCTACCCTCAGTCTTCTATGGCCAAGCCAGTTCTGTACCCATCTAGCTAGTTTACCTTTGATCCCGTGAGATTTAATCTTTTGCACCAGCCTGCCATGAGGGACCTTGTCAAAGGCTTTACTAAAATCCACCATCAGCCAAGGAACATCCGCACAAACATCTAGGTCATTTTCGATGATTAGTGAGTGGCTGAAATGTGTGTGACCTGTCACCCTCTCGCACACCCCTCCACATCCCCCCAGCATTTAGAGATTGGTGTGAGGAATGAGAGAGAGAGAGCAGGTTCCTGACAATCAGTTCATGTTTATTTGATAGGTTCAATGTGCAGTTTATCATTCTGTTCCCACACCCCCAGGACCAAGCAACCGATTGGCAGGTTAGTCTGGCAGCAAGCCATCTTAAATTCACCTTTGAAACCATTCTCATAATTATGCATTTATATTCTCAGAGACAATACTGTGACTGCTTCCCGTGTTCTCCATTAATGGAGAGGAACTGTGAGGACTTGGAATTGGGAAGATATTTTTTATAGAGAAACATTACCTGATTGCCACAACAGGATCAGAACTAGATAAATTACTGACCTGAATTTCTCTAAAGGTGTGGAATTGCTGCTTCATTTTATTACTCTCACTGGATAATCATCCTTGGAATCATACCAAGTGAAGCACGGAGTATACTTCTCTGTTCCTGAGGAGCGTAGATCAGAGGTTGGGAGGTTTTTGTCGATTTTCTTTATTATTGTGAAGACATTTAGTTTGTAATTAGTAAGCAGAATGCAGGAAGAAAATAGGAATGTTTAGGAAATGGGGAAAGCCAGCAGGTCAGCAAACACACTGGGCAAATCACCTATCTTCTCCCCACATCCCCTAACCACCTCCCCACTCACCCACCTTTTCACCATATCTCTTAATTATTCCCTATCAGAGATTCCACCCCCACCCCACACTTTCGCCACTCCAAACATCAATCCGTCTGTGTGAAGATATGGTTTTCAACATCAGTCCTGAATTGTCCTTTCCTATTTGCCCTCTGGCTGTGATTCAACTTGTAATGGTGATCAGTGTTGAACTTCCCTTTCCACCTCTGCAAAATCCTTTCTCAGTTGCCTCTCTATTCCCTCCTCCCAAGGAGGTAGAATCTTCCCTTGCTACTCAGACTCGGGATTAGCCTTTTGACCTTTTTCAATGCTGTTCCCAGGATTTTGCGCAGAATTTTTTTCATATTCGTATGTGGGATGTGGGTGTCGTGGCTGGTCCAGCATTTATTGCCCATCCCTGGGGACAGTTAAGAGTCAACCACATTGCTGTGGATCTGGAGTCACGTGTAGGCCAGACCAGGTGAGGACAGCAGATTTCCTTCCCTAAAGGACACTAGTGAACCCGATGGGTTTTTATATGACAACTGACAATAGTTTCATGATTATCATTAGACTTTTAAATCCAGATTTTTATTCAATTCCAGTTTCACCATCTGTCATGGCAGGATTCGAACCCTCAAGCATTGCCCTGGATCTCTGGATTACTAGTCTCTTGACAATACCACTATGCCACCGTCTCCCATCAATTGAATTGAATTAATCATTGTGCATAACTTCACATAGAAATCTTTTGATTTCTAGTCCACTGGCTGGGACTTCACATTCACATTCTTTTGGTTCACTCTTTTGGTTACTGCTCTGTTGTAGCCATGCAGTGCGAGAACCTCTCCGGCTACATCAAGGGCATCCTGAAATCCAATGTACAAACAACCCCCAGCTTTTGTCATGACACTACGGATTTCCTACAGAAACTCAGCCCACATGGAGCAGTTGAACCAGGAGCACTCCTCGTCACAATGGATGTCTCAGCACCTACACCAGCATCCCCCACGATGATGGCATTGCTGCAACTGCCTCAGTACTCAGTGCCGACAACTGACAGTCTCCAGATGCAATTTTACAACTCATCTGCTTTATCCTGGACCACAATGTCTTCACCTTCAACAACCAGTTCTTCATCCAGATACATGGAACAGCCATGGGGACCAAATTCGCACTTCAATGTGCCAACATCTTCATTCACAGGCTCAAACAAGACATCTTCACTGCACAGGATTGTCACCGATGCTATACATTACATTTACCAACGACATTTTCTTCCTTTGGACTCATGGTGAACAATCACTGAAATATGATGACATCAATAAATTCCATCCCGCCGTCAGACTTACCATGGATTACTCTCCGGAATCGGCTGCATTCTTGGACACACGCATCTCCATTGAGGACGGTCACCTCAGCACTTCACTGTACCACAAGCCCATGGATAACCTCACGATGCTCCATTTCTCCAGCTTCCACCCTAAACATGTTAAAGAAGCCATCCCCTATGGACAAGCCCTCCGTATACACAGGATCTGCTCAGATGAGGAGGATCACAACAAAAACCTCCAGATGCCGTAAGATGCCCTCATAAGAACAGGATATGGTGCTTGATATGTCGATTGACCACAGTGAAAAACCGCACCAACCTCCTCAGAAGACAAACATGGGACACGGCAGACAGAGTACCTTTCGTCATCCAGTACTTCCCCGGAGTGGAGAACCTACAACATCTTCTCCGGAGCCTTCAACACGTCATTGATGAAGATGAATATCTCACCAAGGCCATGCCCACACCTCCACTTTTTGCCTTCAAACAACCGCACAACCTCAAACAGACCATTGTTGACAGCAAACTACCCAGCCTTCAGGAGAACAGTGACTATGACACCACACAACCCTGACACAGCAACCTCTGCAAGACATGCTGGATCGTCAACACGGATGCCATCAAGTCACTTGAGAACACCATCCACCAGGTACACGGTATATACACTTGCAACTCAGCCAACGTTGTCTACCTGGATACGCTGCAGGAAAGGATGTGTCAAGGCATGGTACATTGGGGAGACCATGCAGACGCTACAACGGATGAATGAACACTGCTCGACAATCACCATGTGGATGTGCCGGCGTTGGACTGGAGTAAACACAGTAAACAGTCTGACGACACCAGGTTTTAGTCCAACCGATTTATTTGATAGTAAACTCACAAGCTTTCGAGGGGACTCCCTCTTCGTCAGGTGAATGGAGATGAACTCTCCATTCACCTGACGAAGAGGGAGTCCCCTCGAAAGCTTGTGAGTTTATTATCAAATAAATCGGTTGGACTAAAACCTGGTGTTGTCAGACTTTTTACTGACAATCACCAGGCAGGAGTGTTCTCTTTCTGTGAGGGAACACTTCAGCAGTTATGGGCATTCGGCATTTGATCTTCAGGTAAACGTTCTCTAAGGCGGCCTTCGTGACACATGACAATGCAGAATCGCTGAGCAGAGACTGATAGCCAAGTTCCACACATGAAGACAGCCTCAACTGGAATCTTGGGCTCATGTCACACTATCTGTAACCTCTGTGACTTGCCTGGGCTTGCAAAATCTCACTAACTGTCCTGTCTGGAGATAATACACATCCCCTTTAACCTGTGCTTAACACTCTCTCCACTTAGATTGTCTGTATCTTTAAGAATTTACTACCTGTAAAGACTCTCATTCAAATCATTATTTTGTAAATTGAATTTGTGTGTTTATATGCCCTGTTTGTGAACAGAACTCCCACTCACCTGACAAAGGAGCAGTGAGTGCTCCTAAAGCTTGTGGCTTTTGCTACCAAATAAACCTGTTGGATTTTAACCTGGTGTTGTGAGACTTCTTACAGTGTTTACCCCAGTCCAACGCTGGCATCTCCACATCATAGCCACGCAGTTCCAGATCCCTTCTGATTTCTCCCCTAACCAGTTTGACACAAATCACTCTACAAATACCTCTCTCTAATTTGGTTTGGTGTGGAACACAAAAATGAAAGCTTCAGTCAGGTCACCCTTTAAAGAAACTAGCCTAACTTTCCTGAACCTCTTCAGACTGAATGTCAATGGCCTCTTGCTGTGAAGGGTCCATACTGGGGTTGTGGATGCAGTGTTGGGAGGGGGATGGGGTGGAAATAGCTCAGCAAAAACTGATCACTTTGCCCCAAGATTTGTGTGTTGGGCAAGTAGTTAGGTATACAGAGGTAGCCGATAGAATTACAGAGTAATTACCGTATAGAGGAGGCCACTTAGCCCATCAAATCCATGTTAGCTCTCTGTAGAGTGATGGCACTCACATTCCCCAAAGCATGACAAGTTTATTTCACTCGTTGCCCATCAGTTTTCTTTTGAAATCCTTTTGGATCTCTGTTTCCAACATACTGGTAAGCAGTGAGTCCCATGTCATGAAGATGATCTCTGAAGGAATCCAGCTGATTTGGAATGAATGGGGGAGATTTTAATTCTAATCACAGGGCAATACAGATAGCAAGATGGGCATCTGTTTCCCAGTCACAGCCACTGTGCCACCCCAGATCAATGTTGGCGGAATACATTTGATCTGATTGAATTTATTATTGTTATATGTATTGCTATAGAATGAAAAGCATACCAATCGTAGCTTGTCCCATTGTAGGATTGTCCTTGGCAAAAAAGATTGTTAATCCACTGTCTTGGAAACAAATGGTCTTTGCAGTTTGTGTGGATGACTATCCGTGTTTTGTCATTGCCGGAGGGCTCCAGGTACATGTTTCTATCAATTCCTACTGGCTAATTCCATACTTTGTAGAACTCAGTCAGTCGCCCTGCTTTGCTGCTGCGAGTCCAGTTCTAAATCTTTGATCAAAGCAATGGTTGTACTCTGTTAAACTAATACTTCATTGAGATCAGTCTTTCTTATCTATCCTCAAAGGTTCTCTTCATTTCGAGACAAACACAAAGAAAATGTGCACCAGCCAGCCACACATTAATGTCCCAGAAATGATTCGGAAGAAGCGAGATAAAGAGGATTTGAGCGCGGAAGAAATCCGTTACTTTGTGCAAGGTGTAACAAAGCAAACCATCCAGGACAGCCAGATAGGTAACATTTCCTGTTGGATTTTTAATCTGCATATGTGGCATCTGGAGTTTGACACGTGTGTGACTCATCCCAAAACACAGTGGAATTCATCTCATGTCTGGAATGAATTGACTGCCCAGTGTGATACTGCACTAAACAGAGAATTCCCATTCCCACCCCCGTCTACCCCTCCCCCTTCCTCCTGCCCCCTCCCCACTCGCAGTCTCAGCCCCCCTCCCCACTCGCATCCTGTGATGCAGGTATACCACCGTGCTGTTAGGGAGAGAATTCCAGAATTTTGATCCCAATGACAGTGAAGGCATGCCGATATATTTCCAAGTCAGGATGATGAGTGACTTTGAGGGGGACTTTCACATGGTGGTATCCCCAGGTAGCTGCTGTTCTTGTTTTCCTAGATATTAATGTGGTGGGTTTGGATGTGGCTGCCTAAGGAAGTTTGGTGACTTCCTGAGCCTTGTAGCTGGCCCACACAGCTGCCACTGTTCATCTGTGGTGGAGGAAATGAATGTTTGTGAAAGGGGTAACAATCAAACAGCTTGCTTTGTCTTGGATGGTGTCGAGCTTCTTGAGTATTGTTGGAGCAGGATTCATCAGGCAAGTGGAGAGTATTCCATCACAATCTTGACTTGTGCCTTGTAGATGATGGATAGCTTTGGGGAGTCAGGAGGTGACTTACTCACCGCAGAGTTCCCAATTTCTGACCTGGTCTTGTATTCACAGTATTTATGTGGTTAGTCCAGTTCAATTTCTGGTCAATGATAAACTCTGACAAAGGGTCACCTGGGCTTGAAACTTTAGTTCTTTTCTCTCCTCACAGATCTGCTGAGATTTTCCAGCATTTTTCTTTTGATTTCAGATTCCAGCATCCGCAGTAATTTGCTTTTATTTTAAGCCTGTGTTGCCACTTGAAGCCTTCCTAAACTAAAAGACCTTTTTCCTCTATGTGGTCCTTATCCCTCTATTCCCTGTCTATTCATGTATCTGTTAAAATGCCTCTAAGGACTATTACTTACGGGGCGAAAAACTGCAGCAGGCGACGGTGCAGAGGGACCTCGGGGTCCTTGTGCATGAATCGCAAAAACCCAGCTTGCAGGTGCAGCAGGTGGTCAGGAAGGCGAATGGGATGCTGGCCTTCATAGCGAGGGGGATTGAATATAAAAGTAGGGAGGTCTTGCTGCAGCTGTATAGGGCATTGGTGAGGCCGCAGCTGGAGTACTGTGTGCAGTTTTGGGCGCCGCACCTGCGCAAGGATATTTTGGCCCTGGAGGGAGTGCAGAGGAGGTTTACTAGGCTGATACCGGAGTTGAGGGGATTGAGCTATGAGGAGAGGCTGAATAAACTAGGCTTGTACTCGTTAGAGTTTAGAAGAATGAGGGGAGATCTCATTGAGACGTATAAGATGATGAATGGGATGGATAGGATAGAGGTGGAGAGACTCTTCCCGCTCAAAAAAGACAGTAGGACTAGGGGGCACAGCCTCAAGATAAAGGGGAGGCGGTTTAGAACGGAGTTGAGGAGGAACTTCTTCACTCAAAGGGTGGTGAATCTCTGGAATTCTCTGCCCGTTGAAGTGGTGGAGGCTGCCTCGCTAAATATTTTTAAGAAGCGGGTTGATGGGTTTTTGATAAGAGAAGGGATTAAGGGTTATGGGGAGAGGGCGGGAAAGTGGAACTGAGCCACGACAGATCAGCCATGATCTTATTGAATGGCGGGGCAGGCTCGAAGGGCTAGATGGCCTACTCCTGCTCCTATTTCTTATGTTCTTATGTTCTTATGTAAACATTCCTATTGTATCTTCTTCTACCACCTATTCTGGCAGTGCATTCCTGGCACCTGCACTGCCAGAACTTGCCTCTCACATCTTCTTTAAACTGTCCCCCTTTTACCTTAAACCTCTGGCCCATAGTAACTGACATTTCTATTTTGGAAAAAAGACTCCAACTAGCCTTTCTATCCATGCCTCTCATAACTTTGTCTATCAGGTTGTCCCTCAGCCTCCAACATTCAAGTGAATGAGCTAAGCAGTGCACTGATGTAGCCTGCCTTAGCCCTTAGTGATATTGAACTACAGAGGCGTCGCACGTAGCCATGATTTCAAACAACTGGTTGCATTGCCTGTAACAAGTTCCCATGATTCTCTTTGTTAGGTGCCATGTTGATGGCGATTCGCCTGCAGGGGATGACAAAGGAGGAGGCAGTGAACCTGACCAGGGAGATGAAAGATTCTGGTGTTGTCCTGCAATGGCCAAAGGAGTGGTCGGGTTTGGCGGTTGACAAGCATTCGACAGGAGGAGTCGGAGACAAAGTCAGCCTCATTCTAGCTCCAGCACTGGCTGCTTGTGGCTGCAAGGTAAAGAAAGCAGAGACAGCAGGTACGCTGATCAAGCTCAGATTGGGTAGTGGGGCTTTTGGATGAGTTGAAGGTCAGAGGGGATGGATGAGAGGAGGCCAGGTAGGAGGAATCTGGAGGGACATGAGCATGGATGAGTGTTTTGGCAGCAGTGGGACTGAGGCGAGAGTGCTGATGGGCAAAGTTGCAGAGGTGGAAGGAGATGGTGCCAGTGGGCAAGGGTACATAGGGTCAGAAGATCAAGTCAGGGTCAGTTAGTGCAGCAAGTTGCAAAGGGTTTGGTTCAGCCTGTTACCAGAGTGAGGAGCGGAGTGGCTGGAGTATGGACTGGCTTCAGTTTTTCCAGTCCTTGGCTGGAGGCAATGATGAGTCATCGAGGATTAAATTTTCAACAAGTAATGTTACAATTTAGTAACAGTGGAGAGGTTGAACTGGGTGTCATTAAAATGCAGGTAGAACCTGATGTCCTATACTTGGATATCAATGAAAAACAGCGTCGACAGGAAAGATAGCTGATGGATTCCAGGAGGAAATGGAATGGGAGTGGGAAGATAAACCATTGCAGGCAATTCTCTGACTATGACTGGATAATTGCAAATGCAAAGGAAGCAAATGCAGTCCCAATCCACAGGGTGGCACTGCAGAGGCATTGGAGGAGGATGGTGTAAGAAACTATATCGAGGGAGGTTTACTACAATCACTAAGGATGTTGTTTGTGATTTAGATAAAAGCTAGTTCAGTACGTGGTGAGGGCAGAACTCTGACTGGAGGAATTCGCACATGGTGTCATACTAAATATGGGAACAGATTTGGGAGGTTAGAATGTTCTCAAGGGCTTTGGAGAAGAAAGGGAAGTTGAAGATGGGGCATTAGTTTGCAAGGACAGTGAGGGGGTGGGGTCAAGGATTAAGCCTTTAGGGAAGGACAATGATGACAGATTGGAATGGGATGGAGACAGTACCTAAGGGGAAGGAACCATCAACAGTATTGATCAACATGAGGGCCAGGAAGGGAAACTAGCTGGTCAACAACTTCATCAGAACAGGAGAAAAGGAGAAAGAAGATTGGATTTCCTCAAACTGATATGGTTAAGGGGTGATTTCACAAATGTTTTAAAGATACTTACAGAATAGATAGAGAGAAATTATTCCCATTGGTTAGGCAGTTTCGGACCAGGGGCAACGCAAAAACATTTAAGACAGAGTTTCAGAAGGGAAATTAGGAAACATTTCTATGCATGACAGGCGATAGAAGTTTGGAACTGTCTTGTGCAAATGGCATTGATGCAAGACCAAAAACAAATTAACTGAAAGGCTTTAGGACATTTTGAGGCTGTGGAAGTTGCGATTGAAATGCGGTTTTTAAAATTTTTATTTAATATTTGAGTTGATGTTGTTGATCTGCAGGTTCCAATGATCAGTGGTCGGGGACTGGGACACACGGGGGGCACACTGGACAAGCTGGAATCTATCCCAGGATTTAGCATTCAGAAGAGTCCAGAGGAGGTATCAAACGTTTGAAAAAATTGAACTCATTGTTTGGAGTTGCCAAGGGCCATCTAATCTCAATTCTGAAGAAGTCAGAAGCATTAACTCTCTTTCTCTCTCCACAGCTGCTGCTAAACCTGCTGAGTTTTTCCAGTGATTAGCAAAATAAGAGAAGGTGAGTAAGGAAGATCTCGTCAACGTGTGGTCAATATCTGTAATGCGCTGCCTGAATCACTGGGCCTCTTTAAAAATAGGGGTCATTCTCTCAGAGGGTAATGGAATTCTTTTCCTCAAAGGCAGTGGAAGCAGAGTCTTTGAAGTCTTTGAATATTTTTAAGGCGGAGCTAGACATGGAGATGAAAAGTTATCCAGGTAGCAAGAATGTGGGATTGAGGGTACAATCATATCAGCCATGATCTTATTGAAAGGCAGGCTCAAGAGCTGAGTGACATATTCCTGACCCTAACTCATATGTTTGTATGTTCATATAAGAGTGTGGTGGAGGCAGGTTCAATTTAAACATTCAACAGCAATTAGACTGCTATCTAAAAAGAAAGAATGTGCAGCGATGCGGGGAGAAGGCAGGAAGAACAGTAAAAGGAGATTGCTGTCTTGGAGAGCTGAGAAAGACACAATGGGCTGAATGTCTCCTTCTGTTCTGTAACAATGCTGTGATTTGGCCTATCATGTTTGTGTCCCACGTTAATCCCTTTTTCCTGCCTCTTCCACATCACCCAGCAAATTTAAAATATTTTTCAAATTTTCTTTTGAAAGTTATGATTGTATGTGCCTTTAGAATCCTTTCAGACAGTGCATTCCCCATCACCGCACACTCACTCACACACTCACTCCTCACCCACTCCTCACTCACACACACTCACTCACACCCACTCCTCACTCACACACACTCACTCACACTCACTCCTCACTCACACACACTCACTCACTCACACTCACTCCTCACTCACTCACACTCACTCCTCACACACTCACTCACTCACACTCACTCCTCACCCACACACACTCACTCCTCACCCACTCCTCACTCACACACACTCACTCACACTCACTCCTCACTCACACTCACTCACTCACACTCACTCCTCACTCACACACACTCACTCACTCACACTCACTCCTCACTCACACACACTCACTCACTCACACTCACTCCTCACTCACTCACACTCACTCCTCACACACTCACTCACTCACACTCACTCCTCACCCACACACACTCACTCCTCACCCACTCCTCACTCACACACACTCACTCACACTCACTCACTCACACTCACTCCTCACTCACACACACTCACTCACTCACACTCACTCCTCACTCACTCACACTCACTCCTCACACACTCACTCACTCACACTCACTCCTCACCCACACACACTCACTCCTCACCCACTCCTCACTCACACACACTCACTCACACTCACTCCTCACTCACACACACTCACTCACACTCACTCCTCACACACTCACTCACTCTCACTCACTCACACTCACTCACTCACACTCACTCACACTCACTCCTCACCCACACACACTCACTCCTCACCCACTCCTCACTGACACACACTCACTCCTCACTCACACTCACTCACACACACTCATTCACTCACACTCGCTCACTCCTCACCCACTCCTCACTCACACACACTCACTCCTCACCCACTCCTCACTCACACACACTCACTCCTCACACACACTCACTCCTCACTCACACTCACTCACACACACTCACTCACTCCTCACTCACTCCTCACCCACTCCTCACTCACACACTCACTCCTCAAAAACACACACTCACTCCTCACTCACAAACACTCACTCACACACACTCACTCCTCACCCACTCCTCACTCACACACACTCACTCCTCAAAAACACACACACTCACTCCTCACTCACATACACTCACTCCTCACCCACTCCTCACTCACACACACTCACTCCTCAAAAACACACACACTCACTCCTCACTCACATACACTCACTCACACACACTCACTCCTCATCCACTCCTCACTCACACACACTCACTCCTCACTCACACACACTCACTCACACACACATACTCACTCCTCACCCACTCCTCACTCACACACACTCACTCCTCACCCACTCCTCACTCACACACACTCACTCCTCACTCACATACACTCACTCACACACACTCACTCCTCATCCACTCCTCACTCACACACACTCACTCCTCACCCACTCCTCACTCACACACACTCACCCCTCACTCACATACACTCACACACACACACTCACTCACACACACTCACTCCTCACCCACTCCTCACTCACATACACTCACTCCTCACTCACACACACTCACTCACACACACTCACTCCTCACCCACTCCTCACTCACACACACTCACTCCTCACTCACACACACTCACTCACACACACTCACTCCTCACCCACTCCTCACTCACACACACTCACTCCTCACTCACACACACTCACTCACACACACTCACTCCTCACCCACTCTTCACACACAACACTCACTCACACACACTCACACACACCCTCACTCCTCACCCACTCCTCACTCACACACACTCACTCCTCACTCACACACACTCACACACACACTCACTCACACACACTCACTCCTCACTCACACACACTCACTCACACACACTCACTCCCACACACTCACTCCTCACCCACTCCTCACTCACACACACTCACTCACACACACTCACTCACACACACTCACTCACACACACTCACTCACACACTCTTCACTCACACACACTCACTCCTCACTCACACACACTCACTTACACACCCACTCCTCACTCACACACTCACTCACACACTAACTCACACATTCACTCCTCACTCACACACTCACTCCTCACTCACACACTCACTCCTCACTCACACACTCACTCCTCACTCACACACACTCACTCCTCACTCACACGCAGTCACTCACTCCTCACTCACACACACTCACTCCCACACACTCACTCTTCACCCACTCCTCACTCACACACACACTCACTCACACACTCTTCACTCACACACACTCACTCCTCACTCACACACACTCACTCACTCACTCACACACACTCACTCACACACACTCACACACTCTTCACTCACACACACTCACTGCTCACTCACACACACTCACTCACACACTCATACACACTCACTCCCACACACTTACTCCTCACCCACTCCTCACTCACATACACTCACTCACACACACTCACTCCTCACTCACACACACTCACACACACTCACTCCTCACTCACTCCTCACTCACACACACTCACTCACACACACTCACTCCTCACTCACACACACTCACTCACACACACTCACTCCTCACTCACTCCTCACTCACACACACTCACTCACATACACTCACTCACACACCCACTCCTCACTCACACACACTCACTCCTCACTCACACACACTCACTCATGCACACTCACTCCTCACTCACACACACCCACTCACACACTCACTCCTCACTCACACTCACTCCTCACTCACTCCTCACTCACACGCAGTCACTCACACACCCACTCCTCACTCACACACACCCACTCACACACTCACTCCTCACTCACAATCACTCCTCACTCACACGCAGTCACTCACACACTCACTCCTCACTCACACATACACTCCTCACTCACTCCTCACTCACACACACTCACTCCCACACACTCACTCCTCACCCACTCCTCACTCACACACACACACTCAAACACACACTCCTCACTCACACACACTCACTCCTCACTCACACACACTCACTCCTCACTCACACACACTCACTCACACACTCTTCACTCACACATACTCACTGCTCACTCACACTCACTCCTCACTCACACGCAGTCACTCACTCCTCATTCACACATTCACTCCTCACTCACTCATTCACTCCTCACTCACTCATTCACTCCTCACTCACTCCTCACTCACACACACTCACTTACACACCCACTCCTCACACACTCACTCACTCCTCACTCACACACACACACACACACACACACACCCACTCACACACACTCACTCCTCACTCACACACATTCACTCACACACTCACTCACACACTCACTCCTCACTCACACACACTCACTCCTCACTCACACACACTCACTCCTCACTCACACACACTCACTCCCACACACTCACTCCTCACCCACTCCTCACTCACACACACCCACTCACACACACTCACTCCTCACTCACACACATTCACTCACACTCACTCACACACTCACTCCTCACCCACTCCTCACTCACACACACTCACTCCTCACTCACACACACTCACTGACGCACTCACTCCTCACTCACACGCAGTCACTCACTCCTCACTCACACATACACTCCTCACTCACTCACTCACACACACACACTCACTCCTCACACACACACATTCACTCACGCACTCACTCCTCCCTCACACACTCACTCCTCCCTCACACACACTCACTCACACACTCACTCCTCACTCACACACACTCACTCACGCACTCATTCCTCCCTCACACACACTCACTCCTCCCTCACACACACTCACACACTCACTCCTCACTCACTCCTCACACACACACACTCACTCCTCACTCACACACACTCACACACACACTCACACAGTCACTCCTCACTCACACACACTCACATACTCGCTCCTCACTCATACACACACACACTCACTCCTCACACACACACACTCATTCACACACTCACTCCTCACTCACACACATTCACTCACACACTCACTCCCCACACACTCACTCCTCACCCACACACACTCACTCACACTCTCAGTCACATACTACTCACTCACACACACACACTCACTACTTACTCACACACTCACTACTCACTCCTCACTCATTCGCTCACACTCACTACTCTTTCTCACTCTCTCTCTCTCACTCAACTCACTCACTCACTCAACTCACTTACTCACACTCACTCATACACTTACTCACACTCACTTATACACTCACTCACACTCACTCACTCACAGTCACACACTCTCTATTTTAAATTGGGAAGCAGCTACTCACTATATACACAATCAAATCCGAATTTCAAACACTAAAATTAAATCTCCACTTCAACATTTAAAAAGGGGAACCAACTCATTTAAATCATCTTCTCTTTCTGTTTCCATCTCCAGTAAATACAAGGGTGAAACTTCATCTTGTTAATTTCCTACTTTACAAGTTAATACACTTTGTAAGTACTTCATTGGCTCAAAAGCACTTGGAGATGTCTGCTGGTCTTCAAATGTGATACAACAAGTATGTAAATGGTAAAAGGGTAATTAGGGTGAGAATAGGCACCCCTTAAAGATCAAAGAGACCGTCCATATGTGGAGCCCCAGGAGATGGGTGAGATCCTAAATGAATATTTCTCATCAGTGTTTACCACATGCAAGCTAGGGAACGTGAGGGAGTAAATAGCCTCGAAAACATCCACATTACGGAAGAGGAGATGCTGGAGGTCTTAAAATGCATGATGATAGATAAGTCCCCAGGCCCTGATCAAGTGCATCCCAGGATATTGTGGGAAGCTGGGGAAGAAATTGCGGGGCCCCAGCAAAGATATTTGTACCTTCCACAGCCACAGGTGAGGTGCTGGAAGACTGGAGGAAGGTAAATGTTGTGCCGTTATTTAATAAAGGAGGCAGGGAAAAGCCAGGGAACTACAGACCAGTGAGCCTAACATCAGCAGAGGGTAAGTTGTTGGAGGGGATTCTGAGGGACAGGATCCACATGCATTTGGAAAAGCAAGGGATAGTCAGCACGGCTTTGTGCATTGTGAATTACAAACTTGATAGAGTTTTTTGAGGAGGTGACCAAGAAAATAGATGAGGACAGTGCAATGGACATTGTCTACATGGACTTTAGCATGTGCCTGGTAGACTGGTCAGTAAGGTTAGATCACATGGGATTCAGGGGAAACTAGCCAATTGGACACAAAATTGCCTTGCTGGTAGGAGACAAAGGGCGGTGGTATGGATTATTTTTCAGGCTGGAGGCCTGTGACCAGCGGTGTGCCACAGGGATCCATGCTGGGTCCACTGTTGTTTATCATTTATATTAATGATTTGGATGAGAATATAGGAAGCATGGCTAATAAGTCTGGAGATGATGCCAAAATTGGTAGTGTAGTGGACTGTGAAGAAAATTATCTTAGACTACAACAGGATTTTGGTCAACTGAACCCATGGGCCAAGATAGAGTAGATGGAGTTTAATACAGATAAATGCAAGTTGTTGCATTTTGATAAAATAAACCAAGGCAGGACTTGCACAGTCAATGGTAGGGCCCTGGGTGTATTGTCAAACAGAGAAACCTAGGGGCACAGATACGTAGTTCCTTGAAAGTGGCATCACAGCTAGACAGGGCAGTGAAAAAGGCATTTGGCACACTTGCCTTCAACAGTCAGAGCACTGGGTACAGGAATTGGAACGATGTGTTACAACTGTACAAGACATTGGTAAGGCCACATTTGGAGTACTGTGTACAATTCTGATCACCCTACTATAGGAAGGATGTTATTAAACTGGAAGAGATGCAAAAAAGATCTATAAGGAATGGAAGGTTTGAATTATGAGGAGAGGCTCGATAGGCAGGGACTTTTTCCCTGAAGTGTATGAGGATGAGGGGTGACCTTATAGAGGTTTATAAAATCATGAGGAGCATAGATAAGGCGAACAGCCAAGGCCTTTTCCCCATGGTAGGAGAGTCCAAAACTAGAGGGCATAAGTTCAAGGTGAGAGGACAAAGATTTAAAGGGGACCTGAAGAGAAGGTACGCATATGGAATGAGCTGCCAGAGGAGGTGGTAGAAGTGGATACAATTACAACATTTAAAAGACATTTGGACAGGTACATGGATGGGAACAATTTAGAGGGATATGGGCTAAATGCAGGCAAATGGGACTAGTTTAGTTTAAGAAACTGGGTCGTATGGATGTGTTGGGCCACAGGGCCTGTTTCTGTGCTGCATATCTCAGTGACCTTATGGCCAGAAGTTTACACCCCAACCACCACAGGAATCAGAGCGGCAAGGGGTGGAGTATGGAAAGGTTTGTTGACCTTGGGTGGGACTTTACACTTTTGGGATAAGCAAGACCATAAAATCCTGCCCATGGGCCCGATTTTACCATTGCCTTGCACCCGTTTTCAGGTAAAGTCGGGTGTGAGGCGAATAGCACCATCCACACCCGCTTCCGTGCTGCCACCCCCCCACCACTTTACCAATGTCCGAAAATGGCCACGATTGGGACCATGCCCAAAATGGGCGTGAATTTAAAAGCATTTGCATAAATTCACATAGACTTATTGGGCTGCACAGCCAACATTACAGGTACTTCCCACTTTATCACCGTGTTCACCAATCTGGAATCGGTGCAACAGACATCCTCTATACAAGTCCAATCCTCTATACAAGTCCAATCCTCTATACAAGTCCTATCCTCTATACAAGTCCTATCCTCTATACAAGTCCAATCCTCTATACAAGTCCAATCCTCTATACAAGTCCTATCCTCTATACAAGTCCTATCCTCTACACAAGTCCAATCCTCTATACAAGTCCTATCCTCTATACAAGTCCAATCCTCTATACAAGTCCTATCCTCTATACAAGTCCAAACCTCTATACAAGTCCAATCCTCTATACAAGTCCAATCCTCTATACAAGTCCAATCCTCTATACAAGTCCTATCCTCTATACAAGTCCAATCCTCTATAGAAGTCCAATCCTCTATACAAGTCCAATCCTCCATACAAGTCCTATCCTCTATACAAGTCCAATCCTCTATACAAGTCCTATCCTCTATACAAGTCCTATCCTCTATACAAGTCCTATCCTCTATACAAGTCCAATCCTCTATACAAGTCCTATCCTCTATACAAGTCCTATCCTCTATACAAGTCCAATCCTCTATACAAGTCCAATCCTCTATACAAGTCCAATCCTCTATACGTCCTATTCCAGTGCTCCATGACTGAGGATTAGTGAGGAGGTAAGTGCATAGTGTCCAAGGGCTCTCCACTGAGATCAGTGGGGGGATCCACTGCCACTCTGCCTGAGATCCAGTGGGGGGAAGGGGGATCTGCTGTCACTCTGCCTGATATCCAGTGGGGGGAGGGGGGATCTGCTGTCACTCTGCCTGAGATCCAGTGGGGGGAAGGGGAATCTGCTGTCACTCTGCCTGAGATCCAGTGGGGGGAAGGGGGATCTGCTGTCACTCTGCCTGAGATCCAGTGGGGGGCAAGGGGATCCGCTGCCACTCTGTCTGAGATCCAGCGGGGGGGCGGGGGGGGGGGGCGCAGGTGGGATCCACTGCCACTGCCTGATATCCAGTGGGGAGTGGGGAATCCGCTGTCACTCTGCCTGAAATCCAGTGGAGGCAGGAGATCCGCTGCCACTCTGCCTGAGATCCAGTGGGGGCAGGAGATCCGCTGCCTCTCTGCCTGAGATCCAGTGGGGTGGGGGGAGGAGGATCTGCTGCCTCTCTGCCTGAGATCCAGTGGGGGGCAAGGGGGATCTGCTGCCTCTCTGCCTGAGATCCAGTGGGGGGCAAGGGGGATCTGCTGCCTCTCTGCCTGAGATCCAGTGGGGGGGGGGGGGGAGGAGGATCTGCTGCCTCTCTGCCTGAGATCCAGTGGGGGGCAAGGGGGATCTGCTGCCACTCTGCCTGAGATCCAGTGGGGGGCAAGGGGGATCTGCTGCCTCTCTGCCTGAGATCCAGTGGGGGGCAAGGGGGATCTGCTGCCTCTCTGCCTGAGATCCAGTGGGGGGGGGGGAGGAGGATCTGCTGCCTCTCTGCCTGAGATCCAGTGGGGGGCAAGGGGGATCTGCTGCCTCTCTGCCTGAGATCCAGTGGGGGGGAGAGGGGATCTGCTGCCTCTCTGCCTGAGATCCAGTGGGGGGGGGAGGGGGGATCTGCTGCCTCTCTGCCTGAGATCCAGTGGGGGGCAAGGGGGATCTGCTGCCTCTCTGCCTGAGATCCAGTGGGGGGAGAGGGGATCTGCTGCCTCTCTGCCTGAGATCCAGTGGGGGGGGGGAGGGGGGATCTGCTGCCTCTCTGCCTGAGATCCAGTGGGGGGCAAGGGGGATCTGCTGCCTCTCTGCCTGAGATCCAGTGGGGGGCAAGGGGGATCTGCTGCCTCTCTGCCTGAGATCCAGTGGGGGGGGAGCAGGAGGATCTGCTGCCTCTCTGCCTGAGATCCAGTGGGGGGCAAGGGGGATCTGCTGCCACTCTGCCTGAGATCCAGTGGGGGGCAAGGGGGATCTGCTGCCTCTCTGCCTGAGATCCAGTGGGGGGGGAGCAGGAGGATCTGCTGCCTCTCTGCCTGAGATCCAGTGGGGGGCAAGGGGGATCTGCTGCCACTCTGCCTGAGATCCAGTGGGGGGGGGGGGGGAGAGGGGATCTGCTGCCTCTCTGCCTGAGATCCAGTGGGGGGGGAGGGGGGATCTGCTGCCACTCTGCCTGAGATCCAGTGGGGGGGAGGGGGGATCTGCTGCCTCTCTGCCTGAGATCCAGTGGGGGGGCGAGGGGATCTGTTGCCTCTCTGCTTGAGATCCAGTGGGGGGGAGGGGGGATCTGCTGCCTCTCTGCCTGAGATCCAGTCGGGGGGGGTGGGAAGCAGGCAGGGGCCCACGATTGGTCTGTGTGGTGGAGCGGGTGGGGAGGTAAGGGGGTCAGTAATGTTGTGAGGGTGGGGCAGTGTCCGTGGGGGCCAGGGGGAGGTGTTATCCAGCCTGGGAGGGATGTGGCAGAGAAGCAGCATTCTATCATTTTCTTTTGTACGTGTGCAGTTGGAGGTGCTGATCGGAGCTGCGGGATTTTGGGCTTGTTAAGCCCCGCCCACAGCTTCTGCAGCGTGATCCGGACTTGCTGATATTCTTACAGGCAGAATGTGTATGGGGGGCGCCTCAGAACGGGTTTAAAAGTTGGGTCTGAAACAGTCCCAGTTTCAACTTCGCCCTGCACTTAGAATCAAAATGGTAAAATAGGCCCTACGTCTCTAAATGCTCTTTATAAACTGGGCGGCACAGTGACACAGTGGTTAGCGCTGCTGCTTCACAACTCTAGTGACCTGGGTTCAATTCCCAGCTTGGGTCACTGTGTGGAGTTTGCACATTCTCCTCGTGTCTGCAAGGGTTTCCTCCAGGTGCTCCGATTTGCTAAAATTGCTCCTTAGTGTCCTGAGATTTGTAGGTTAGAGGCATGAGTGGGTAAAATATGTAGGGATAAGGGGATAGGGCCTGGGTGGAATTATATCCTCTTTCTGTACTGTCGGGTTTCTATGATTAAAAAAAGAAAGCCTTTTCATATTTTATTTAGAGTTGCACTGCCTCTAGCAGCCAGCAGATGGTAGCATTGTGCTGTGACTGGACACAGTTCCAGTGGCAAAGGCACAACTAAACCCCATTAAACGAATCATAGAAACCCGAAAGGGCAGGAGTAGGTCATTCAATCCATACAGCCTGCACTGACAACAATTCTACCCAGGCCCTATTCTCGTAACCCCACATATTTATCCTAAGGGTCAATTTAGCATGGTCAATCAGCTAACCTGCACATCTTTGGATGTTGGAAGAATCCTGAGCACTCGGAGGAAATCCACACAGACACGGGGAGGACATGCGGACTCCACACAGACAGTGACCCCAGTCTGGAATTGAACCTGGGTCCCTGGAGCTGTGAGGTGCAGTGCGAACCACTGTGCCATCGTGCAGCTCCAATCTAGATTTGATTCAAATTTTACCAATTGCCAGGGTGGGATTTGAATCCTTGCCCCCACATCATTAATCTGGGCCTCATGATTACATTACCACTACAACACAGTCTCTCCCCTGCGTCACTCCTTTAACAACACACTAACTGGTCACGGTGTTAGGCTATCAGAGTTCAGAATAGACAGGAGGCACATGTAGGCCTGATGTGTTTGGGTAACAGGGTTGCTTCCCTGCAGGAGAGCAGTGTCACCATTGGGCTGTAATACCAATATGTCACTTTTCATGGTGATTACCTGGTTCCATCCCAGACATTATCAGATTTATTGTAAGTCAGAGTTTATAGAAAAGGGGTTTAAATGAGTGAAGATATCCAGAAATTTAGTGAGATGTAATCTGTTGCTGTGGAGAGGTATCCTTACCCTCTTGATTAAGCCATCAGTCTGAACACTTACACAGTGAATAGCACTAATTTAGCTCCTTTGACCCTGTCACCAGTGGTGGTGACCATAATTGGACTGATGTTTGGATGTCTTTCTCCTCTCTCTAGATGAAGGATATCTTGTCTAAAGTTGGTTGTTGTATTGTCGGGCAGACTGCCGACCTGGTGCCAGCTGATAAGAAGCTTTATGCGATCAGGGATGTGACATCAACAGTGGACAGTCTACCTCTCATAGCAGGTTAGAGCGAGTGAGACACAGTAACGGGTTAGTGAGAGTGAGTCACACAGTAACGGGTTAGTGAGAGTGAGTCACACAGTAACGGGTTAGTGAGAGTGAGTCACACAGTAACGGGTTAGTGAGAGTGAGTCACACAGTAACGGGTTAGAGCGAGTGAGTCACACAGTAACGGGTTAGTGAGAGTGAGTCACACAGTAACGGGTTAGTGAGAGTGAGTCACACAGTAACGGGTTACAGCGAGTGAGTCACACAGTAACGGGTTAGTGAGAGTGAGTCACACGGTAACGAGTTAGTGAGAGTGAGTCACACAGTAACGGGTTAGAGCGAGTGAGTCACACACTAACGGGTTAGTGAGAGTGAGTCACACAGTAACGGGTTAGAGCGAGTGAGTCACACAGTAACGGGTTAGTGAGAGTGAGTCACACAGTAACGGGTTAGTGAGAGTGAGTCACACAGTAACGGGTTAGAGCGAGTGAGTCACACAGTAACGGGTTAGTGAGAGTGAGTCACACAGTAACGGGTTAGTGAGAGTGAGTCACACAGTAACGGGTTAGAGCGAGTGAGTCACACAGTAACGGGTTAGTGAGAGTGAGTCACACAGTAACGGGTTAGTGAGAGTGAGTCACACAGTAACGGGTTACAGCGAGTGAGTCACACAGTAACGGGTTAGTGAGAGTGAGTCACACGGTAACGAGTTAGTGAGAGTGAGTCACACAGTAACGGGTTAGAGCGAGTGAGTCACACACTAACGGGTTAGTGAGAGTGAGTCACACAGTAACGGGTTAGAGCGAGTGAGTCACACAGTAACGGGTTAGTGAGAGTGAGTCACACAGTAACGGGTTAGTGAGAGTGAGTCACACAGTAACGGGTTAGTGAGAGTGAGTCACACAGTAACGGGTTAGAGCGAGTGAGTCACACAGTAACGGGTTAGAGCGAGTGAGTCACACAGTAACGGGTTAGTGAGAGTGAGTCACACAGTAACGGGTTAGTGAGAGTGAGTCACACAGTAACGGTTAGTGAGAGTGAGTCACACAGTAACGGGTTAGTGAGAGTGAGTCACACAGTAACGGGTTAGTGAGAGTGAGTCACACAGTAACGGGTTAGTGAGAGTGAGTCACACAGTAACGGGTTAGTGAGAGTGAGTCACACAGTAACGGGTTAGAGCAAGTGAGTCACACAGTAACGGGTTAGTGAGAGTGAGTCACACAGTAACGGGTTAGTGAGAGTGAGTCACACAGTAACGGGTTAGAGCGAGTGAGTCACACAGTAACGGGTTAGTGAGAGTGAGTCACACAGTAACGGGTAAGAGCGAGTGAGTCACACAGTAACGGGTTAGAGCGAGTGAGTCACACAGTAACGGGTTAGTGAGAGTGAGTCACACAGTAACGGGTTAGAGCGAGTGAGTTACACAGTAACGGGTTAGTGAGAGTGAGTCACACAGTAACGGGTTAGAGCGAGTGAGTCACACAGTAACGGGTTAGTGAGAGTGAGTCACACAGTAACGGGTTAGTGAGAGTGAGTCACACAGTAACGGGTTAGAGCGAGTGAGTCACACAGTAACGGGTTAGAGCGAGTGAGTCACACAGTAACGGGTTAGAGCGAGTGAGTCACACAGTAACGGGTTAGAGCGACTGAGTCACACAGTAACGGGTTAGTGAGAGTGAGTCACACAGTAACGGGTTAGTGAGAGTGAGTCACACAGTAACGGGTTAGAGCGAGTGAGTCACACAGTAACGGGTTAGAGCGAGTGAGTCACACAGTAACGGGTTAGAGCGAGTGAGTCACACAGTAACGGGTTAGAGCGAGTGAGTCACACAGTAACGGGTTAGTGAGAGTGAGTCACACAGTAACGGGTTAGTGAGAGTGAGTCACGCAGTAACGGGTTAGTGAGAGTGAGTCACACAGTAACGGGTTAGTGAGAGTGAGTCACACAGTAACGGGTTAGTGAGAGTGAGTCACACAGTAACGGGTTAGTGAGAGTGAGTCACACAGTAACGGGTTAGAGCGAGTGAGTCACACAGTAACGGGTTAGTGAGAGTGAGTCACACAGTAACGGGTTAGTGAGAGTGAGTCACACAGTAACGGGTTAGTGAGAGTGAGTCACACAGTAACGGGTTAGAGCGAGTGAGTCACACAGTAACGGGTTAGAGCGAGTGAGTCACACAGTAACGGGTTAGAGCGAGTGAGTCACACAGTAACGGGTTAGTGAGAGTGAGTCACACAGTAACGGGTTAGTGAGAGTGAGTCACACAGTAACGGTTAGTGAGAGTGAGTCACACAGTAACGGGTTAGTGAGAGTGAGTCACACAGTAACGGGTTAGTGAGAGTGAGTCACACAGTAACGGGTTAGTGAGAGTGAGTCACACAGTAACGGGTTAGTGAGAGTGAGTCACACAGTAACGGGTTAGAGCGAGTGAGTCACACAGTAACGGGTTAGAGCGAGTGAGTCACACAGTAACGGGTTAGAGCGAGTGAGTCACACAGTAACGGGTTAGTGAGAGTGAGTCACACGGTAACGGGTTAGTGAGAGTGAGTCACACAGTAACGGGTTAGTGAGAGTGAGTCACACAGTAACGGGTTAGTGAGAGTGAGTCACACAGTAACGGGTTAGTGAGAGTGAGTCACACAGTAACGGGTTAGTGAGAGTGAGTCACACAGTAACGGGTTAGTGAGAGTGAGTCACACAGTAACGGGTTAGAGCAAGTGAGTCACACGGTAACAGGTTAGAGCGAGTGAGTCACACAGTAACGGGTTAGAGCGAGTGAGTCACACGGTAACAGGTTAGAGCGAGTGAGTCACACGGTAACGGGTTAGTGAGAGTGAGTCACACAGTAACGGGTTAGAGCGAGTGAGTCACACAGTAACGGGTTAGTGAGAGTGAGTCACACAGTAACGGGTTAGTGAGAGTGAGTCACACAGTAACGGGTTAGAGCGAGTGAGTCACACAGTAACGGGTTAGTGAGAGTGAGTCACACAGTAACGGGTTAGAGCGAGTGAGTCACACAGTAACGGGTTAGTGAGAGTGAGTCACACAGTAACGGGTTAGAGCGAGTGAGTCACACGGTAACGGGTTAGTGAGAGTGAGTCACACGGTAACGGGTTAGAGCGAGTGAGTCACACAGTAACGGGTTAGTGAGAGTGAGTCACACAGTAACGGGTTAGTGAGAGTGAGTCACACAGTAACGGGTTACAGCGAGTGAGTCACACAGTAACGGGTTAGTGAGAGTGAGTCACACAGTAACGGGTTAGTGAGAGTGAGTCACACAGTAACGGGTTAGTGAGAGTGAGTCACACAGTAACGGGTTAGTGAGAGTGAGTCACACAGTAACGGGTTAGAGCGAGTGAGTCACACAGTAACGGGTTAGAGCGAGTGAGTCACACAGTAACGGGTTAGTGAGAGTGAGTCACACAGTAATGGGTTAGAGCGAGTGAGTCACACAGTAACGGGTTAGTGAGAGTGAGTCACACAGTAACGGGTTAGTGAGAGTGAGTCACACAGTAACGGGTTAGTGAGAGTGAGTCACACAGTAACGGGTTAGTGAGAGTGAGTCACACAGTAACGGGTTAGTGAGAGTGAGTCACACAGTAACGGGTTAGAGCGAGTGAGTCACACAGTAACGGGTTAGTGAGAGTGAGTCACGCAGTAACGGGTTACAGCGAGTGAGTCACACAGTAACGGGTTAGTGAGAGTGAGTCACACAGTAACGGGTTAGTGAGAGTGAGTCACACAGTAACGGGTTAGAGCGAGTGAGTCACACAGTAACGGGTTACAGCGAGTGAGTCACACAGTAACGGGTTAGTGAGAGTGAGTCACACAGTAACGGGTTAGTGAGAGTGAGTCACACAGTAACGGGTTAGTGAGAGTGAGTCACACAGTAACGGGTTAGTGAGAGTGAGTCACACAGTAACGGGTTAGTGAGTGTGAGTCACACAGTAACGGGTTAGTGAGTGTGAGTCACACAGTAACGGGTTAGAGCGAGTGAGTCACACAGTAACGGGTTAGTGAGAGTGAGTCACACAGTAACGGGTTAGTGAGAGTGAGTCACACAGTAACGGGTTAGAGCGAGTGAGTCACACAGTAACGGGTTAGTGAGAGTGAGTCACACAGTAACGGGTTAGTGAGAGTGAGTCACACAGTAACGGGTTAGTGAGAGTGAGTCACACAGTAACGGGTTAGTGAGAGTGAGTCACACAGTAACGGGTTAGTGAGAGTGAGTCACACAGGTAGGAGTTAAATGTTAGTGACAGTTGCTTGTCCAATATGTGATGCATAGCGATGTGATGTGATGTTACTCTAATAATCCTGAGCCACATCATAGAAACCGACAGACTGTCTCCTCAGCTCTGACTTTCCAGATCCTGAATCTCTCACAACTCCAACCCCTCCCCTACTAACTGATCCACTTCCTCATCTGATCAACCTCACAGAATCATCCTTACAACAATTTATTACAGGGAAGGCTGTGTGTGAACAAAAGCTGCAGCTACAGTCTCTCAGGCCTTGCCTTCCAATATGATCTTGTGTCTGTCTGGCCCCTTGAACCTTCTTAGCTTACCTTATCCTCATGGAATCTCCCAATTCCCTGTCCATCATTCCCAAATCTCCAACTCTCTAAACCCTTATTCCTGAAACTTTTAAACAGCTCCTAGGTTCTGTATTGTCACTCTCACTCCCCCTGTAACGAAAACTCTCATGGTTTCAGATTAGATCCAATTCTAAGACTTCTTTGTACTGGGTTTAGAGCAAGGACAAAATTCCTGGTTCCTCCTGCTAATCTCCTAGAATCATAGAACAGAATTCCTACAATGCAGAAGAGGTCATTTGACCCATTGAGTTTGCACTGACTCTCTGACAGAATATCTTACCCAGGACCTCTCCCCAACCCTATCCCTGTAACCTCAAACATTTAACATGGCTAATCCATCGAATTTACACATCTTAGGATACTAAGGGGCAATTTAGCATGGCCAATCCACCTAAACTGGGCTATGGGAGGAAACCGGAGCACCCGGGGGAAACCATGGAGACACGGAGAACATGAAACTCCACACACACAGTCATCCAAGGCTGGAATTGAACTCGACTTCCTGGAGCTATGAGGCAGCAGTGCTAACCACAGTGCCACCCATAACTCCCCTGTAACTTTAAATAGCTCAATTAGATCACCTCATTATTCCCAGATAATATGACCCAAGGGTTACTTATCATCAGTCACTGTCTCACTCAATCCCAGATATCCCTGGTGAACCATTACTGGACTTCCTTTGATTTCAACATTGCTGCTCGACAGTGGGCCACTCAAAACTGAACAGAGTGCTCTCCGTGTGGCCTGCCCATTACCCCATTTAACCACTGACCTTCCTGTACTGAAACTCACAGACACCATACTCTTTCCAGCATTCCTTTTGCTGCATCTATCTCTACTGCCACTTTGTTTGGATAGACTAATATTTTCCAAGCAATTTATGGAAAAGAAAGTTCAATGTCAAAATTTACTTTGGCAGGTTGGAACAATGAGCAGTTGTAATAATGAGGTCAGTGATAAAGAACTGGCTGTTTTCAGTAACGTGCAGTTTCTGATTTTCAGCATCTATAATTTCGAAGAAAGCAGCCGAATCTCTTAATGCTCTGATTCTGGATGTGAAGTTTGGGGAAGGAGCGTTATTCAAAGAGATTAATGGAGCCAGAGAGCTGGCACAATATCTGGTCAGTATGCACTCCAAAACACCTCCATCACACTGTAGGAGCAGAGAGAGAGAGAGAGAGAGAGAGTGAGAAGCAGAGAGAGGCAGAGAGAGAGAGTGAGAGAGTGAGAAACAGTAAGAAGCAGAGAAAGACAGTGAGAGAGAGAAACAGTGAGAAGCAGAGAGAGAGAATGAGAAGCAGAGAGAGAGAGAGTAAGAAGCAGAGAGAGAGAGTAAGAAGCAGAGAGAGAGAGAGAGAGAAGCAGAGAGAGAGTGAGAAGCAGAGAGAGAAAGAGAGTGAGAAGCAGAGAGAAGCAGAGAGAGAGTGAGAAACAGTGAGCAGAGAAAGACAATGAGAGAGAGAAGCAGAGAGAGAGTGAGAAGCAGAGAGAGAAAGAGAGTGAGAAGCAGAGAGAAGCAGAGAGAGAGAGTGAGAAACAGTGAGCAGAGAAAGACAATGAGAGAGAGAAGCAGAGAAAGACAGTGAGAGAGAAAAGCAGAGTGAGAAGCAGAGAGAGAATGAGAAGCAGAGGGAGAGAGAGAGAAGCAGAGGGAGAGAGTGAGAAGCAGAGAGAGTGAGAAGCAGAGAGAGAGAGTGAGAAGCAGAGAGAGAGAGAGAGAAGCAGAGAGGGGGGGGGGGAGAAGCAGAGAAAGAGAAGCAGAGTGAGAGCAAGAGAGTGGGTGGGGGGGCAGAATGGATCTGACTGAGAATTCTCTGCCTTTCTCTGACATCATGGACAGCAACTCTTTCTGGGTTTTCCCATCTTACTGGAGACCTGGGAACTGGAGAGGAAAGATATGGAATTGTTAAATTTATAGAAGAAAAATCACTTTCAAGGCCAGAATAAGTCAGAGTTTGGAAAAGGAGAATTATACAAACAGTGAACTTTGAAATTTGAAACTTACAATTGCAGGTTCAAAAGTTGCAGGTCCATTCCTTTGATTTGAATTTGTGATGATGCTCATGATAAGGGGTTTGCAATTTTACTGCAGACATTAATTTAGCAATGTAATGCAGCATAGATTTCCAAAGCCTCTTGCCCTTGCTTCTTGCTTAGAGATTGGTGGCCTCCTAACAAGCTTTGTAACTCCAGAGCTTCCCTTGTTACAGTGCATGCATCATTTCCTCTGTTGGGAGTGCCCCAGTAACAAATCAATATCTCCTGTTTTAAATCTTTAGGTAGATGTTGGAAACCACTTGGGGGTTCGAACAGCTGCTGCCCTCTCTAGGATGGACAATCCCATCGGCAGATGTGTTGGGAATTCTCTAGAAGTCATTGAATCCATTGAATGCCTGAAGGGAAAGGGGCCCAAGGAATTGGAGGAACTGGTCACTTGTTTAGGTTAGTCCTTCATCGAGAATTACATTTAGTGCATGAGTGGTGGACATTATGGAAAACCTAGAACTCAAGAAACATTGAATGAAAATGGTCATGAGGGCCATTAGTCTCACCCCTTTGGCAGCCATTGCATGACGGACTCAGTTGTGGACTTAGTCTCCTTCAACCCAAGCACCTATCCACTCTTTCCAAACTCCCAGCTTTATTTCTGTCTCATACCTTTAGTCCTCAGGTACAGATCCCTTCTTCTCAAAGGTATTAATTGATTCCAGATTAACCATTATTTTGGCAATCTGCACAACATGTCCCATACCCTGGGGGAGAAATTCCTCCAATCCCAATCTTCTATGAGGTTTGTGAGTTTTCTGATGCAGTTTGGATGCTCCTAGAACCAACTGACCTCATACACAATCTCAAGCCCAGATTGTGAATGGCATTGACCCTGTGGCATCTGTTGGAATTTAGGCAATGGAAAAGGGACAGCATGAGAAGCCTTTAGCCATTATTGTACGTATTAGAAACAAATGGGAACTGGAATACAAAATTCTAGATTGAACAGCACTGTCAGCGTGCTGGGCAGATGGATTTGGCCCAATGTGGATATCTTGGGGCTAGGTGCAGAAGCTTGAGCTAAGGTTTGGAAATTTGGGGCAGTGAGTAGGTACGTCATACAATGAGGTACTGGCCCAAAGAGACAAAGAAGAAATTTCTCTTCATCTGTGTCCTAAATGGACTGCCCCTTATTCTGAGACTGTGGTTCCAGACTCACCACTCAGGAGAAACTCCCTATCTGCGTCTACCCTTTTGCATCCATAAGAACTTTTTAAAGTTTTTTTAAGTTTCAATGAAATCAGCTTCTCATTCTTTGAAACGCTATAGAATGTCAACCCACTGGTCTCAGCTGGGTCAACAATTTGATTGATACGGATGGTTGGTTACTTGGCATTGCTGGGTTACTGAGGAAAATTGCCTGGAGTTCCCATTTGGGAGGTGATGACCCGTACTGGGAATAGCAGATATTTTGCAGCAAGCTCAAATGAATAACTCTGTAACCTAGAGTTCTTTCACTGTGCTAATGGGTAGTAAACCTTCCCAACTGTACTGAGGGGGACAAGGGTAAGGGGGTGGGGGGCAGTGGTGGGATGTACATTGGACCCCATACGCAGACAGCTGTGGACACTCACATGTATGATCAGACTTGAGGACATGTGAGAATATGCACAGCCCTCAAGTAACTGTTACATTTTAATACTGGTACTGTCAATAACTTTTCAAAGGTGAGTCAATACACACTAAGACACGAAAGTAATTTAATATTGTAGCTTCCATTTACTTCAGCAACCAATTTAACAAACAATAACCCTCTGCTATCCCACAATGTACCAGCTTGCAAACTACAACAAGCTGAATGAGAAATATGGTACATAACACTGACTTTCACTAACATATTGGCTTCCACCTTTAATAGGAAGCCACCTGCTCCATATGTGTGGAAAAGCCGAGAGTTTAAAGGCTGGTGAGAAGGCCATGCAAGATGTGTTGAAGAATGGCAGTGCTCTGGATAAGTTCCAAGCCATGCTGGTGGCCCAGGGCGTGACGGCGGACTTGGCCAAGATTCTGTGTGAAGGAAAGGGAGGCCTGAGACGTGCGGAGAAACAGGAGGAGCTGAAGGCCCAGGCTGGAGGTACTTTACTTTTTACAGCGTGGTAGTGAATGCCAGCACTGGATCCTGTCATTCAAGTGAATAGTATTATGATGATTGGTCTAGGCACTTTACCCAAAAGTTGGCTGTAGACTGTCAGACTTGGGGCCCGATTCTCTGGTTTTCAGTCTAAGTGCCCACATCGGCAGGAAGACAAGAGTGTTTCCCATTGGTGCTTCATGTCTGTCAGGTGGGATTCAGCCACCAGAAAGATGCTAATGAGTTCATTTCAAGCAACCCGCCATCCACACGGTTCTGAGCTGCCATTTTTAAAGGTTCCCTCCCCCTCTGACCAATCCCTCAGCATGCTCCTCCCTCACAAATATCAGGTAAGCCCACCCCTCACACACACTCCATGAGGGTGACCCAACTGCTCCTACTCATTCAGAGCTCCCACTCAAACTCCCCCTCCCCTCTCAGACTCCCCACTCAGGGGTATCCTTCCCCCACAGACCCCTGACTCAGCTCTCCTCCCCTTCCCTCAGACCCTCCACTCAGCCCCACTTCCTCTTCTGGCCCACTCCCCTCAGACACTCCACATGAATCCTCCTTCCCACTCAGACTGCACATTCAGGCCTCTCCCCTCCCTCGCCCCCCTACTGAGCCTCCCTGCAGGCCACGCACCTTGGCAGTGCCCATGGTACTGACACAATGGCCTGGCACCTTGGTCCCTCAGGGGGCTCAAGGAGGTAGGCCCAGTGGCGGTTTGCCCCTCTGACACTGCCAGGCTGCAAAGAAGGGTCCCGTAGAGGCCCTGGGGGGTTGGATGGGTTCGGGCAGGGGGTAAGGAGTTGACCTCACCACTCTCCTCCGGGATGAGGGGTGCAGTGGCTGGATTGCCCCCTCTAGCCCTGGCAGACCTGAAGATCACCCCTGGCATAGTGAATTCAGGAAGCTCTGTAATTAATATCTGCATTTTCTAAAGTTAGCTGTGTAAATTCTGAAGCGCCAGGTCACTTTAACCTCGGGTCACCTTGGCAGGATTTTAAGTTATTGCAGCACTCCATTCTGCAGCAGAGATTTTCCTTTCTCCCTGTCAGAAGCTGCAGGTGAGAGCAGACCCCTTTAAAATCCTCTGACAGAGAGGAGACGTTAATTTCACCTGGGACAACAAATCAGATCCGTTGTAACAAAAAACTCCAAAGCGTGCAGTCCAGTTCTCTGATCCATCATCAGCACGATTCAGTGTAGTACCTGAATAAACATTCTGAGATCTCAGCCCAAAGAATGGGCTTTCGCTGGGGCTAGCTGCTCTGGGAAAATACCTTGTTTCTGTGTTTCCCTGAAATGAATTGAGGCACAAACTTTCAAAGGAGGGAGTGGTCTGACTAAAAACAAAGGGATAGTAATTCCAGGGGTGGGTGCTTAAATAAACTGACAACCACCCCCTCCAACTGCCTATGCCACTGTGAAGCCCCAGGAACTAACCAGCCTTAATTCAGCTCTCTCTGTCTCTTTCAGGGATCGTTCAGGCGATCCACTCCTTGCCGATAGCAGAGGTGCTGCATGAACTGGGAGCAGGACGCAACCAACCCGATCAGCCCATCAACTGGACGGTTGGAATAGAATTGCTGAAAACTGCAGGCGACAAGATTAACAAAGGTTAAATGTGCTTTGCTGCAGCTTCAATTGGAAACGCCAGAGTGAGATTAGACTAAGGGTAATATTGATGGGTGTCAGCAATTAGTCCGGAAATAACGCAAAAAGGCAGAGAATGAACAGGAGAGTTAAATTAAATTGAATGGAATTTCAGAACTGAGCAGGAGAGTAGAAATTGATTGAATTTAGAAGTGTGCAGGAGAGTAGGAATAGACTAGGTGAGATATTAAAGAATACTGGGAGTGAGCAGAAAAGTGAGATTAGACAGGGGGCAGCATGGTGGTATATGGTTAGCGCTGCTGCCTCACAGTGCCAGGCACCCGGGTTCAATTCCTCAGGTCACTGCAGAGTTTGCACATTCTCCCTGTGTCTACGTGGGTTTCCTCCAGTTTCCTCCCACAGTCCAAGATGTGTGGGTTAGATTGATTGGCCATGCTGAATTGCTTCTTAGTGTTAGGGGGATTAGTATGGTAAGGTAAATATATGGGATTATGGGAATAGGATTGTTTCAGTGCAGGTTTGATGGGCCAAATGGTCTCATTCTGCACTATGGGGATTCTATGATATCGCGGAGTATGGAGGTTGTGAGATTGGGATTAGACGAGGTGGAATACTGAAGTTTCTTTACACCAGGGGGCTGAGAACTGTAACTAATTATATTTTATTTCAGGAGACCCCTGGATTAGAGTGCACTTTGAAAATCCTTCACTTGATGAAGGGCAGAAGGCTCGTCTCCAGAAATCACTGGTCATCGGGGAAAAGGTCCAAGAAGGCCCTTTGGTTGCTGAGATCATTCAAGCACAGTCACAGTCAGGGAAAGGATACAACTGCCCACCTTAGTAAGATGTGTAGAGCTTTGATTATCACAGGGCAAGCAGCACAAGATACCCCGTCTCTCTGCAACCTCTTCAATTCTATCCATGATGTTTCTTGAAGATTTATGTGCTTGGATGCTTGATGTAAATAAGGTGAGGAAAACCTGCTAGCAGAGCAGAGTTTTGGAAACCATAGGCCAAAGTCACTTATTCTCCAACCTAAACATGTTAAACTTGTCAATGGATTGCTTCTCCAATTACTCATATACTAATACCCTCCAGGGATGCAGACGCGCAAATCAAGTAGTGATAACGTCTAAATAAGACCATAAAAATGAACCCAGTACTGGGTTCTATTTCTGTCAAATTGAAAAGAAAAAAGCCATATTAAAAAATAAAAAACTCAAGAACTAGAAGTACAAGTCGTAGATTGACCAAATTAGGGCGTGTTGTTAATACATAACTGTGACAAACTATAATAAGACATTAATACATTTGCACAAGAACATGCAATTCTATTTGTTTCTCTCTTTCTTTCTCACTCTCTTTTTTCATCTCTTTCTCTCTCCCTCAATCTTTCCTTGGCTCAACCAGTTCCACCAGGGTGCTGCGTGGTTGCTGTCTCCAGATCCTCCTGTGCAGCATGACCAGAACGCTAGACTCTTTCTCCATCACCAAGGTGCTGATTATTGAGCAGACCAGCAATTAAGTTTGCCTATGAACTGACAGTTTAAAGTGTCAGTGAATTTCTCTGCAGCTGTATTTCTTTCCAATATACAATGGTGCTTTATTGTCAGCACATTGCACTTTACTGTTAGTCAACAGAAGTCTTAAATCTCAAGTGCCAAGCATAGAAGTGTCTTCTACCTGTGTGTCAGAGCTTCAGGTTTAATTTCTTCACCCTCTCTACTAATTGCATGCTCATAAATATCAGCTGTCCCCAAATACGGTGTCAGGGTTCGCAAACTATAATGAGCCTTGTCCACCTGCCAAAATCACACTATTCCTGGTGACTAAAACTTGGCACACAACTCCTCTTCTTCTCAGCTGTTTTCAAGACCATTGACCATTGTCCAGTTTGAATTGCCCTCAGTGGTTAGACCCTTGAGCACAGCAAAGCAGCTGAACTATTGACTTCTCTCACCATCCCTTTCTATCTGTTGAATTTATAACCTGTAAAGCAGCGGTGTTCTTCTGGCGTCTCCATCTGAGAGATAGTGTGGAAGCTTGAAGGTATGTGGCAATCTAAGGCAGTGCAATATTGGAAGGAGCGATTGAAATCCTGGAGGTGGATTCTTGGTGACGGTATCCGAGTGAAAGCGTTGTTTGGGAGAAGATTCTAAGGCTTGTTTTTTTGAGAATGTAATTTGGAAAGACTTGTGTGGAAGTTAGAGTTCCAGTGAGACCTGTTGGTTCACAGTATGATAAGCACCTAGGGGAGTGGCATCTGCCACTTGGTTTCAGAGTGGGATATATAAAGAACAAAGAACAAAGAACAACACAGCACGGGAAACAGGCCCTTCGGCCCAACGAGCCCGCGCCGCCGTCCCACTGTCTCAGTGACCTATTCATGATTTTAGTCTACGCCTAATGTGCGAGGATCAGGGAGGTCCAATTTAGGGACAATTTAGTACCCAATCAATCAGCCTAAAAGCACATCTTTGGGGATGTGGGAGGAAACCGGAGTACCCGGAGGAAACCCACGCAACCACGGGGAGAACGTGCAAACTCCCACAGACACAGGCCCAAATCCATGTGTCCGCACAGCAACAGAGATAGTCTCTGAGTTGTCATGTTGCCCTTGAGATGGTCCAGTTTAAGCACACTAACGACATGAAGCAATAGGCAACTCCCGAAGCAACGTCCAAGAGCAGCCCACTACAACCTGCCGCATGCATGCCCCTTGCTGGACTTAAATGCCTGTGGAGACAAAAAAATTCATTATTAAACAGGCAAAGACTAACATCCCTGAGGCAAAACGTATTCCCAAGCCTACAATGTTTAGTAAGGCCTACTATATCCCCCTATATGTAGCCCGCTCATGTGGTTGTCTAAGTGACTCTTAAACAACCCTAGCGTGCCTGCTTCCACCACCTTACTCGGCAGTGCATTCCACACCCCCACTACCCTTTGCGTGAAAAACTGCCCTCTAATATTTGTCTTATACCTAGCCCCCCTCACCCTAAGCCCGTGACCCCTCGTTCTATCCATTTCTAATAGCGGAAAAAGCTTACCACCATTTACTCTATCTATCCCCTTCATAATCTTATAAATCCCTATTAGATCTCCCCTCAGCCAACGTCTCTCAAGGGAAAACAGCCCAAGTTCGTTCAATCTTTCCTCGTAAGACAGCCCTTCCATACCAGGCAGCATCCTGGTAAATCTCCTCTGCACTCTCTCCAGGATCTCTACATCCTTCCGGTAGTACGGCGACCAGAACTGGACGCAGTACTCCAAGTGAGGCCTAACCAACGTTCTATACAACTGCAACATCAGACTCCTACTCTTATATTCTATACCTCTTCCTATGAAGGCTAACATACCATACGCTTTCCTCATCACATTCTGCACCTGCGCCGACACCTTCAGGGACTTGTGCACTTGCACCCCCAGGTCTCTCTGCGTATCTATACTCCGGATAGTTCTACCTTTTATCGTATAACTCCCCTCCACGTTATTCCGGCCAAAGTGCATCACCTCGCATTTCTCCGGATTAAATTCCATTTGCCATTTATCTGCCCAATCTACCAGCCTGTCTATGTCCTGTTGCATTGCCAGGCACTGGTCCTCAGTACCCGCCAATCCAACCATCTTAGTGTCATCAGCAAATTTGCTGATCACACCACCTACCCCCTCTTCCAAGTCATTAATATATACCACAAATAGAAGAGGTCCTAGTACCGAGCCCTGCGGCACACCACTGGTGACAGACCTCCAATTGGAAAAGGAGCCTTCCACTACTACTCGCTGTCTCCTCCTCCCAAGCCAGTTCTCCACCCATCTACATACCTGGCCTTGTATCCCATGAGCCTTCACCTTTTCTATCAGCCTACCATGAGGGACCTTGTCAAACGCCTTACTGAAATCCATATAGATGACATCAACGGCTTGTCCTTCGTCAACCGTTTTTGTCACCTCTTCAAAAAATTCCACTAGATTCGTAAGGCACGACCTCCCTGTAACGAAGCCATGCTGCGTATCCCTGATCAGATTGCAGCGCTCCAGATGTTCATACATCCTATCCTTGAGGATCCTCTCCATTAGCTTGCCTATAACTGAAGTCAAGCTCACCGGCCTATAATTCCCTGGGTTATCCCTCTGACCCTTCTTAAACACAGTTTATCTGACCACAGTTGGCCTGTTGGTTTACATTGGACTGTGCACTTACTAAGAACATTATAGATATATTCTGTAACTTATGTTATTAAATCTGTATACACCCGTGAAGATATGTAGGTGGAGTGAATAAGTTTTTTTTTAATTCATCCATGGGTCATGGGCATTGCTGACTGGCCAGCATTTATTGCCCACCCCTATTTGTCCTTGAACTGAATGGCTTGCTAGGCCATCTCTGAGGCAGTTGAGAGTTGACTCTGGAGTCAGATGTAAGCCAGACCATGGAAGGACAGATTTCCTTCGCTAAAAGACATTAGTGAACCAGATGGGGTTTTTTTTCCAACAATTGACATTAGTAGATTCTTAATTTCAGATTAATTTTATTGAATTCCAATTCCACCATCTACTGTGGCGGGATTTGAACACGGGTCGCCAGAACATTGGCTGAGTTTGTGATTAATAGTCTAGTGATATTACCACTAGGCCATTGCTTCTCCATGGTCTGGTGTTTCATATTTAGGAAAGATTTTATTCTTTGTTAAAGGTGAGGCAGGCAGCCCTGTGACGCTGTTCATCCATGTCTCTAGTCAAAAAAATGCAAGTTATCATCTATTAAACCAATGTTCTATTCTGGGATCTGACATTTCAGTAGTAACATCAGGTGGGACTGTAATATCCTTTTTCTTCATCTACATGCTACTCCTCAGTGACAGACTGGGACCAACTTCTATCCAACTATCACCTCTTGCTGTCTAACAAATCATTGTTTTCAGTCATTTCATTATGTTTCAAGATCCATACCATTGTTTGGACTCTGAATGTTGGCATCTATTTGTCCACAGATTGAACTTCTGATCCTATGTCCTTGCCATCACAAACACCACTTACTGCCATTCCAGGAATTTTCACATGCTCCTTCTATGACAAATATATCCTTTCATAAAATAAGACTAAAACGGCACACAATACTCTAAGTTAGTCTCACTAAGTCCTTATACAGCTGCAGTAAGACATCCTTGCTCCTGTATTTAAGTCGTCTTACAATGAAGATCAACATACTATTTGCCTTCCTAACTGCTTGCTGTACCTGCGTTCAGTGACTAGTGCACTGGGACACCTGGTCCCTTTGTACATCAACATTTCCTAATCTATCACTATTTAAATAATAGAGAAGTCTGACATGGATAACTTCACGCTTATCCAAGTTATACTGTATCTGCCATGTATTTGCTCACTCATTCAACTTGTCTAAATTACCCTGAAGCCTCTTAACATCCTCCTCACCACTCATGTTCCCACCAAGTTTGGTGTCTAAAACTTGAAATAGTATGTTTGGTTCCCTCATTCAAATCATTCATTTATATTGTGAATAGCTGGGGCCCAAGTATTGATTGCTGCAGGGCTCCACTAGTTATCTCCTGCCACTTGCAAAAAATCCATTTATTCCTACCACCCATTTCATGTCTGCTAATCAATTCTCAATCCATGCTAATATATTACCTCCAATCCAACGTGCTTCAATTTTTCACACTAACTTCCGGTGTGGGACTTTAACAAAAGTTTTGTGAAAATCCAAATACATCACATCCACTTTTACACCTTTATCTATTCAACTAGTTATGTCCTCAAAAGCTCAGTTAGTTTTTCAAACTTGATTTCTGTTTCATAATGTGACAATACTGATTTTTAAAAATGTATTTTAGTCATATTTTTGTGCATGCTGTTTTTAGCAGTCCCATCCATTTATTAGTGCCTTTCTGTATGTAACCACATTCTCTGTTATTATTGTAGCAGCATTATTGATTTTAATTGCTACAATGTTTGTTTTAATGTGGATTAATACTATTCTGTTGTTTTAGTGTGCTCCCCTGGGATTTTGCAGAGTGGAGCTTGATTAGGTTGATTGACAGACAGAGTAATATGATTGGGTGGAGCAAGGCTTACACAGAAAATTCAAGCTTGGTTGCTTTTTAGGTGCTGATTTGAGTTGAAAGAAAGCAGTGCCTCTCTTTTCCCCTCTTTGAAGTTGGAGACTGGAATCTGCCAGGAGATGAGTGTCTTTCTCTAAGAATTGCCGCATGAATGTATTTCTTTCTTTTGAGAGTTGTTTGAAGATGTATCCTAGGGAAACTTAAATGGATAGTGTCTGGAAGTGTTAAAAGGTTGGATATCTAGCAGCATGTGAGCATACTTGTTTTGCGCTAACAAATACTGAAAAAGGGGGCATGTCTGTAGTGATATTGCTTTAAATTGGAACTACAGAGATTGCTAGTTGTTAAGAATTATACTTTGTCATGTTTAAGTCTTCTGATTGGTAAAAGTTATGCTAATACTTTTCCTTATATTCTGGCTGTGTTCTTAAATAAAGTTTGCTTTGATAAAATGAATCATATCTGAATCATATCTGAAGTGAAACACCTTATGTTCACCCTAATGCCAAAATCAAATGCAAAAGTTGGGGTCTAGGCTCACTGTATAATAAACCTTGGAGCTTCTGGTCTGGTCTCTAATAATAAATCCATGTTGGCTTTGACTAATTCCATTGAAACTTTCTAAGTGCCTGCTATCATATCCTTTATAATAAACTCTAGGACTGATGTTAGCCTAACTGGTCTGTAATTCCTTGTTTTTTCCTTCTCTCCTTTTTTAAGTATACATTTGCCAGCCTCCAAACTGCCAGGACTGTTCCAGAATCTGCAGATGACAGCCACTGCATCCACTATTTCCAAGGCTGTCTCCTTTATTATCCTGCAATTTATCAGCATTTCAGTCAGACTCATTTCTCCAGTGCTTTTTTTTAAGTAATGCTCATTTCCTTCAATTCCTCCTTTTCTGGACTCCTTTACATTTCTGAGAAGTGGCATTGACCTGCCCTGTGCGTTGCTCCATTGTTCTTGCTCTGTCTTCGGTGACTGTCGACCTTCCATCCATCATCCTTGGCCAACAATCATCCAACCTACTGTCACTATCAGTCCCCTGTTCCCCCTTCTCCCTTTGCACACTGGAACTGCCTTCTATTTCCCTCAGCTTTTTGTCTGTCATAATCTCGATGATCCTTAACCTGTCCTCTTTCATCTATGACTCCTAGACCTTCAGCATTGACCTTCCTGTGTAGTCCAGCTTCCTCCCTCTATCCTCCTGAGTAGGACTGCCTCCCCTCCCTCCCTTCCTGCTTCCCTCAGTCAAACATTCCTCTTACCCTTTTTTGCAGCTGCCACTTATATCAATGCCTCAGAGTCTCTTCCTGTCTGGCTCCTCAAACAAGGGCAGCAGCTCCTCTTTGGCCCAAAGACTACAGCACACCACTTTAAACCAATCACAAATCTGAAGGCATGCATTTTTTGTTTGCTGCACACTTCATTCCAAAGACACAGTTTGATCTGGCAAAGTTGTGTTTGAATAAATGTGCATGACATTCTTATGTATTAAAAATAGCTTCCTGTTGCTTGCCAATGGGAAGCAGGAACTGCTGTGGTCTGCTCCCAATTTCAGGAAGCTGCTATTGTGCACCCTGCCCACCTTATTTTATACTCCCAGGAGCTTCTCAAGACTCTGGAATGCAGCATCTCAGGAAAATTCTCCCCCACCATCAACAAGGGATGGGGAATATATTCAGGCCTTACTTATTGCATCCACATCTCAAGAAATAATGCCAAACAAGAAGGTGCTGCAGAAGAATACAAGAAAATGAACAGGTGTAATCACATAGTCCCTTAGGCCTGCTCCATTATTCTATCAGATCCTGATTGATCTTCTATATTGACTTCACTTTTCCACGCTGAATGTACTCATCCACTGGGCATCCTCAACCCTCTGTGGGAGAGGATTCTAATTCTCTGAGGTTTGAATCCAATTCTGAATGAGATTGAAATGAGGGTTACTCAGCAATAACCTGCTCACTGACCACAGTTTAGATTGTGCCAAGACAACTCCTGACCTCAGTGCCGCCTTAGTCCAAACATGGAGAAAAACCCCAGAGGTGAGGTGACAGTGACTACCCTTGATTGACATCAAGGCAACATTTGACTGCGTGTGGCATCAAAGAGCTCTAGCAAAACTGAAGTCAATGAGAATCGCGGGTATGGGGCTGTGAGGGGGAGAAATCATCTAATGGTTGGAGTCATACCTGGTACAAATGATGATGGTGTGATGGTTGGAGGTCAATCATCTCAGTTCAGAAATTCGTCAGGATAATGTTCCAAGGCTCAACTGTCTTCAACTTTTTCATCAATGACCTTCCCTCTGTAAGATCAGAACTGGGGATGTTTATGAATGATTGGACTTTGTTCAGCTCCATTCATGACTCCTCAGATATTGAAGCCGTCCATGTCCACATACAGATATGAAATAATATCTGGACAATATTCAGGCTTCTGCTGATGTGTGGAGCAAATATTACTAACCACTAAGTGCCAGCCAATAATCGTTTCCAGCAAGACAGAATCTAATCATCTCTCTCTGACACTCAATGGCATTACCATCACTAAATCCTCCATTATCAACATCCCGAGGCTTACCATTGATCAGAAAATAAGTTACACCAGTCCTATAAATAGTTACAGGAGCAGGTCAGAGACTGGGAATTCTCCAAATGCTGAATACCAGGGAATGAAAAAGAGTCCTCAGAAAACTGAAGTGAAAAGGACAAAGAACCAAAATCTGAGCACAATGCTGTTGAAGTTAAAGGGACAGAGAGTGACTCCCAGTTAAAGACTGTGCTGCAATGTTCAGATCGGGAGGCATTAGCCAACAAGAAGCCTTAATACAAATTGTCATGCAGGAGTGTTCCATTGGCATGGCTGGGTGCCTTGGAGATTGTGTGGAAGCTTGATTACACATGGCAATCCACAGCAGTGGAATTCTGAAAGGAGACTGAAATCCTGGATGTGGGTCCTTGGTGAAGTTATCTGAGAGGAAGTGTCGCTTGGGGAAATATTCCAAAGCATGTTCTTCGAGAGCCGTGATTGGAACCCCTCATGCAAAAGTCAGAGTTCCGGTGAGACCAGTTAACTCAGAGTGAGAAGCATTTGGAATTTGATGAGAAATCCACAGAAATTCTATTGGGTGATATCTGTCACTTGTATTTAGTGTCTAGTGTATCTGACCACCTTTCACCTATTGATTAACATGGACTGTGTGCTTACTGAGAACATTAGAGTACAAGATCACTTGTAATTGTTTTATTGTTATTAATCTGAATATATCTGTAAAGGTATAGCTGGAGTGAAGTAGTGTATTATAATGAATACTATCTTGATAATAAATGCTTATCCTTTTGTTCATCCGCAGTCCTGTGATCCTGTTCATCCATGTCTCTAAACAAAAAATAAAAGTTACCACTTGCTGAGCTGGGATCATAACCACACCATTTGCCTTTCCGATTACTCATCTATATTGTAACTTAGTGATTCATCTACAAGAATACATAAATCCCTCTGAATATCAACATGTAATAGACTCTTATTTTAAAAAAATATTCTTCCTTTATTATTAGACCATAAGATGCAGGAGCAGGTGGGCCATTCAGCCCATTGAGTCTGTTCCACCAGTGAGTGTATGATCTGATATAAAGTCATGGATATGATAATCCTCAACTTTCCCACCTTATCCCCATAACCGTTAATTCCCTTACTGATTAAAAACCTGATTATCTCAATGTTGAACATACTTAAGGACCCAGCCTCAATACCCCTCTGCAGTAAAGAATTCCACAGATTCACTACTCCCAGAGAAGAAATTCCTCCTCATCCCTGTCTTAAATGGACAATCCCTTATTCTGAAATTATGTCCTCTGGTCCTAGACTCTCCCACAAGTGGAAATAACCTCTCACCACCTACCCTGTCAAGCCCCATTGAGTGGGAGCTTGACAAGGTAATGGACAATTTCACATTGCCCCACATTAGACATCATCTGCCAAGTTCTTGCCCACTCATTTAACCAGTCTATATCCCTTCACAACCTTTATGTCTTCTTCACAGCTTATTTTCTCATTCTATATCAACAAAGTTGGATATATTTCAAGAGAAAAGTACCATGGATGCGGAATATCTGAAATAAAAATTGAAAATTGCAGTCAAAGGATCACTGACTTGAGAAGTAGGGCTGCATTTTCAGTTTTGGAGCAGGACATTGACACTGGGATAACTTAGGGTTGGTGACACCAAACGGGATCAGCAACGAAAAGCCTGTCAGCAGTCATAGGGCATGCTCATTGCTAAATTAAGGATGAAGGGCCAATAGGAGGCCCTCTATTACTGAAGCAGCTGTGGTTGCCTGATGCAGGTAAAGGAGAGAGAGAGCACCACAGGCTAGAGACATCCTCTCGGTATTTTAAAAACAAATGGCCATAGTTGTTGGCCTTGCATTATAGAGGGAGAGCTCTTTCATAGAATGATCAAGTAGATATGAAGGTTTAGTAATTTGGAGAGAGTCAACTGATGGCTGGTTTGTGGTAACCTAATCTACAGTAACAATAAGGACATATTCTCAAAATATTGTCTCTCTAAATCTTCCCCTCAGGATCTCAGTCAAGCAACTAATCATAGCGCCAGAAAACGGGCAACCGAAAGACCATCAGATTCCAGGTTCATCTGTCACCACCCATTGTCCAATCGGAGGCCTGCCTCTTGGTTCTGAATATTGAGGCTAGGCCCCTAACCAGTCAGGTTCAATTCACACTCGAACCATCTATTACATATCCCCAGTGGGCCATCAGGTACTGCTCTGGTTCTGATATTTGATTAATCGAGCAGCTAATCCTTATTTCCTGTGGAATTGACTTTTCCTTTTGGCTAAACACCCAAGCATTGTGAAGGGCAGCTTCTCCCTCTGAATTAGTGCCAGTTTCCAGTTTGCCTTCCGATCTATTAAGTTGCTATTTCACAAAAAGGGGCAAAAGAATAGATAGCTGGAAGTTCAGTAAGCACATTTTTAATCATACGATCAAAAACATGACAAGGCTTTGTGATCAATTCCTCATTTATACAATTAGATGACAAGTTACCATAATCTTTTACATACTGATGTGTTTAGTTATAGTGAATGGCTAGCATAGATCCAAAATTACATACAGGTAAATGCAGCTAACATACAGGCAACCAGTAAGAATAACTAGCATAATCCAGGGGTTGATACCTGCATTTGTCTGAGGATGTGCTACTCGGGAAAATATCAATCCAAAGGTCGCTGGAGAAGTGGAAAAGATGTCAATCGCACTATGTTATCCACTAGAAGCTGCTTTGGCATTTTGGTTCACTTTACAGCCCTCATGGGAAAAGCCAAGTGCTGCAATGTCCTTATAGTTTTAACCACGTTCCCACAAAATATTCAATCCCATGTATCTGAAAGTTACATTGGAGAATGCAGCAAAGCCAGGATAAGTGGGAACCAGTAGAAGCTGATGTGACTTGCCTTTCATACTTTGACTTTTCAACCCAATTAATGTACCTTGGGATTAAATACAGAGAAATGTACCACTACCTGTATTCTGGGAAATTTTCCCAACCTTACTTCTGAAACTTTGGCAAGCCAGAGTCTGAACTGGATGAAGATTCCGATATTCAGGCGCTGGTTCATTTCTTCATAATAATTTCAAAGGATATCATACCTGAGGGTGGGACTAAGGGATAGTGGGACCAGAGAGTGCACCCTACAGTAGTAAATGCATAAATACTGTTTAAGGGGACAATGTCAATGTGTGTGAAGATTTTCTTTGTTCATGGTTCTGGAGGATGTTCATTCAAGATACATTCCCTGTTTTGCTAGATGCATTGTCAATGGAAATCTTAAAAACCACATTCAAGTTACCTATATACCCACAAATGCAGTGAAACTCCAGACTCATTTGTGTTAGTGCAGCTCGATGTTGCCAAAGTGTGAACATTGAGCGACAAATTCCTCCATTAAATGAAGTAATGGGCAGGTAGAATGTTCCCAGACACGGATGATGTTAGGTGAGGGAAGGTTACCTGACCAACTCTTAGCCTTTCACTCATCAAATTCCCCTCCCACCTTTCCTCCTCCTCCTCCCTCCCACAAAGGTTACTAGGGTATAGGATTCAATACAATGGCAACTAATACTCTGGTACCATAGTAAAGTGCTGGGTATTCACTTGGTAGGCTGGTTAGGTGGACAGCTGACCACGAGACTGATCTCACCGAACATTCCTGTTGTAGAATGAGGCACTGAGCGGTGAACAGGAGATTTTTCAGTCTGATAATGGATCACTTGAGGAGAGGGTTAGATCCCAGCTGAGATCAGCAGGCTAGGCACAGACTGATTGAACCTGGGGCCTTTTCTGAGCTGTCTGGTTCAGTGATTCACCGGTGCATACAGTAAACTGGGTTCACCTGATTAATCTGAAGCCCAAGAGCAGACTACTCATTTCTTTTTCAACACTGCTTCATTGATGTTGGCTCCACGTTTCATCACTTCCATTGTTGTGGATTGCAGATCAATGCACAGTCTTTGCATTGTGCACTCAACCCTCTGTACGCCTATATACAGGGTCTCACTGAAGCACATTCCTCCAGTATTCTACTGAAGCCCTAATTTTCCTTGACAACTTGTTGCCTTTAGTACTCCAGTTATCCCATTAAAGACCATCCCTCTGGTATCCTAACTCTGCTGTTGAAGCCCATCTTGCCAAAACCCTTCTACTCCCAGCAGGGCCAATCCTTTTAGAACATGAACTTTCCCATCAGAACTGGTGCCTTAGTCTTTCCCACTGGGAAATAAACTCTGAGAATGATTCTGTTATTTTTGATAACCCAGTATTCTTGTCTCTAACGCTGCCTGACAGATTACTTCAAATGTTTTTTACTTATACATGTTCATTTTCACCTATTTCCTTTGGCCCTCCTGGTCTGATATAGTCTTGGTGCCCTTTATCTATCCTAGTTAATATCTCCCATTGCATTGACCTCTTGAACTTCTCTGTACATGTAATAATTGTCCTCTCCTGACCACCTCTATTAGCCCCATTGCAAGATTGGCTCTGCAAGTTTGTTTTGTGACTTGTGAAATCCAGCTGAGTTAACTTAGAAAAAAAATTGTTAGAATTGCTGTTCTGCAATCTGATTTCAGGGTTCTGGGAATACTGTTCTTTCATCTGGAAACCCTCTGGCTAGTGTTGCTACTGCTGAAACTGGAGGCAGAAGCCTAAAGGCCTGGAGGAGACAGAGCAAGTGAGTGTCACCTCTTAAATTGACGGTTATGCTACTGTGCTGTTTTGCTGCCTTTTCTTAGAGGAAGAGACAGCAAAGTCCAGGAGGGAAGATTTAACGTCTGCTGAGGATGGAGAAACACATGATAAAATAAATGAATCATTCCCATTACACAGGTTTTTTGTAAAGGGGATTTTTTAGTTGGTTCAACCAATGGGATTCAACACACCATCACAATTAAGAGGCACACCAGAGCCAACTGTGTTCCCCTCCAACCACAGCATAGGAGGTAATGAGAGAAAATGGAGCAGTCATCCACAGTCTCATTGGGCAATTAAGAGAATGTTGAATGGAAAAAACAGTTGAAAAAGTTAAGAAATGAACATGTCCACTTCACTACTGATAAATTGGAATATGTTCTGCTGCAGTAAGAATTCTCACAACACCAGGTTAGAGTCCAACCAGTTTATCTGATAGTAATCTCACAAGCTTTCGAGGTTTGCTCCTACGTCAGGTGTGTGGAAATCCCCTTTACAAAAAACCTGTGTAATGGGGATGATTCACATTTATTTTATCATGTGTTTCTCCATCCTCAGCAGATGTTAAATCTTCCCTCCTGGACTTTGCTGGAAGGTTCCACACACCTGATGAAGGAACACCGTTTCTGAAAGCTTGAGAGATTACTATCAAATAAACTGGTTGGACTCTAACCTGGTGTTGTGAGACTTCTTACTGTGTTTACCCCAGTCCAATGCTGGCATCTCTACATCACTGCTGCAAGTAAACAGACCCCTCGAAGTTCTGACCTGACCCTACATTGTGTTGGCCTCTACCCTTTCTTTAGTTGTGAATGTTTCTCCTTTGCACTCAGCAGGTTCCATGCTCCCTTTTCTTGTTGCAGTACGACAACACTGAGAATCACGAGTAAATGATGTTCGGGACTCCAGTTCCCGTTTGCATCATTTCTTGAAGCAGAGGTTCTCAATCTTATTTTTTTTCCTGAGATTCCTCTTTCTTCGAATTTTCAGGCCCCATTCACAGCCTGTTGCCATTTTGCTGGCATTAAGGGTTTTTTAATCCACACCAATTAACAGAAGCAGATTATTGTAGCTGTTAGAGTTGCTTTGGTCCATCACATGTCCAGCACCACAAGCAACTCTGATAGATTGAAACATCTCTGCTGAGGTGTCCCTCTGCTTCTGCAAGGGTATTATGGCCCCTTGTTCTTTGACAAACCACATACTCCTCCATAATGATAAATCCAGCTCCCCACCCCCACTCGTCCTCAGTTTGGGAATCACTGTTTTAATTGAATGGATGATTACCTAGTGGGCAGGGATTGTTGTGCTAATAGGCACTGTAACCATCGTGCTCTAAAGAGCCGTCACATAGCTGGTACCAGTTCCTTTCAGATTGTGTCTCCTATGCCAACTGGTGCCACCTTACAAGTCACCTGTGAGAAGAGACATTGATATCTGTTAGAGATTTTGCCCCTTTGAGGCGTTGTTCATTTCCCCATCTAGTTAACACGTTGTTCAGAAATTGTCTTTCAATGTTGCTTATAATCAAAAGGTGCTCAAGGACAACCCAGAATGATCATTCTCCCCTCACTGAGGGGATGCATCCAGCCTACACATTATTCCTACAGTGTCATAACAAATGGGGCTAAAGGTTGGTTAAGTACTATCCTAGTACCTTATCAGCTCTGGGTAAAAGCCAACCCCTTAAATGAGGATAATAAAAGAACAGTTCTCACCAATATTCATCACTTAATTCTTATAAAACCAAAATGCAGCCCAGTTGCTGTAAAGGAAGAGTGCAATAACTTGGAGATTAAGAGATTGCAAAAGATGGATTCAAAGTAGTTAGATAAAGTGGGTGAATTAAGTAAAGGTAATCCTTGGTGTCTCACTGCAGGCATGCTGCACATATGGAACTTGACAGAGTGGGTTATTTAGCAATCAGTGCTTTGGACTCCTTGTTTCCTTTTGACAATGGACAAGAAGTGAGCTTTAAATTGGCGATTTCATGCAGCTTTTAAGAATCATGCACATTGTAAGGAGTCTCTTCAGCAGTGAGCAGAGCCCATTTCACATTGGGCAGAACAGTTGGTGCATCATGACCAGCAGAAGATCACTGGTGACTTTCCCACTGGGACTGATCAATGGGAAATCATAGTCAAAGTGGGAATATTGTGATCAGTATAAAAACTACCAGTTCATGACCAAAGTCTGTGTGAAAGATCTAACCAAGGGTTTCTTTCTTCCCAAAAGAGCTATCATTTTTGTTCCTTTGCTTCCAGTTGGTGCTCATAATGTCATTGATGGGGGTGAATAGGTCTGTGTTATGGAGCAAGTGCCTTCTTTTTAAAGTGGTTGGGGTATGGCTTTGGAATGAAACAAAGCCAAATGCCACAAGAGAAAATGTGCCTGTGAAACATGCGGCAATGCAGTTACCCAAACACGTGGCCTCTGTTGCTGACTGGATCACAATACAAACATCTACATCCCGCCAAACTGACTCCGCCGTTTCTATGTAATTCTGATTCATATTGTAAAAAATCTCATACTGCGCAACGCATGAATGATCCTAACGTGATTCACATCCCAGTCTCTCATCTGACCTGTTTGGGAGAATGGCAACTTTAGAGATTTAGGCTGGAATTTTACTGCCTTGCGTGCCCCGGAAGCGGGGTGGACAAGGCTCGCAGAACGGAATTCTCCATTGGCCTTGGGCAGGATTTTACAAGCCTCGCCCGAGCAAGGTCACAAAATCCCATCCTTAGGGTCAGGTTAGTTTTAAGGGAAGAACTTGCTGGATGAAACTAAATCAATGGTGGAGTGGAGGTGGCAGCCAAAGGAATGAGCACATGTTGGATTCTCCAGTGGTGAAATCCTCCTTTGCTTCTCTCTGCTTTGCACTGTTTATTTTGGAGTCAGGATGATTAAACCCCTTTCCTAGGGCTCTCCCCACCTAGGGGAAAACTAGTACCTCCACACATCCTCTCGGATCTATCCCAGCCATGCTTGTAGAGGATCAGGATCTACTCTCCAACAAATCTCCCCCAGTGCCGCCGCCACCACCACCACCAACTCTCCTCCACCTCCCCCCGCACCCCCCCCCCCCCCCCCCACCACCCAACCCCCAAATCCCCACAACCACAGAATCCTTGCAGTGCAGGAGGGCCAATTGGGCCATTGAATCTGCATCACATCAAAGGTCAAACCCCCCCATCATTCAGGGTCAAAACTCCATTTCCCAACAGGATCAGATATTTCATCCAAAGTCAGACCCACTTGTCCAAGGCAAATAATTTGAGGATTATAGTTCATCTGAGTTTGCTCAAGATGCCAAAAAAGGTCTCAATTTCAATTATTGAAGGACATGCTTTATTTATGGGTTGAGAGACAGGGCAACTCCTCACTTTACTGAGCAATGATCCTTAGGTCTGAAAGGAGGGGCTAGAGAGAAGACCACTTCTTACTGTCCATCTGCACAGACATCCACTCAGAGTTTAGCAGGGTGCTCCTTGACAGAACTGATGGGAGGCACACAGACACCTCATAAGATGATTGGAAACAGGGCACTCTGTCCCCAATCACACATACAACTGAAGTAGAGAGATGAATTTAGCCTGCATTCAGCTGCTAGAAGAATTTGTCACGATACGTAAACTCACCACGCCTCATTTTCCTCTCTCTATTTGACCAAGCGCCTCTGAATTTGAACAGGCTGCTTTGAAGCAGCCTGTAACAGCAGCAAGAGGAGGGGATGGAAGCTAGATTTAGATATGGGATGGATATGTGCAGCAAACACAGGTTTGATATCAATGGTCTTTCATAGTCAATGCTAAAACCTCACGGGTGCTCCATGTACTGTATACCCTTACTTAATAGGACTTTGTTTAATTTTGTTATATACAGGGAGCAGGGGTACAGCTCACAGTTGAGCCCAGGTCCAGCGAAAATATCATGTATCCATGTGAATGCTGTCAAACCCCTACTCCAGGTAAATGTCTTCTGTTGGACAAGCATACTCCAGGTGCTCCTGATAGTATTCCTGAAACGCTTGGCTGCAAAGCAGAAAAAATAGGATTTTAGTAAAAACATTGTATGTTATCTAGTTGTTTCTCCGACTATTCCCCCACCACAATAAAGTGATGCTTCCTATAGGAGTTACATTTCCACAGTCAGTCTGCCAACTAGCATCTCAGTGTCAATGTCTTTGATTACAGAGCCACTGTAAGTTAATTTCATTTCTTTCCCTGATATGATGAATTGTAATACATTTCAGTGTTAAAATTTGAACAAGGTTCCAGCATCTTCTTGCCTGAAACAATCTCCTTCACACTTACACACCCCTGGCCTTGATCTCTGCTTGTTTAGCCATTCACTGAGACTGAAAGGATTAAATTGTAATGACAGGGGCAGTATGGTCACACAGTGGTTAGCACTGCTGCCTCACAGCGCCAGAACCTTGGTTCGATTCTCCGCATGGGACACTGTGTGTGTGGACTTTGCACATTCTTCCAGTGTATTTTGTGGGTTTCTTTCGGATGTTCCAGTTTCCTCCCACAGTGCAAAGATGTGTGCGTTAGGTTGACCGACCATGTCAAATTGACCCTAGTTTCATGGGGATTAGCAGGATAAATGTGTGGGGTTACGGGGATAGGGTGGGATTGTTGTCGGTGAAGGCCCGATGGGCCAAATGGCCTCCTTCTGTACTGTAGGATTCTATGAAACTATTTCCTCTTGTGGGCGAAGCGAGAATTAGGGGACATAATCTTAAAATTGGAGCGAGGTCATTTTGGAGTGAAATCAGAAAGCTCATTTCTGGAAATCTGGAACTTTCTTTCCTAAAGGCTGTGGATGCTGAGGGATAATAGAAATTTCCAAAGCAAACCAATCCATTTTGTTGGGTAAGGGAACCTAAGAGCATGGATCAAAAGGCAACTATATGGAATTGATTAGATACTTCATCCAAAGTCAGACCCACTTCTCCAATGTAATTAATCTGAAGATTACAGTTAATCTGAGATTGTTTAACATGTAAGTAAAATTGTAGGGGTCTCAATTTCAAATACTGAAGGACAGGCTTTATTTATTGATTGCGTGAGGGGACAACTCCTCACGTAACTGAGCAATGATCCTAGGGTCTAGAAAGAGAACCACTCTTTGCTTTATTTACTCAAGATCCATGGGGCTAGAGACTGGACCAGTCCTCACTGTCCATCTGCAAAGACATCCACCCAGCATTTATCAGAATGTTCCTGGACAGAACTGATGGGAGGCGGTAGTGTAATGGTATTGTCACTGGACTGGTAATTCAGAGAACCAGGGTAATGCTCTGGGGAGCCACATTTGAGTCTCACCACGGCAGATAAGAGAGACCTCATGAGAAAGTGGTTGGACACACGATACTGTGCCCCAAATAACAGACATTGATCTAAGGGATCAGATGTGAGGAGCTGAATGGCCTAGTCCTGTTTCTATATTTATAACATCAGAGGTCTTTCTGAAAGGTGGATTTCACTCTTCATTGTGCCTCTAGGAAGTACAAAGCCATGTAAGAATATCCAACTCATTTTGCTCTTCATATATCCATTGGGTATCTTCGTGGAGAAGTCCCTTGAGATGTCTAACTCAAGGTTATGTGGGGATCCTGGAGCAGCTCAAAGCTCCTTCAGATGAGACCCTGCTTCTTGATGTGCTTCCAGTCAGTTATCCAAATGAATGGGACCTATACTTTGTGGACTTTTTACATCAGGTGATTGAGGTGCATCACTGGCATGAATTTAAATATCACACCAGCAGATTCTCACTGGGGTCTAGGAGACAGTCTTAGGATTTGGGAGGGGAAGATATGGATAATGTTACAACATTCATGTCGCTCCCACTGCAGCAAGATTGGAAAATTTGACGGCCAGCTATATCCCTGTTCACTGCAGCAGGATGGGAAAATCTCATCGGTGTAAACAGTGATAAGTTTCCAGCCAGAGTGTTTTTTTCTCAGCCATTCTCACACCAGTCCTGATGTTAGTGGTTAGCACCTACCCGATACACTCAGCCACACGGCGCATGGATTCCTCAGATACGAACACATGGCAGGCAAAGCGGTTCACCATAGGGTGCTTGGTGATGAAGCCAAAGTAGCTGAAAGAGACATGACACAGTTAAAGGAGACACCGTCCTCTTAAAGGGGCCCGTGTTAGTAATATTATTGAGAAGAAGACTTCACAAAGGCTCTGTTAGAGCAGCCAAATCCCAGGAGCCTCTGTTTTAGCCAAACCTGCCCAGAAGTTTAGGCCAAGTATCCAATTTACTTCATTTTACTCTCCATTCAAGTCAACGTTGAACTTGGGTGGAGCGCAAAACTATATCTTGCCCCATCCACTGGGCAAGTTAAGCTTTAACTAGGATAGAGATCAGAGTGGAACACACCAATTCCGCTGAAGGGGAAAACACAAAGCATCTTATGTCAGGATAAAACAGACTGAGAACCAATAAATAAAAAAGGGAGTGCAACCATTATGATCATGGATCATGGAAAGATAGATACAATATTCAGAACTTTGCGTTTATCACAAGATTCAACCCTCAACCAAGATTTGCAAAACAAAGACAGGTTATCAGGTATTTATCTCATTGCTGATTGTGAAGCCAGCCGGCAAATCAGCTGTCACATTCCCTACACACAACAGTGACTGCACTTCGTAAGTATTTCATTGACTGTAAAGCACATTGGCACAACCTGAGATTGTGACAGGTGCTCTATAAATGGAAGCAGGTTCTGCCTTTAACAAGGAGTTGACAAATGTACACAATCAGAAGAGGACTGTGGAAAGGATGTGTCCAATCTTACCAAACTATATATTTTGTATCAATTCCAGAACTCAATTTCTAACTCATCCAATGTTAAATCGATTAACAAACACACTTGCAAAAGTAAATGAGCCAAGTTTGAAAGTGAATGATAATCTAGTAAAGACTAAGTTAACTGGGGAGAGAACAAGTATAAAACAGTTGGATAGTAGGGGAGACAGTGTGTGTAGTGGTATTGTCGCTTTGTCGCTGTACTAGTAATCCATAAACTCAGGATAATATTCTGGGGATCCTAGGTTCAAATCTCACCATGGTAGATGGTGTAATTTGAATTCAACAAAAAGAGTCTGAAGTTAGAAGCCTAATGATGACCATGAAACCATTGTCGATTGTCTTAAAAAGAAACATCTGGTTCACTGATGTCCTTTAGGAAAGGAAATCTGCCTTCCTTCCCTAGTCTGGCCTAAATGGGACTCAAGATTCACAACAATGTGGTTGATTCCTAAATGCCCTCTGAAGTGGCCCAGCAAGCCACTCAGTTGAAGGGCAATTACAGACAGCCAATAAATGCTGGCCCAGCCAGTGACACCCACATCCCACAAATGAGCTTTTTAAAAAATGTGAGCATAAAATAGCATTTGCAAAGTGTTTCTGTGCAGCTGGAATATCAGAGTGGTGGATCAGGACTCCTTAAGCTGTCCCAGGGAAAGATGGGGCGACACAGTGGTTAGCACTGCTGCCTCACAGCACCAGAAATGGGTTCGATTCCCAGCTTGGCTCACCATTTATGTGGAGTTTGGACATTCTCCGGGTGCTCCGGTTTCCACATACAGTCCAAAGATGTGCTAATTGATTGATTGATTGGCCGTGCTAAATTGACCCTAGTTTCAGGGGATTAGCAGGGCAAATATGTGGGATTACAGGGATAGGATTGGATTGTTGTCGGTGCAGGCTCAATGGGCCGATTGGCCTCCCTCTGTACTGTAGGGATTCTATGATGTCACACAGCCTTTAATGATATAAGATCATGGAGAAAGATAGGGCTGTTACCTGGAGTAACTAATATTGTAGCAAATGATAAAATTTCTTGCATTAACATAGAATCTTAAACTATCAAATTGTTTAGTTAACTTTTTTGTCAAATACACTGATGGTTAATTGAAGAAACAGAGCAGTCTTTGTGCAGGTGTCACAATACTGCTGTGAAGCTCTGGGAAAGAGGTTAAAATCCAACCTTCAGACTGACAGGTGAGAGTTCCCTCAATGAGCCCAATTTGATGGCAATAGCTGATGCGATCGAGAAAAATAAGAGAAAGTGAATGATACGGATTAAACAGGGGCAACATCAACAATTAATGCATGATCTTTAACCCCTACCAGCTGTTTTTAGGGTGACATCCACAGAATGAGATGTTCTTCATCTGGAAAAAATGGCTGCATCTTTCAGTCTGGGAGTAAAAAGAAAATCACAGGTAAAACAAGGCTATGGCTGACCTTCTTATTAGTGCGTCACATATGGAAATACTCAACCAACATACATTCACCCAATACCTACTGCTAAACCAAAGAATGAGTTGGCACTTCATGAAGTACAATGGAATAAAGAGGAGCATGTGCCTAACAATTGATACTGGGGGAGGGCAAAGAGATTTTGCCCCCTTGCAGCAGATGTCATTGAGGGAGTGAAGGAGTTGAGAGGACAAATATTCTACATTTATCTTAAAGCTGCTACCTTCAATTATCCATTTGTTCATTAGGTCTATGGATAAATGATGTGATGAGATAGACAGATCTAAGCCAACTCCAGAGGCAATGAAATTCTCCCTATCCTATTTTCAGTTTCTCCTGTCCTGAAGGCACCGACTCTCAGTGGGGCTTTGAATCCTTGTAGAAACACAACCATTTGATAGAAAAGTCCAGTTAATGCATGCCTACAGACTATTTTAACATCCAATCATGTTAACATCCAACAGCATGGGTTTGATATAAAGTACCCCCTAAACATTCCCAAGGCAGGTACAGGAAACACGCCTCTAGACCTGCTCAGAGTAGACAAATCCACCTATAGACTAAGCAGACTAGTTCATAAACTTAAGAAACGTATCCTAGAACAGTCAACTAGATGTTTGCACAAGAGTGGAAAGATTCATCAGTGGACAGACAGGTAGAATGTAGATGAATGGAACAGACAAGTGAATCAATAGGAGATGTACAGACGCACTTACTTTATCCTCTGGTCCATACTCATTCAAACTCATAGCCAGTTTAACTCCTTGAATGCTGACTTCCAACTCGCAACTAGCTGGTGGACGCAGATGAACTGTCAACTTTCTAGTTGTGGCAATCTATAAGAGGATGACATTAACAATTATTAGATCTGAGAATTAATCTGTACAACATAGACTTTGGCACGACTGTTTATGGATCAAAATGTTGCAGTTCCACCCCTGGCCTGTGCCAAGTCCAATCCCTGATTGAACTCAATCAAGCCTTTCACTCACTGGATTGCTTTCCTGGGCCTATTGTTAGGGTGCTGGACCAGAACTCAAGTTACCTTAGGGTGCCAGAATAAACCCCAACAATTTTCTTATTTTGGCATAAATTTGAGGATAGAAGTAATTCCACTGATAAACTGGGCATATTTTATAGTAAAACCAATTCAATAACAGTTTAAATACAACTCTAACACATGAAGCAACTTAATTATTAAAGTTGAACAACATTTAAAATGAAAAGAAAACGATGTTAATTTCTAACATCACCTTTTCAGTTCCAAGCAAGCAATATTCCTCTTACAGATTTAAATGCCACTTTGTAATGCATATCATTAATGCAGTAAATACATATACTTGCTATAATGGGTGTAAACAATCTTGAAGATTTGAGAGGGAGGGAGAGAGAGATAGAGTTCCTGAAGTCTGCAAAATCCTTCTAACTTCAACTAGGCTTCAGCTGCAAAACTAAACTGCCATCTGCAAATACTATTTTCTCTATTACAGGCCCAGACTGCACATAAATCATATCAATAAATGGCCCTGTCAACCAGTCTAATTAGAAATCCCAAAGGAATTTAGATAAATAAAAGTCTTAACTCAACTTAACATAATCACTTGTAAGGCTAAAATGAGTAAATACCCTCTCCCCCAAAATCGGAGTTGCATTCCCTCTATACATATCAACTGCACTACTGTTGTCACACTATGCATTTCTGGATTAAGGAGAATATTAAAATCTGTTATGATGCCTGCTCCTATTGTACAGATTATCGTGGAACGGATCTCCCGTATCTTTGTGATCAGTCTCTCTCTCTGCCTCAGCTTCTCTCGCTTTTCCGTATTCTCCCCGGAGGTCATCCCCGTTTATTCCCAGATTCCATTTTCAATTTCCATAGATTGCAGTGTATTGAATTGACCCAGAGTATAAGATGACCCCCCCCCCACTTTTCCAGCTCCAAAAATCATGTAACTACATATACATAAAGTACAAATCACCCCGGTCCAACCCTTTCCAAGCACAACACAGACATTAGTACCAGCTTCACTTCTTCACCTGACAAATGCATGTTTTACTTATTGTTATTTTAAACTGGGTACAAGTTATCAAGCAGGTGATAAAGGGTTTTTTTGGCCAAGATGCGTGAGAGTTTGTGGAGTGGAAAGTCTCAGACACTGTTCCAAATAGAAACCACAGGACATGAGAAGGCACGATTCAGCCTCATAGCCAAAAGAATGAAATTAAAGCCCTCCAAGCCTGCACTGACCATGCTGCCCGATTGAACTAAAACCCCCTACCCTTCCAGGGACAATGTCTCTCTATTCCCATCCTATTCATGTAATTATCCAGATGCCCTTTAAAAATCACTATTGTATCTGCTTCCACTACCTCCCCCTGGCAGTAAGTTCTAGGCATCCACCACCCTCTGTATAAAAAAACTTGCAACTCGCAATTAATTCTAGTTGAATGGAATAGGTGGATTGTTGACAGTGAAAAAAGCTCCATAAAGAATGGGAAAACACATGCTACACCACTGGATGTTTTGTATGCTTTTGTCCTCAAAGCTTGGATTGCTATTGATGCACTGTGTCATCAGATTGTTCAAAAAAATGTGGAATATTCAATTCAGTGGATGAAGATGAAGGTGATCAGTTGTGGAAGGATGATTATGAAACAAAAATTACCACGTCCGATTCAGAGTGGGATCCTTATGATGAGGTCATTGCTTAAGTGATTCAGAACGAATTTGCAAACTCTTTGCATCAGACATTCAAGACAACGAAGTCTGATTTTAAGACACATTGATTGAGGTTAAAGGTATCTTTACAGAATTAACTAATTTAATAAACTGTGTCAAATTAATTTAATTTGAATTATCAGTGTTATTTTTCTCCCCCCACAATGCAAAATGGTGATTATCCACACCAGTTCACTCGCTATACTCGCTATAGAAATATTGGCCTATTTCTGGAAGTTTCAAGTTAACAGAAGTCATCGCGATTGAGGGTATCCACCAGACAGCACTTTCCCAAAACTACAGGCCCAGGCAATTGAAACAAGACTAGTTCACCTTTCATCCTCTCCCATCACTCTGTGACTGAGGTACTCTTTACCTTCTGCATTGCAGCACACAGGATGTCATTACCCTGATGATACGGCACTTCCACGGATCCCAGAAACTGCACATCGAACCTCTCCACCCAAACACTGTTCTTCTTTATCCCTGAATCAATAAACAGAGGAGGCGTTAGAAACCTTGGTTCATTAGTGGCCAAAGTCTACCTGTTACAGGCAGCTCCAGAGTTTAGTCAATGGGACAATGGCTTCATTTGGCTGGAATAATTAACCTATAACCAATCATCTTGAGCTCTGCTGGCCCAAGGCACGGAGTGAGTCAATGAAAACTCTCAAGATTTGGAGGGAAAGACCTTGAAATTGGTTTGCAAATGAAAAATCCTTTGCAAAATAAATTACTACAAAAGAATTAAGCTACCTGCTGCTTAAATGTTATACGATGGAAGCCAGGATCTCTCTATGGAGCTACCTAATGTGAATGTGTGGCATTAAGTCAGGATCAGAAGCTGATGTACAGTTGCCCTCTGATGGCACGAGCTGAGTTGCGTTGGAATTATCGAACACCATACTATCTTGCTGTACGACCGGTAGTGCATGTGGCATTGCAACCCACTTTCCAATTTTAATCTAAAGGATGGCTTGGCAACCTGTTAATCCCGCTATAATGGTTTTGTTCATCTGGTACTACTTCTACTTTTATTATACATCACAAATGCTAATAACCACAGCATTATGCCTCAAAAGACATTGTAAACCCTATGTTCGGACTTTGTTGATGGGAAATCCATTTTAAGAGTCAATATTTACCTGCAGTATCTTGTCATGCCTGCAGGTGGCTCTGCTGTTGCCATCTAGAACAGTCAAAGGCCTACCGCACAGCAATAGAGAAAATCCAAGCTCTCTAACTATATTCTTGCTGTTAAGAATCAGTCTCTTAGTATATAGCCCCATTACAAATTCATTATATGACAGCATTGATAAATTATGTAAATAAGTCTCTCAGTGGCATCTGGATCTAGGCTTTATATATTTCCTGATTTGTACAGATGCCCTCGAATTTGGCTCCTGAACATTCCCTGGAAAATATTGTCCACCTTCCCTATCATGCATTATGTTTTTTCACTGCAGCGCTGCAGTGTTCTGACCCTCAGTTAGCTCTCCAATGAGCCATAGACAATATTCATTGGACTGCCCTACAGCCCCAGCTCCCAACTCAACAGACCAGAATGCCTCTGAATTTTGACCATAATTTTTTAATCTTACTTTGGACCTACCTAGAAATTCCTTGGCTTGGTTGACTACCTCATGGGCGTAGTATGCAGGGAAGATTCCACGCTCCCCTGTGCGCATGTTGTAGCCTCGATACCAGTAGTCATCTTCCTCCTCTTCAACGTACAATGGGTCATCAACATCCAACTCCAGTTCATCCTGATGACGTGGTATGAACCTTCAGAAAACCAGAATCACTTTTGTTACACCAGGAAAGGAATCAATCAAGTGAACAGTTGAATCTGAAGTTTGAGCTCCAGAAGGAGTTTGTTAAAATGGGTTCAGTGTGCACAGCAATGTCTGGTAAATTTTAATTGTGATGTGAAGATGCCGGCGTTGGACTGGGATAAACACAGTAAGAAGTCTCACAACACCAGGTTAAAGTCCAACAGATTTATTTGGTCGCAAATGCCACCAGCTTTCGGAGCGCTGCTCCTTCGTCAGGTGAGTGGGGAGTTCTGATCACAAACAGAGCATATAAAGCTGGTGGCAGACTTACCAAACAAGTCTGTTGGACTTCAACCTGGTGTTGTGAGACTTCTTACCAAATTTTAATTGGGCACAGCTAGACTATGACGCAGTAAGGAAAAATGCCAGCACCTGCATTCCATGAATGGCTTTCAAATAATTTAAGAGTTGTTAATGCAGTAGATTTAAAGTGTCTCATCAATGTGGCACATAACCAAAGCCACCAGAGTGTTGCATTACGTGACACAACCAACAGGGTTAAGTCAGAGAAAGTCTTGATTAAATTGTCCAATGCTCTGGTCAGACCACACCTAGAGGGCAGTGCTCAATACTGGTGAATTCCACCACAGCCATTTCAGATTTTGAATTGAATTTTAAGTATCAGTAATCAGTGAAAGTGACCGTGGAGCTCTTAAAAACTAACCAGTTCACTAATGTGCTTTAGGGAAGAAACGTTCTGACCTTACTTCACTTGACTCACACACCCCACAACAATGTGGCTGACAGTTTCCTGACCTCTGACAGGGCCTGACAAGCTATTCAATTGTATCAAAATGCTGCAACCATGGACTGTAAAGGTTCAAAATGGCTCAGCACCACCACCTCAAGATAACTAATGAATGGTTTACAAATACAAGCCTTGTTATTGACAATCACATCCTGGTCACTGAGATGGAAAAGAACTATTCAAATGCTGCAAGTGTATGAAGGAGCCAAGAGCTGATTGTTGGAAGCAGAGACTCTGAAAGATTGGGGAATCTTACGGTCTTTACCCTGGAAAGAAGGTAGCTGGGAGAAAACTTTCTAGGACTGTATGCCACTATATAGTGCAGAAAACCCATAAAATATTTTGAGTTAATCTATGATAGTAGGATGGGGGAGCACAGGGTCAAACTTAAGCCTGATATAGGAAGTTCTATACAGGGATGATCCCAAGATGGCACCAGGGCACAGCGACTTCTTGCAAGCTGTACCATCTAATTCTATCTTTTTCTCTCGTTCTATGCTTCTAAAATTTTATTCTAACTCCTTTAAACTCTCTAACAATGCTGTAATTCAATCTCTTCCAAACTTGGCGACCTACTCATATTATGTCAATCTTTCTCTACGCCCTAGCTATGACTGTATCACTACAGTCTGCACTCACTCCTTTCCAAGTCTATGTAGGGTATGCTCTGTCTGTATAGCATGCAAGAAACAATACTTTTCACTTATATTAATATACGTGACAATAATAAATCAAATCAAAGAGTGGCCAACACTTGAATGAGTTTGGAGGTATAACAATGGATGGAAAAATCTGTGAGTGTTGTGATGATTATAAATGCTTAAAGGCATTTTTGATGGATAAATTAAGATGGGCTTGGCCACATCAATCCTGTGACTCCTATACTGGAAAATTAGCAAATCCAACAAATGAGTTGGATAGGATTAAAACTTATTTTTCTTTGATGTTTAGGAATTTTTAGAAAGGCAGGGGTTTCTGCGATTTGAAGCAACAAGGCTAATGTAATCGACAGGAAGCAGAAGAGGACAGTCAGGCCTCTTGGTTCCTTTATTCATAATAAAATTGATGTGGAGCAGAAAACTAATGGCGCTGTATAACAACTAGCATCAAACAAACGTGCAGTTGCTGATTAAAATAGTGGCATGCCCCTGATACCACGGACACTGATAACAGCTCTTCTCTGTCACACCCCTTGAAATGTTAACCAGTGGGAAGAGTTTGCCCACAAGCTCTGGGCACACTCCTGTCTCAGTGATTCCCCCACTCTGTTCTGTAGTAAAATTATAATGATGCTGGAAGACAGGCGTCCTGCTCAGGCCCTCCCTCCAGTTTAAGCCTTGACAACCATTCTTACCGGAATACCGCTCGATGAGTCTGCTCACGCTCCTCACCATTTATTGTACACGAGTAAAGACCAAAAGATTCTGTACCTATTCAGGAGATAGATGGAGAGAGAGAGCACATGATCACACTGCTAGCAAAGTCCCAACATTTCCCAAAGACCATAACACACATCCCAAATCGTTAACATTAACCCCCCTCTCCCAACAACAGAAACCCTATCCTCACCACAACATTCATCATTCACTGGAACTCCAGCCCCCTCACTGTGACTGCAATTCCCTCACTACAGTAATCAATACTCAAACACACTACAACACCAGCCACCTCCACCCCATTACTGCAATATCAGCCCATCCCTTCCCTCACCTCAACACCCAGTCCCTTGTTGTAATTCTAGCCCCCCAGGCTTCACCTGAATATCACTACATCCCCAACAATAAAACATCTCAAATTGATCTGTTCTGGTTCTGACTATTTTGTCACAGGAAACAGTTTCTCTTCATTTACTCTATCAAGTGATTTCATGATTTTGAACACCTCTATCAAATTCCCTCCAAGTCTTTTCTGCTCTAAGAAGTACAAACCCAGGCTTTACATTCCCTCCACAGAATTGTAGACCCAATCTTTTTCTTGTTGCCTTACACGTACACAGCCCAGTACTGGGTTATCCTATGTGCTGTATTCTTTCTCATCTCTCCCTCTTTTCCAACGATGTGAAAGAGATATGCACAAGCAATTTTCTATAAAACTGTTCTGAGCATGACTTTATACAAATGAACAGAAAAATTGTAGCTCAATAACTTGCCTGGCATATATAGAATAGAACAGAACTAATTTATGGCACAGGCTATCAATATGAAAGCACTACTAGCATATGGCTCATACTGGATATGTCACAGTACATGCTGAGATTTATAATGAAATGGCAGAGCTTACTGGAAGATCGAGAAGTGCTGTTGACAAAAACATTGAGGAATTTCTTGGAAAACTGTGTGTCAGCTTCAGGTGATGAATCCTCTGACGAGTTCTCAATGTCATGTCTTCCCGGGCAGTCCCCAAATTCATTGTCCATTTCCAGCTCACAGTTGTCACACAGTGTTGAGATCTCACTGTCATCGCTCAAGATTGAGGTGCAGCGCTTCAAACTGACGAGCTCCAAAGTGGTGTTCTCATCTACCACCAGGGTATATTTAATGGAGTCATAGGCCAGAGACTGGTCCAGCTGCTTGCTGGCCGCCCTGTGTAATGGGGACAGGTCCTTCAGGTTGAAAGGTCCATTTGATGGATCACTAAAGGATATTGGTATTTTGGGGCTTGCATTAAATGGAGGAGAAGACGGGCTCGAACATATATTGGTGCAGTCAGTCTTGTCACCGACAGGCTTTGATTTTATTTGTGCCTCCAAGGCTCTAGAATATTTATTCAATTCAGTTAACTTATCTTCTAAAATAAATGCAGCTTCTAATTCGTCACTGAAACTCGGAGAACCTCTGTCCTGAACTGGCTTTATCCCTTGAAGGGATTCCACCGACTCCTCATATTTGAAGCTTAAAGTGGAGTTTGGATTTATAGTAGTTACATCGTCTTGTTCATTCACGTAACTGTCCTTAAAATCCATATTTAACTCAGCTTCACAGGAGCCAACTCTCCCTGAGAAAAGTTTATTGTTGCTTGCCATGGCTGCGTCATCGGATGGATTACCCAAAGCCAAGTAGAGAGTGGCTGGTTTACCGGTAGGAAATGGCTCTAACTCGGGTTCCTTGGCTCTCATCCCTTCCCCTTCTACTTCACTTTTGGAGAACATCAAGTCACCAAAATCATCATTGCTGTCCATTATCTCGATGTCAGATTCGAGATGGGAACAATCTGGGTGTTCGGAGCCTTCTTGGGCTGTGTCAGTCTGGCGGCCCGAATTGCGCAGTGGGTTACTGGCACCAGCTGATTCAACCTCAATGTCAGAGCATGAAGAAATGGTTTCACTAAATGAGTTAGTTTGCAGCCAGCACTCATCTTTGACAGCGTGAGAGCCTTGTGAAATCATTGTGTTGATCATGTTGCTGAGGAGCCAAGGAGAGTCAGAACTTTCACTCAGATCAGGGTCAGAATCATGATCAGAACATGAAGATTCAGAATCATTACTCAGTTCATCATCACTGTTCTCTTCAGCATTTTCCTGCGTTTGTAATTTGGGGCTTGGAGTTCGAGACAATGCTTGATTTGGTATAATATCAAGATATGTTGGCCTGGCGGTGCCTTCATTCTTACTGTCTGGTTTGAATTGTGGTGAAGTAACACGGTCTTTAGTTTGGTCAGGATCTTGCAAAGACCCAGCAATAACGTCAGCAAATTGGTCAGTTATTAACTCAGAGTCCAAGGTCCTAGCTGAATCCGAATTGGTTTTGTCCACTGCACATACAAATCTCCCTGTATACCCACTGTCAAGGTCCCATTCAGCAACTGGCTCCAAAGAGTTGACATTGGTACTGTTGGCTGTCTTTACCAAGTACAATCGATCTTTAACGTTGGAGGTATTGATTTCTCCTTCCCAGTCAATCTCAGGATCAGAATTGGGTGAACTTGCTTCCTCAATTGAATTGGTTAGGTGTGATGACCGACCACTGCTACTCTCACTGGTGAGGTCTAATTCAGTCTCAGAGATGGAAGAAATCATGTTACATGCAGCACTGTTGTCACGTGTAATTCTCTCTTCCAGTTCTTCCAGTTCTGAGTCAGATCCAGAGGAAACACCATCCTCACTTTGGTATGACTGCATGTATTTCTTAGTGCTTTTACTGGTGAGATCAGCCACAATGCCTGGGTCAGAGGAAGGAGATACTGTATTGCTATTGGAACTAGAAGGTTGCACAATAGTAGTCTCATGTGTGTTGCAATCATGGTCCATCTCTGAGCTGGGAGTCGAAGAACCCACTGCAGTGGCGGCAGTAGATTTCAAATTGGTTTGCTCGAGAACTGGTGGCACAAAAGCCGTTTGCTCGGTGTGTGATTTGTGCACCCTGCTCACCACTCCAAACTCCAGTTCTAGCTCGGAATCAGACACAGGAGTACAGGAACCATTGCTAAGGTTGGATGATGATAAGCATTTACTAGTGGCAGCAAAAGTCTGATCGGCTTCAATCTCTGTATTCATCCCTAGCTCAGAGGCAAGCGTGTACATTTCACTCGATCGATTACCAGAACAAGAATGTCCCTTGGAGCTACTGCTCGTCAAGTCCTGTTCCAACTCGGTGTCTGAACTTTGTGACGTGATATTATCTGCTGTGACAGTTGGCTGTGCATTGCCATCATGATCAGCTTCCATCTCTGGGAAAGAGCTTGTTGACTTTCTATGAAAACCAAAAGACCCTGTCGGAGAGAGACAGTGTTTAGCGAGTTCTTTGTTTGCATGCAATGATGGACATGGCAATGATGGCGATACAATATTCATATTATGATCCTCTATGAGTTGGTCAGCCTTGCTGTTACCGTATTCCAGAGTATCCCGCCGGTTCCCTTCAAAATCGTACAGTAGAGGTTTCAGAGGCGACTGGATTGATGCAGTCTCCTCGCCTTTCAATTGCGACCCAGTGCTGTGTGGTCCAGCATTCGGGGCAGTCATGCACCAGCCAGCTGGATGGACACTATCCTGCACACACTGATGTGGAGGCGTTAAGACACCTGTAATGACAAATGGACTTTTGTTTAAAAAAAACTTTCATGAAGAGCGTCTTTAACAACCACATGATGTCCTAAAATATTTGACAGCCAATGAAGTGCCTCTTGAAATACAGTCAGCTATTGCTGAACTGTCAGAAATGCAGCAAACCTATTCATATATAGCAAGTTCCCTCAAAGAACAACAAGATGAATGACCAGATTATTTGCATTAGGTGATTCAGGGATAAATTTGTCAAGGAGACAAAGAGAACGCCCCCCCTTCTCTTCTTCCAACAGTGATGTGGGATTGTTCCCCCATATCTGATGGAACAGAATTCTTTGGTTTAACATTACATCCGAAAGACATCACCTCTGACAGTGCAGCTCACCCTCAGTACTACACTGTTGTATCAGTCTAGATACGAACTCAAGTCTCTGGAGTGGGATCCATGACCTTCTAACTCTGTGTTAGCACTGAGCTAAACCTGATACCCAAAGGAGAAAAGATGCTTTTAAGGATGAAATCTCAGAAAAATCTTCAAGTACTTAAGGAAAAATAATTACTTTGAAATGCAATAGTAATGTTATTTTGGCAAGCATATTAACTATTTTGCAGAAATAAGGATCTACTTCATCAGCCTTTGATTGATGAAGGAATGTTGGCCAAAAAACTAGGAAAGCCTTCTACTATGTTTCTGGACACAGGACTTAGGAGACATAGGCCATTCGACCCTTTTGAGCCTGCTCCACCATTTGATAAGATCATGACTGATCTGGTTGTGTCCCGAGCTCCACTTTCCTTTCTGCTCCCCTGTAAGCCTCGACTTCCTTTTCCATCAAAAATCTAGCCAATGCAACCTTGAATAAATACAACAACCCAGCCTCCACCACCCACTGGGGGAAGGAATTCAACAGCCCTCAAAGAAAACATTTCTCCTCAGCTCCAAGAAAAGGGAGACCTCTTTTTTTAAACTGTGTACCCGAGTTCTAGTCTCCCCACAAGAGGAAACTTCCTTCTGCTATCCAGCCTATCAAGTTCCTTTGGGATCTTACATGTTTCCGTAAGATCACCTCTCATTCTTATAAACTCCAGTGAGTATAAGCCCAATCTGTTTAACCTTCCTTCGTAAGACCTTATGAAGGGAGGTTATCACTGGAATAAGTCAGGTAAACCTTCTCAAAACAACTTCTAACATAATTATTATCTTCTTTTCAAATAAGGAGACGTAAACTGCATACAGTACTCCAGATGTGGCCCTGTACAGCTACAATAAAACTTTACTTATATATTCCATTCCTCTTGTAATAAATGACAAAGTTTCATTTACCTTCTTGATCACTTACTGAATCTGCATACTAATTTTTTTTGAGATTCATGTACCAGGAATGTGTTGGGATCTTTAACATCCACCTGAAGAGTTAAATATCTGGCCCTAAAAGTCCTGAAAGAATATTGCAAAATCTGAATATTTGGTTACAAATAAGGATTAAGAGAGGAAGGACAGGATAGAAATTCACCTGAGTCCATCTAGGCCAGATAACTCCTCCAGTCTGGTCTGCTGTTCAATTAAATCAGGGCAGAACTGTACCTTAGCTTTATCCACTCCACTTTGCTTCTGTGACCCTAAATTCTCTTGCTTACCAAAAATTATCCAACCGCAGTTTTGACATTTTCAATTCAACAGCTTTTTGGGGGGAAATGTGCTCCAGATTTCCACTCAACTTTTCATGCAGCATTTAATATTTTCAGACATCTTTGGAGACAGGCGTACCTTTGGTCATTTTTGACCCCATTTTCTGTTTGAAAAGCCGTTGCAACTAAGGCTATTGCTCTATCAGGATTTTAGTACAGAACCACCCAGACAGATGGAGATTTTTGTAAATAACTTAAAGGATTTCCAGAACTGCAGGTTGTTAATGATGAGTGACATCCATTATTCAAAGATAAACTGTGGTAAAAATAACGCAAAATAAAAACAGAAAATGCTGGAAAAATCTCAGCTGGTCTGGCAGCATCTGTGGAGAGAAAAACCAGAGGTAATGTTTTGAATCTGTATGACTCTTCCTCAGACTCTTCTCCAGCTCTGTAGAAGAGTCATACGGACTTGAAACATTAAGCCTATTTCTCTCTACAGATGCTGAGTTTTTTTCCAGCATTTTCTTATCTCGGATTTCCAGCAACTGCAGTGTTTTTCATTATGATATAAAAATAACGTAAGTGCCAGAGAAGGGCAGGAGTTTCCACAATGTGTCCCAATTCCTTTTCAGATTAAGTAGGAGGCAGCCGTGGAAACAACGTTCTTGGAAACAATGTGGGCAAGTAGATAATGGAGGATGGGGGAGCCTTTACGAAATTGCAACTAGATAAAACATCTCTGCTTAAAAAGGGACAGAGAAGCAAATAACCACAATCCCAACAGTGGAGAATCTCCAGAGGCAATAATAGGAGATGAAACTCACTCACCTGGATAGACATAGGTTAAATAAGGATAGAGTGCATGGGTTTGTTGAAGATGCATTGTACAGAAAGTTTAACTGAGCCCTTTGAGGAAATACAAGGAGAACAATCCATCTACCCTCTGAAAACACAACCCTGTTTCTTTTGGCTTTCTTCCACCTACCTGTCCAAAGATGCAGATTCACTCTACACCACCGCCCCCCATATCCCTTCCCCTGAACGTGTTGAAAATTCCACATGCCTCAACTCTCTGTGAGGATAATAAATCACATGGATCAAATTAGAATTTCTGGAAATTGATTTTTGGTGCAATTCTAAAAACTCAGAAATTAACTTCTTTGAAGGAGGTCTTATGATGCAATGGATAACCTCTCTGCCTCTGAGCTTGAAGTTCCAGGTTCAAGTCCCATGCCAGGACTTGATGGTCAAGGAAGGTGTGTTCATAATAAGGCCAAACAGATCAAGTGCTAACTTGGAAATCCTTCACATGCCATTGGCAGACTGTAAGAGTGGGAGAGATTCCTGGTTGGCCATGTGATGGAAAGAAATTGGAGTCACTGCTATACACAGCTTTTGGCTACATTCATGTAAAAGTGAATGCTGCCACAGTAACTCAGGAAACCTTGGCAGACCGGTTGGATAAAGATCGATGCCAACAACAGCATGGGGTTCAATTCTCATTCGCTTCTCAGACTTTTGGCTAAGATCAAGTGTAACATTTGGTCTTGCATCTGGTCTTAGCCAATGAGGTTACACTGAGGCTTTGCCTGAAGCAATTTTTTAAAACGCCATCTCGGCCTTTTAGCTAAAATGAAGCTCAGATCAAGCACAGGAGGGGGTCTAACGCCTCATCCTGTCAGCTTGGATCTTGTTTGATTAAGCCCAAGATGGGATGATGTCCTGTCTTGTCAGCTTGGATCTGTTTTCTCTTCCGTGGTGACTCTGATTGGGCCAAATTAAATTTTTAATTAAAATAATTCCCATTGTTGCTGGGTAGATTTGGGATTGGTTTCTTTGCCCTACCTGTGATAGAAGCCAGGGTGCTGTGGGCCAGGCCTGCCTTTGGGCAGAGAACTGAAGAAAAGCTTCATAGAATAACACAGCATGGATAGAGGCCATCGTGTGTGCGCTAGTTCTTCAATGACACTATCCATTCAATCACAATGCCTTACTCTATCCCCATAATCCTGTACGTATTCTGTGTAATCAAGTATTTCTCTAATTTTCTTTTGACTGACATTAATGAATCTGTTTCCATGACCCTTTCAGGCAGTGCATCCCAGGCCATAACAATGCACTGAGTAAAAAACATCTCTCTTGGTTCTTTTGTCAATTGCCTTGAATCTGAATCCTCTAATTGTTTCCCATGACACCTGGGGCAGCTGTCTCCTTTTTCATTCTATCAAAACTGTTTATGATTTCGAACACCTCTGTAAAATCACTTTCCGCTCTAAGGAGAGCAACCCCAGTTTCCCCAGTCACTCTGCATAACTGGAGTTCCCCATCCTGGTACTATTCTAATAAATCTCTTCTGAACCCTCTCCAAGGCCTGGAAATCCTTCTTGAAGTGTGGTGCGTAGCTTTGAACAATACTTCAGGTGTTTCATACAAGCTGAGTATAACTTCATTGCTTTTGTACTTCATTCCCTGATTAATAAAACCAATCATCCCATATGTGAAAAAAGCTCCTTCTGAACTTGTCCTGCTTGCTAACATTTGTGTAAATACACCACTTTCTTCACCCATCCTCCCCCCGACAACCTGCTCATAGTTCTCTGTTCCAACAGCCACTTTAAGACCACAACATTTAGTTCATATTCTCTCTCCTCATTCTTTTGACCAAGATCTATTAAATTTTATCTGCCTCATCTCTGACTATCTTGTCACTCCTGCAGTCTGTTGCTATCTTCTTTACTACATTCCCAAGTTTCGTATCATCTGCAAACTTTGAAATTATGCCATCTATGTTCAGATTCAAATCATTAATACACATCAAAAAGAGTGGTGGCCCTAATACTGACCCTGGCAATACCACTGTATATTTCACTTTCATCTGAAAAACCACCATTCGTCACTAATCTGTTTTCTACCCCTCAGTTAAATTTGTATCCATGCTGTCACTGTCCCTTTAACCTCATGGGTTTTAATTTTGCTAACAATTTAATTATGTAGAACTTTGTCAAACATCTTTACCTTGACCCTCTTAATTACATCATTCAAAGAACTCCAAGTTCCTCAAATACAGCTTGACTTTAACAAGTCTGTGCTGAAGTTAATTTATTAACTCATACTCTGTCAGATGTCATTTAATTATTGTCACTAAAAGTTTCCCCAACAACTCTGACATTGGACTGACTGGCATGGAGTTACCTGGTTTATCCACCTTATGCTTTTTGAAGAAGGATATTACACTTACAATCCTCCTGTGCTCTGGAACAGCCCCATTCCTTCATTTATGTCTTCAGTTGAGCAGGATTCAAAGTGAAGTCTTGGAAGTGTATGAGGATACACATTGAAATTTGTGGCTGCTAATCTCTGATGGCATTTTTAAAATGTTTGGCTGGTTGATTCATTGGATCAGCTCAAACAGCATAGCAGAATGTGAGTTTGAGCTAGTGATCTCAGCTGTCCCTTACAGCAAAGTCACCAGGTGATGGTGAGGCGTTCTAGGCAGTGAGAGAGGAAACATGTGGCTTTCAGAGATCAAACTAAGGAAAAGGTTGCACCTTGCTGCAGTTGAATATTGAGTTTCAAGGCCGGGTTCTGGTTCATTCTTATTCCCAAGTGTTGAGATGGGGCAATTCATAACAAATAAACTTTTCTGATGGTGTTGACTCCTTCAGACAATGTGCAAAGATGGGGATACAATAGAGAGCTCCCACCCTCAGGGGAGAACTGCTTAGAAACAGGTTGGTACTCACCACTAGAGGAATGAAGCAGTGTCTCCTGCCAACTAGCTTTCCTGGGAGAGAAACTGGCATTGTTATTGAGAGAATCCTGAAAAAAGAACAGAAAAAGTGTAAAGAATGCAGGCAACTCCACAACTATCTAAAGACACAGACTATCTGGCACCTGGCTCAAGGTTAAGCCTAGATGCTTCATAATCACCAGGGGAAGGCTTCTGATCATTATGGCATCACCTAGTGCACTAAGTAAGGGGTGAAAGAGGAGTTTTCACTGGACACTAATTAAGGGTGGGATTCCAGGCTGATGACTTCAATCCCTTCCCCAATTTAAGTACCCAAAGGCAGCTTTAACACCACATCTCAATTCAGAAAATTTGACAGAGATATAACCTGGGACTCTCTGGGTCTCTATGACTCAGTATCACATTATCTTTGACATTTTGATGCCAAAGTCATCAGACAACAGGTTTAATAATGACCGAGATAACTGAAGGATCCCAAAATACTTTCCTGAGTGCAAGCTCTTTCCCTTTTCTCTATCTCCTTTCTCCTCTGAGCACATTGCTGTCTAACCAACCTGTGAGTGGGACAGTGGTGCGGCAAGGTTTAAGGTGGAAGGTCGGATCTGTTGCATGGTTGTGGCAGAGGGTGAGGGCAGCAGTTCCGTTTCATCCATATCATCTGTGTCATCAATCATCTCAAATTCCTGCATGTCATCCTGGAAGGAGCAGATCTCGGTAACAGCCTGAGGTGCGCCTTTCAGATCCAGCATCAAACAGTCCTAGCAAGAGGATAAAGTAGAGAACACACATTAGAACACGAGGGAAATGAGAGAGCAAAACACAGGTGGGTGGGTGGGCACGGAGAAATCTCAACATGGGGTGGGGCGGAGGGAGAAGGAATACTGAAGAACCCGAGCACGTGGTACACAGAGGTCTCAGTATTGAATTCTTAAAAATCTAGAGGATGGAGATGGCAGACGGACTCTACCTTCACAGAAATTTGTAAAGGAAAATGAGAATTGCCAAGTCACTCATTTGGGCAGTGGGAAAGCTGTCTAAGTTAGTAAGTTAATAAGTGAATGGGACATAACACAGGATAGATGAGCAGAGGCACAGAGAGATAGAGTTTGTGTTTTATGGAGATTATAGCAATGCATACAAGTATTGGAAAAGTTAATCCAGGAAGTGACACACTACAGGCAGCTTGCTGAGTGCAAACGTGGGAAATTTGATGCGTCAGCTGCTATTTAACAGCAGTTGGAAATGTCTTAAAGGGAAGGTATGGTGGCAAAGTGGCTGTATTATTGGACTACTATCCAGAGGTTTGGATGACATTGTATCAAAACCATTATGATAAGAATTGAACTAGATGGTACACTTCACTGACTCTGCAAAATCCTGCTCACTAACACAGGATGGAACTTCCCAGGTTTGCCCGCAGTAGACATGGCTCATCATTGGCTGCCGGCAGGATCTTACGGTCCCGCCAATGTCAAATTGTAATTTGCATGGCTAGCCCATCCTGAAGATCCCAGCAGAGGGAAAGGCCAGAAAAATTCACCCTTGGAGAAGGATATCTAGTTTGGGAGAGTCTACTTCAGGCATAATCATTCTCACAAAATCAGACCTTTCAGTCAATGCCTCAGACTCTATCACCACAGATCATAGACACTGAGAGGAATAGTAGGCCATTCAACCCCTCAAGACTGTTCTACCATTCGATTTCCTCTAACCCAATGTCATATTCCTGTTTTCTCTCCATACTCTCGATGGCATTAAAGTTTTAAGAATTATCAGTCTCTGTCTTGAATACATTCAGTGACTTGGCCTCCACAGCCTTTTGTGGTAAAGAATTTCACAGGTTCACTATCCTTCGAATGAAAAGAGTTTTCCTCATCTCAGTCCTAAATGGTCTATCCTGGATCCATGTTAAACATCATTCGGAAGGAGGACTGAGAGTAAGAGCATAAGGTGAAGAACCTTCTACATCTATGTCGTAAATTAGGAGGTGATTTGTTGTGACTTCAGCAGAAAATCATTTATTAACAAATATACTATATGTACAAGATAAAGTCTGACTCATATACACATCTACTCACTATCTCTCCCTGGCTCCAACTGTGGATCCACCCCATCCCAAGACATGCACCCTTGCTCGTGAACATACAGGAAGCCAAACCAGTCTCTCCATAGAGTCCAGTCTGATCACATGACCCACAAAGGATCGTCCCCTTAATGGGGCCACATTACCACAATCCATCACCAAGGACTCATTAGAACCCCTAATGACCGAGCTAGCTTAGACTGGAAGGACATCTCTGCAAGACCCACCTTACAGCTGGTGGTTTTAAAAAAAAGCACACAAGATGAAAAGATACACTTAACATTGTCCTATCTCCTGCAAAAACATTTTGAGACTCATATACACAAGCACAAAATTAGAGGGTACACTGCTGAAAAGACACTCCATTGCGTAGCACAATAACTGTACAAAATGGATAGGTACAGAAAAGATCTAGCAGCTCAACATTGCACAGCTATGAGGTACTGCAGAACAGCAGCAGAATTACGACGAGACATAGATAGGATGCAAGACTGGGCGGAGAAGTGGCAGATGGACTTCAACCCGGATAAGTGCGTAGTGGTTCATTTTAGCAAGTCAAATGGGATGACGGAATATAATATTTAAGGGTAAGACTCTTGGCAGTGTGGAAGATCAGAAGGATCTTGGGGTCTGGGTTCACAGGACTCTCAAATCAGCTTCGCAGGTAGAGGATGTGGTTAAGGAGGCGTATGGTGTACTGGCCTTCATCAAGCAAGGAACTGAGTTTAGGAGTCAGGAGATAATGCTGCAGCTGTATAAGACCCTGGTCAGACACCACCTAGAGTACTGTGCTCAGGTCTGGTCACCTCATTACAGGAAGGATGTGGAAGCTATTGAAAGGGTGCAGAGGAGATTTACAAGGATGTTGTCTGAATTAGATGGCCTGCCTTTTGAGGATAGGTTGAGAGAGCTCGGTCTTTTCTCCTTGGAGAGACGAAAGATGAGAGGTAACCTGATAGAGGTGTAGAAGATGTTGAGAGGTATTGATCATATGGATTCTCAGAGGCTATTTCCCAGGGCTGAAATGGCTGCCACAACAGATTTAGGGTGCTGGGGAGTAGGTACAGAGGAGATATCAGGGGTAAGTTTTTCACTCAGAGGGTGGTGGGTGCGTGGAATCGGCTGTGGTGGAGGTGGATTCAATAGGGTCTTTTAAGAGACTTTTGGATAAGTACATGGAACTTAGTAAGATAGAGGATTTTAGGTAAGCCTAATAGATAGGGATATGTTCGGCACAACTTGTGGGCCAAAGGGCCTGTTTGTGCTGTAGTTTTTTTATGTTCTATGTTCTATATTGCATAACAATTCAGAACCTTATGGCCTGGCATATTCTTCAATCTTAACAGCACTATCAAGGCAAGAGACAAAGCCTGGTTCAATCCACAAATATCCTTAACTTCCACAATTGTGGAGCCCAGCACGAGTGCCAAGGACGAGGTTGGAGTGTTTGCAACAAGAGGTCCTGAGCGGGTGACCCATCCTGAGGTCCTAAGCATCACTGATATTAACCTTTAGCCAATCTGATTTACGTAATATCAGGAAGTGGCTGATTTCACTGGAGACAGCAAAGGTGAAGTATCCAGCAGCATCCCAGATGCAGTGCTGAAGATTTGCACCTCACAACTAGCCATGACCCTAGCCAAACCATTCTAACATGGTTATAACACTGGCATCAATCTGACAATGTGAAAAATTGCCCAGATAAGTCCTGCCCAAGAGACAGGGGGGGAAAAAAATCAAATCTGATCAATTACCACCTCGTTTATCTACTCACAATCAGTTAAATGATGGAAAGGTAATTGACAGTACTATTAAGCAGTACTAATGCTCACTGACTCTCAGTTTGGATACCACCAGGACCACTCAGTGCCTTACCTTATTATAGCTATGAAAAGTGCTGAATTCCAGAGACGAGCTAAGAGTCATCGCCCTTGGTCTCAAGATAGTATTTGACCAAAAGAACAAAATTGAAATCAATGGTACTCAGGGAAATCTCTATTGATTAGAGTCGTAGTTCGCAGAAAGGAAGACGATTATAATTTTTGCAGGTCAATCTCAGCTCCAAATACCTCAGAGCAGAGACTCAGGCCCAAACACCTTCAACTGCTTTATCAATGACCTCCCATCCATCATAAGGTCAGAACTTGCAATGTTTACACAGTGCCCAGTTCCATTCACATGTCCCTCAAATACTGAAGCAGTCCATCACTGCAAGCAGCTGGACTGGGACAACATTTAAATTTGTATTGAGAAATGGCAAATAACATGCATGCCGTGTAAGTGCCAGGCAATGACCATCTCCAACATGAGAAACGTGGCCACCTTCCCACGGCATTCAACTCATTACAATCACTGAATCTCCTCAACATCATGGGGTGTCACAATTGACCAGATACTCGATTGGACCAGCTACAACAGCAAATTAAAGACTGAGAATTCTGTAGCATGTAATCTCCTCTTGACTCCCCAAAGCCTGCCCTCTATCTCCCAGACACCAGTCAGGATTGTGATGGAACACTGTCCACTTGTCTGGATGAATCCCAACATAATTCAGGATAAAACAGCCCACTTGATTGCTACCCCTACCCCCAACCATCACCTTAAACATTCATTCCCTCCACTCCTGGGGCACCATGTCGGCAGTGTCTGCTATCTGAAAGATGCACTGCAGTAACTTGCCAAAGCCTTGCTGCCATTGGTGAAGCGAAGAAAATCAGGGAGGTACTAGTGGTCAGAGTGGAGGAAGTTACAGAGATTTGGTTACAGTATTAGATAACGGGATGTTTGAGGTCCTTTCCTTCCTTCTATTTCCACCCCCATTAACTCCCCCACCCCGACTGTTCTGCTCCTTCTGGCCCACAAAGAAACCAATAGCTGGCCCAACTGGGCCTAACTACTATCCCCAGTAGATTGGTCTGGACAGAAAGCCACTGCTTCTCCATTTCCTTAGACCTCAAGTTAAAGTCACAGATCAGGCCCTGGCAATGATATCAGTGCAGATCTCTTTCCTGTCTGCAACTTAAAATTGGAAGCAGGTACATCAGTGCTGGGAGGACTGTGTATTTAAACATTAAGTGCTCAGTACATTAAGAAAATGAAAATCCTTGCTGTAATCTTTATGTTCTTGTAGCTAGTAACCCTGCACGGTCAGGAACATTAATACAGTAAGAAGTCTCACAACACCAGGTTAAAGTCCAACAGATTTATTTGGTAGCAAAAGCAACTAGCTTTCGGAGGCCACCCTTTCATATATGCCCTGTTTGTGAATAGAGTTCCCACTCACCTGATGAAGAGGCAGTGCTCTGAAAGCGTGGCTTTTGCTTCCAAATAAACCTGTTGGATTTTAACCTGGTATTGTGAGACTTCTTACTGTGTTTACCCCAATCCAACACCAGCATCTCCACATCAGTAACATTAATCTCAGTGTTCATCTTTGGGGTGATTGTTTACTGGAGGGTGGAGGGACTGAGGCACAGAGCTGCTGGGTTACTGAATAAATTAGACAGATTTTTGATCGACAGGGGAGTCAAGGTGATAAAGCAGTGGGGGTGGAGGCTCTTTTTGGGCCACAGGCAGTAAAGTGGAGTTAAGGCCATGATCAGATCAGTTGTGATCTTATTCGGTATGGAGCAGTCTAGAAGGGCCAAATGGTCTACACCTGCTCCTTTTTTAATGTTATTAGATGTTACATGTGCCTATTAACACAGGGATAGGAATTGTTCAGCTGCAGTTCTTTAATGAATTGCTGCTGATGAGCTCTGGCAGCTGATGTACTCTTTTTGAAGTTTCATCATCCTCTCTCCAGTGTCAATTACTAGGGGACATAGGTTTAAAGCAAAAGATGGCAGGTTTAAAGATGTGAACGGTAAGTGTCTGGAATGCACTATCAGAGGAGGTGGGATAAGCAAATGCAATAGCAATATTTAAGAGGCATCTTGACAGATACATAAATAGGCAGGGAATAGAGCGATGCAGATCATGAAGAGGCAACATGCCTTTAGTTTAGAAAGGCATCATGTGTTGGTGCAGGCTTGATGGGCTGAAGGACCTGTTCCTGTACAATTCTTTGTTTTCTCTTCATTGTACTGAAGGTCCTTGTCCAATGGTGGCTCCAAATGCTGGCTTGTTGCTGAAGCTACTTACTGCTTTACAGCAGGAAACAATCTGACCTGTCCAGACAACAGAACTGTTGCTTGAAGACCCTGCTCTGTCCAGTAGCTTTCAGGTATCAATAGACAAAGCGATAAGAGTCTGCTCTGAAAGCAAGGCATCTGTCACTTATCTAAAGGAAGCACAAACTGCAGACTGACTGACTGACGTTACAGATATCCCCTATGGAACATGAAGCAAGCTAGAGAAACTGAGTTTGAAGGCTGCAGTAACCTTGACTGTAACTAGTTGCAGGACATGGTAGATGATGGTCTCACTATAGCCTCCAACCTGGCTATACATTGCAATCTATCTTTTTTCTATCTCTCTGACACTCAAATTCATGAAACGTTCCACTCAAGCTTGGGGCAATTGCTGCCAAGGCACAATGGGGAAAGGCCACTGTGTGAGGCCATTCAACCAATGTTCACTAAGGGTCTGATTTGATTTGTCATGTGTTGGGTACACTGAAAAGTTGTGTTTCTGGCATTCTTTACAAAAAAACATACCATTTATAGAGTACATAGGGGAAAAGGAAAGGAGAAAGTGTAGAATGTAGTGTTACAGTCATAGATTGGGTGTAGAGAAAGATCAGTTGAACATATGGTAGGCCCATTCAAAAGTCTGATGGCAGCAGGGAAGAAGGTGTTCTTGAGTTGATTGATATGTGGTTGCAGACTTTTGTATGTCTTTCCCAATGGAGGAAGGTGGGAGAGAATGTCCGGGGTGTATAGGGTCTTTGATTATGCTGGCTGCTTTTCTGGGGGAGTAGTAACTGTGTAAAACCCCTTGGACTGTGTGTTTAATCCCAACTGTATGTAAGTACTCAAGTACTGCAGAGTACAACATGATCGATGTATAGGGTTTGCAAAAAAATTGTACTCCAATTACTGAATTGAAGCACCTCAGAGAAAAATGTAAATATCATACTTTACTACTATAATAATTTGAAATGTGTCATGTCTCTTTAGATTTCATATGAATAAAGTATATTTTTGCAAAAATAAAACCTTTTTCTCAGCTTTTTGACTAAGATAAAGCATTGAATCAAGCGTGAAATCAGGTGTAATGTCAGTTCACATCAGCTTGGATCTTGTTTGTTTCTCTTATGGTAACTGTAATTTGGATTCAATTTGAATTGGTTTTTGGAGCAAGCAAGGAGATGGATCAAGGGCTTGTCCTGTCTACTCTGCACGCTGGCTTTGTAACTCTGAAAATAGAATAAAATGTTTTAAAATCGCTGTTTTAACAATTACTGCTGTGATTTAATACCATTCTGAAATTGAAGTAGATTTTACTTACAAATGCGCTCCCAAACTGAGAGGCTCGAGAATCCTCAGGAATTGGCCCTGGTGTCTCACCCCTATCTTTGGGGTTGAGCTGGCACCTATCATGTCTCCACAGCAAGAGACATCTAATTCAGGCTCCCTTGCCTCACTGTCAACAGATCTCAGGTAGGCTTGGAGAATAGAGGTGGAGTTCTTTAAGTAAGCAATGGGGGGGGGAGGGAGGGAGGGAGGTCAGTCTGATTGAGTCAGAGGAAACTCTCTGCTCCCCCTGGACCGGTTTTAAAACTATATCTTGAAAAATAAATAAACTTATGTTTAATTGGCAGGCATGGAAGAATCTTGAGCTCACTGGATTATTGTTGACTAATTTTATACAGGGGCTCTTCATCAAGTGTCAGGTCATTCAAACAAAGACAAAGGACCTGATGTTTGTTCTGTTTCGAAGAATGCAAACAATTCAAACAAGCAGACACAATTAGCAGTGGTCTAACATCTTTGCAGATTGCACCCAATGTTCCAATGCTAACTTGGTAGTAGTCATGTCCATTCTACTCCTGAAACATGGACGCAGTGCACACCTATTTCTAACTCTGCCTGCATGCTCGCTTTCGTCCTGAAATAAATACCTACTGCACTGTCTTTTAATCAGATTCATTTGGACTCAGAACCTGAAGCTGTGGCCCTCTTCACCTTCCTTAGCCTATTTCCCCTGTGCCCCACTGGCCTATGGAAGTCCTCTACATAGTTTTAAAAGTCAATCTTGGCATTGTCAAATCACAAATTTTCAATTTACATAACTATTTATGTTGGATATAGAGTTACCAACTATGATTAAATGTATTCCTGGAGGCTTCATCACATGACTTTCTCCCCCTCCCCCATTCCCTGACAGTCGGCTAACACATCCATCCATGAGACGAACTGCATTCCAGTGCTAACTGGAAAGCAGAAAGAACTCATTACACACTTAATCGATGCTTTATTGTCAGCCCCATCCCCATTTTCAATATGTTTACAGTTGGTAAAGTGAAATATTCAAAGAAAACAACGGAGAAAATATCTTTTTAATGGTCCAATGACCTTTCCCCAGGGTCACACACAGCAGTGTCCTGGAGTTTGTCAACAATCTTGGAGATTGACGATCCTAATGGGATAACGTTTGAGGAGAGAATCATCATGGTGGATTCAGGACCAAGGATGATAAACTCAAATAAACCCCCGTCCCTTTAAACAACAGTAAAATGCCTGGCATACACAATCAATATTTTTATCATTATATTGAGGGAATCGATGAGCTGAATCAGCAATGCCCAGGAAATTCAAACTTCTTGGCCTGGTGCCCAAGCTCCTGAGGGGCCTCTAGTGTTTCACTAATGAATCCTTCAGGCTATGAATAATTCAGTAAAATCTGCTTATGCACTGGGTAATGGGTTGAAAGAAGATGGGGGAGGGGGAGAGAAGCCAGTCAGTGTCAGTCACTGTAGCAAGGGCTGTTGACTACTTTAATGACCCCAAGCAAATATTAAACAAAATGAGACACTTCCCTGCCAACCTTGAGGACTGTAGTTTAACAAGTGTTTATTTTTGAATATTCATTTCATTTACTTTTGTATCGGTTTGTGCTAATGCTAAGGGAGTTGGAAGAGCCTCAAGTCAGGCCAGCGTGGTCTCTAAATGGGGCTGTATGTGTCGATGAATTGCATCATTTCTGAATTCCTAGTTTACTCTGTACAGGACTCCTCCTTCACTGCTTCTAATCCTCATCAGACATGTGGAATGATTCACGTTAATATACTGACAGGCTAACCACAAACCTCAACTGTAAGAGGTATATCCAATCGTCTTCACCTAAAATTTTCACTATTAAAAGTAGCAATAGTTTGCATCAAGCGAGGAGTGAAAACCATTTTGCATCGACATCTGTTCCATAGTCGCTGGTTACAGCGTCAGTGCTGCTCCATTTATCTCGGGCTGAAACAGCTGGAGGCTGGTGTTTTATCAGAAAGTGAGCCAGTGATTGACGTCAGTGCTGCAGATTACAGCTGCTCTCAGGTAGATTACAGCTGCTCTCAAACTCCTGCGACAATTTATTTTTCAGTCACCCTGGTGAAACGATCTCTGTCCTATTTAACTCCGAGATGAGTTTCTGGCCACATGTCCATGTTATAGCTAACACCGCCTATGACATTGCCTGACTCCACCCCTACCTCCGCTCATTTGCTGCTGATATTTTCATTCATACCTTTGTTGCCGCTAGACTTGATGATTCCAATGCTTTCCTAGCGGGTCTCCTGTCCTCCACTCTGCATAGGGCATCAGAAACTCTGCTGCCCGTATCCTCACTCACACCAAGTCCCATTAACCCTACTTACACTGGCTGACTTTTAAACAACATTTTGATTTTAAAATCTCATCCTTGTTTTCAAACCTCCCCATCGCTTTGCGCTTTTCTACCTCTGTATTCTCCTCCTGGCCTCCAACCCCCGGTGAACCTCCAATACTGGGCTCTTGAGCATTCCCGATTTTAATCGCAGGCAGGGCTGCCTTTAGTTGGCACGGCCATGGTCTCTGGAATTTCCTCCTTAAACTGCTCCCCCTCTCTAGTCACCTTGAAGTTTCTGCTTGAAACCTATCTCTTTGACCAAGCTTTTGATCATTGGATGTGGCTTACACTTTGTTCAAAAACACTTATTGAAATAACTTGAAGGGTGGGGTAGGGTTCCCGACATTAAAGGCGCTATATAAATGCAGGTTGTCTTTGCTGAGCCATCTTTATGACCAATTCAGTCAGCTGGACTCTAGGCTGCGGAGCTGGGCCATTGTCAGTCGGCTGCCAGTATTTGGTTACCCTCTTCACAAGTTATATTAAAGCTGAAGCTGTGTCCGCATTTGTGTGACTGGCATCATTTCAACTTGAGAATTACATTGCCTTGTAGCTCTGAAGGTGCAGTGTAACTGAAAGGGTGTCCTAAAGACGTGCTGGAGAACCACCGCCCCCCCGTCCCCTGGCAGAAGTTCCCAGGTAAGGTTTGCATGGCAACTGCAAATCACAAATATCAGATGGTTCCAACTGTCTTGCAGCAGTGGTTGCCCAGACAAATTTTGAAGAGCTGAAACCACTTCTATTTTTTGTTATTAATGTATGGCCCCACACTGACCCACCCCATATTCCCCACAGGATTCCCATACCCACTGGCTAGTCCCCCCACCAAAACATTGCCACACTCTTTACCTTTTTGTCCATGACGTCTTCTGTTATTTTATTTTGCCTGCCCTCCACCCTATACCAGATCTTCCCTTTTCTTCTTCCACCCCTCCTCCCATTCAACAGCAGAAAACATGTTATGTTCCTATCTCTCTTCAGTTCTGGAGAAGAGTGATATTCAACTCAAAACATTAACTGTTTCTCTCTCCAGTGATGTTGTGTGTCATATTATTATTGCAACAGCATCATAAGGTGCTGCCTTTATGAGAAAGCAAAGCGGTCAGGGCAATTCTGTGGCTGCTGGAGACATTCGGTTTGATGATTACTGCACACCAGGTGAAGCCTATGTGACACTGAATGAAAAATTATGACACGTCTTGAGGGGAATAATTAATTCCAAGAACCTGCTGGCCTCAGGAGAAGTGTCACTGGATCAGGACATCAAGGGCTTCCCTGGACATCCTGGTCAGTGTTGCTCCATCCACACAGCCTGATGGTCATGAACCCCCTCTTCCTTCTCCAAAAATTGGAATGCTCTACATGAAACTCCTCCAGCTCTAGCCCTCTGTGGATGACCATGGAAGCAGACTACCACAATCCATGACACCTTTGAAGGACCTGACTGAAGGGTAATCCCAATTGGTCAAGAGACCAGAATTGTATCATTGAGAGACCAATCACCTACTCAAATGGTGCCCCTTGTGGTGAGATGGTAGTGGTTTGATGACTCCTATACCTCCTGTTATGAAGATCTGTTATATAAAATATTTATGTCATCAGCTGGACATTCACGTGCATTGAGTTGTTTTTTGAAAACAACATTTTCTGCAAGCTAAAGACACTGCCTAATAGTAGCTACCATGTTACATTTGAGAAGTTGCTGCTTTTATGGAGATAGTGTGTCTATGGAATGAAGAGAGGTCACATGATCCAGATCTTGAGCCTAAAGATACAGGACTTTTAAATAGCCAAGGGAACTGCCACTGGGGCAGCAGCTTTAATCCATCTCTCTCTCTCTCTTTCCTGAGACCTCACTCAAAGTTGAGCTCTGTGTAATTTGTAAAACCCACCAGAAGACCTTATTGCTGCAAACCAAGAGTCCCTAAAGGAAAATTTGAATCAACACCACTATCTTCAGTGAGAAACCCCAGAACCAGTAGCTACTGTGTATGGGAACCCTTAAGCTGCAAACAATCATGTCAACATGAATAATCTGTTTTCTGACTTTGTTACTTATTTTTAATATCTAATACCATACAGAGTTCACTTTTTGTATGCATGGGGGAAATTGTGTGACTGGTGTGTCTGTAATAGTGGCCATTTGGACATATTTGTACATTTTAAATCTGTTGTTAATAATTTCTACATCTTTACCTGAATTAATTTTATTGCTGAAATTCACTCTTTACATGTTAACTTAAGGAACATGGCTGACTTTGCACTGAGCAGTTAAATATACTAAATTGGCAACAGCACCTCCCTTTTAAATTCAAATTCTGTTATAACCAACTCAGGAGGAGGACAAAGATATCGGTTCATCCCTGCTAACCTGGTTGTAATACTCCATGTGGATTGTACACTGATGTTATCAGCCATTCCTTTATTGGGTTTTGCTCATCACCCAACATGTTCTATGGATGCCATGAAAAGCTATGAAAGCTACAAATGACTGAGGATGAACGAATCAGGACGGCTTCCATGAAATCTAGTGCACACCTGAAAGAAGTCAGATTCCTACAATGCAGGAAGAGACCATTTGGCTCATCGAGTCTGCACCAACCACAATCCCACCCAAGCCCTATTCCTGTAACCCCGCTCGTTTACCCTGCTAATCCCCCTAACACTAGAGTCAATTTAGCATGGCCAATCGACTTAACCCACACATCTTTGGACTGTGGGAGGAAACCGGAGTACCCGGAAAAAACCCACATAGGCATGGGGAAAACGTGGAAACTCCACACAGGCAGTGAGGCCAGAATGGAATCCGAGTCCCTGGCACTGTGAGCAACAGTGCTAACCACTGTGCCGCCTGATTCATAGTCATACATTATCACGTTGAATGAACAGAACCTCTTTCTGTCAATGAAAACATCAAGCTAAGCTGATGTAGCCCTGATGGCCATATGGCTATGGTCAAATACGCCCCAAATCTTTTACTTGATTTGCAGATTGTGGGTATCATTGGCTAGGCCAACAATTATTGTCCATCTCCAATTGCACTTGAGAAAGTGGTGATGAGTTGCCTTCTTAGTGTTGCAGTCCATGTGGCGTAGGGAGGGAGTTCAAGGATATTGACCCAGCAACAATGAAGGTACATTTCCAAGTAAGTCTCACAACACCAGGTTAAAGTCCAATAGGCTTATTTGGTAGTAAAAGCCACTAGCTTTCAGGGTTTGCCCCTTTGTCAGGTATTTGACTTTAACCTGGTGTTGTGTGACTTTTTAACTGTGTTTACCCCAGTCCAAAGCCAGCATCTCCACATCATGAAAACATTTCCAAGTCAGGCTAGTGACTGACTTGGAGGGGAACTCCAGAAGGTGTACCCATATATCTGCTGTGCTTGTCCTTCTAGATACAAAAATGAGAAGGCATTGACTTCATTAGATCCACCACAAATGTAGTCAGTCATGGATTGAGGATTACTGGAGTTTTCTGCCTGGCAGGATTCCTTCAGACCTCAGACACAACCCTGAGAACATTCTGCAATTGAGATGATTAATTTCTGACCATCACAACCATCTTCCTTTGTGCCAAGAATGACGCGCAGGGATTAGTGCTGTGGCCCCCACTACAAACAATATAAATTAATGATTTGGATGAGGGAACCAAATATAATATTTACAAGTCTGCTGGTGATACAAAACTTGATGAGAATATTAGTGGTGAGGAGGATGTTAAGAGGCTTTGGGGTTATTTAGTCAAGTTGACTGAGCAAATATATGGCAGATGCAGTATAACCTAGATAAATGTGAAGTTACACCCTTCAGATGGTGAAATAGAATTGCAAAGTATTAGTTAAATGGTGATAGATTAGGAAGTGTTGTTGTACAAAGGGACTTGGATGTCCTGGTACATCAGTCACTGAATGCAAGTACAGAAAGCAGTTAGGAAGGCAAATGGTATGTTTATTTGTTTAGGGGACGTGGGCATCGCTAGCTGGGGCTGCATTTATTACCCATCCCTAATTGCCCTTGAATTGAATGGCTTGCTAGGGTGGGCCTGGAGTCAATTGCTGAGGTTCTGCAGTCACACCCAGAACAGGTAAGGGTGGCAGACTTCCTTCCCTAAAGACATTAGTGAACCAGATGGGGTTTTTTTTTACAACAATGGTTGCATGATTATTAGACTTTTAATTCCATATTTGTATTGAATTCAATTCTTATCAGCCATGGTGGAATTCAAATCCAGGGGATTACTAGTCCAGTGAAAGTAGCACTTCACTGCCACCTCCCTCATTGCATGAGGACTTGAGTATTGGACCAAGGATATATTACTGTAGCTGAAGTGGTATGGTTTCACCAAGGTACTGGTCTGTAATATCCTGTTTTTTCTCTCTCCCCTTTTTAAATAGCTGAGTTACCTCCAATCTGCCAGGACTGTTCCAGAATATTGGAAGGTAATAACCAACGCTTCCACTATTTCCATGGCCAACTCCTTTAGTACCCTGCCATGTAGATTATCAGGCCCTGGGGGTTTATCAGCTTTCAATCTCATTAATTTCTTCAGCATTTTTTTTTAGCAATACTAATTTCCTTCAATTCTTCTTCTCCTCACTAGACTCTTCGTTCCTTTACATTTCTGGTAAAGTATTTGCGTCTTCCTCTGAAGAGGGAACAAAAGTAATAGCTTGATTGCTCTGCCATTTCCTTGTTCTCTATTATAAATTCTGCTGTTTTGGACTGCAATGGAGTAACTTTTGTCTTCATCAGCCCTTTCTCTTTATAAAGAAGCTTTTGCAGTCCACCTTTATGTTACTTGTAAGTTTGTTATCTTCAAGTTTACTCTCATACTCTATTTTTCCCCTTAATCAGTCTCTCCTTTGCTCAATTCTAAACTGCTCCCAATCATCAGGCTTGCTACTTTTTCCTAACAACTTTAGAAGACTCCTCTCTGGATCCAATACTATCCTTAATTTAATTTGTTAGCCATAGTTTGGCCATTTTTCTTGTTGAGTTTTTGTGCCAGAAAGAAATGTATAGCTGATACAACGCATATATTAATTCCGTAAATATTAGTTGTCTATCCACCATCAAGTCTTTTAATGAAGTTCTTGCCTTTTAATGCAGTTAGAGACCCCTGGAGGAGGCTGAGATGGATCATCCACTTGAACTCCTGGCTGAAGATTGTTTTCTGGGAGAATGACTTCAGATAAGGCTGAAGCATTCGGAACAAACTCCAGTAATCCTCTGTACATAGCTGGCCACGTTTGTGGTAAATATGATGAAGGCCCTCATTTTTACAGAGCAAGCCTGTCTCCCAACTGATCCTGCTTTGGGTGGCCACCTGAAAGATCCCACATAGGTCTGAAGTGAGCCAGAAACAATTCAAAGTGACAGCCACTGTTAGTGGACATCCATCCATTCCTTGCAGCCCAAGATCCTCCTCCAGGAATGCGCACAGATCAGCCATTATTTGCTTCAATAGACACACCCATCAGCAGCATTTCTCTCAGACATGTTAAGAAAGCTGATCCTTTGTCAGTATACCTGATGTTGTATCTTCTCAACCAACACCTCTGATTCCGTATGCCAGGAGACAGATTTTGTTGCTGTTGCCATTGCTTCTCGCCACTTCTCCAGCCCACCTTTAGGTCAGTGTCCTGTATTTCCAAAGACAGCTCAATGACAAGAAACTCAGCTGCCAGATTTCCCTTGCATTTTTACAGTGACCAAGAATCAATCCTACTCCAGAATACCCACTCTGTCAGCATTCCCAAACCAAGAACTCTGCTTCAAGTCAGTGGCAATCTAGGAGCTCGTCTTCGCTGATTCCTTCTTATACAAAGGATTTCATTTCTGCTGCTTTAGTCCATGGCTTCCCACTCCATTCGGGTGAGCAGTGACAGAGTATGGGGCCGGTGTGCGTTAATTGCTATACTGTTTCAAAAGCCCTCTGAAGTGTCTGCTTAATCAGCTTAATTGCCTGTCCACTGCTCCTCGGCGTGTGATTGTCATCCCTCAGAAACTGCCTCTGAAAGATGTGTGAAGGCAGCAGTTATTCATGCTACAGGCATGATATCCTTCCCACCGAAACTGCCTCTGTGGTAAAATTCAGTCCATTACGTCTGTCCTCTCAGGAAGATGTGAAAGATCCTATGGCACAATTCAACAAATAGCAGGGAGATTTTCCAACGTGTATATATAATGCTCAGAATGCTGGATTGTTCAGCATAGAGGGAGCTGCACTCTTTAAATAATCCAATCACAACGTTGGCAGTGGATGCCTGAAATGGAAGCGTTCCTGATTGCAATAACAATCCTCATTCAGAAATGTACAAAATCTCCAAAAAAATTTAAGAATACTATGCGAGTAACTAAATTGGACTCCCTCGAGAGCTCCTTTTACCAATCAGCCTAGGTTGCATGGTTTATAATTAAACAGAATTGCTGTGTTGGGTAAATTTTGGAGAAGCTGCAGTAGCAGAGGGAGAAATAATCAGAATAAGACTCCCATGTTACCCCAGGCCATGCAGCTGGACACTCTTGCTGGAAGCAGAGGATTACACAAACTGGTTACATTTCCTCCTCTTATAGCTTCCAGTCATTTTATCTAAACCTACCAATGATTTTGCAGTCGAGCTGTCCGGAAGCAAAGAGTGAGCTGAGAGAAAAGGGCAGTGGTGCAGAATGGTTCAGTAATTGCTTCATTTCAATTCCATTGCCACATACTGTCCACAAGCTGCTCTGACAAGCTCATCAAAACCCACTGAATTACAAACATTCTTTAAAAAGCAACTCAAGCGCAGCTCCCTGATTACAGAGTGAGCTAGGGTTGTTGAAATGACCGTACAATATTTCATTTTTATTCAGCTATTTTTTTGGTTAGAACGCCAATATCCTTCCTTTAAAACTGTTTCCAGTAGTAATATCTCCATAAACAGTATAATAATGGCCACTTTAGAACAAAGAACAAGAGCAAAGGACAGTATAGCACAGTAACAGGCTCTTAGGTAAATGTGATTGACACAGGCTTAGAGGGCCTATCTAACCAACCACTTCTATCCCTCTATTCCCTGTTTATTCATGCGCCTGTCAAAGTAAGTCTTAAATGTGGCTAACATAACTTCTTCAATCACCACATGGCAGTGCACTCCAGGCCCCCACCACCCTTCCCCCACATATCTCTACTGACGTGTGTGAAAGTTTTAAGAATGGTTTGTTGGCCACCTGCCATTCAGAGAGTCACTACCACTAGTAAAGTGCTTCTTAAAATATCCAATATTTTCATTCAATGTCTGACCAAATGATATTTATTATACCCTAATGTACTGACACTGGCACTCATTATACATATACATTCAAAAGAGATATCCTGGAAAACATGAACCATTTTCCACATCTTGGGAGCCTCACCTTGTCAAAGGCAACAGAGATGATGAAATTCATCATTGCCTCCAATGTGCCAGCTGAGCCTTCAGTAAAACTATGGAACAAAGTATTTGGGGAGTCAGCAAGCCCATGACTAAAGTCATGGTTTACTCAGCAACACTGATCTGCATGATTCTGTATGCTTAGACTTAGACAACCAACAGGGTGCATCACAAAGCACTGGAGATAGCACCAAAAGATGCCTTGTAATATCCTCCAAATCTAGAAAGGCTGACCCATAAGTGTCCTTCCCCAAGCCAACATGCCCAACACTGGGGTGTTAAATTACTCAAAACCATGACATGTCATTCCTATGCCTGACACCAGACTCCCAAAGCAATTACTCCCAAGAGGATAACAAAAACATTTCAGAAATGCCTTAAAGTATCCCTTAATGAGGCAAACATACTCGCTGACTCATGAAAGTCTCTAACCTGTAACTCACCAAAATAAAAAGTTTATTTATTAGTTACAAGGAAGGCTTACATTAGTACTGTAATGAAGTTCTGTGAAATTCCCCTTGTCACCACAGTTCAGTACCTGTTCGGGTCAGTGCACCTAACCAGCACATCTTTGAGAATGTGGGAGAAACCGGAGCACCCGGAAGAAACCCACACAGACACGGGGAGAACACAGACAGTAACCCAAGCTGGGAATTGAACCTGGGTCTCTGGCGCTGTGAAGCAGCAGTGCTAACCACTGTGCTACAGTGCCACCTAGAAAAGATTCATTTGGCAAATCATGGCCCCATCAAAGCACTGTCAGGAACACACAAAAGCATCAAAGAGTGCATACAAACATCCAGAACTCACCTGCCAGCCCTTTATGCATCATCTGCCTTGCCTATGGCAGAATATGTAGATTGCACATTGATGGGCTCTGGAATTGTTGCTCAATCCAAAGTGGGTGCAAATCATCCACAATGCCAAGGTACTGCCCAAAAGAAGGGAGCAATGTACCTTACCCAACATATCTGCACTGGCACTCGTTACTAAATGTAGTCATAATGGGACTGAAAAATTCAACCAAAGGAATGCAAACTCACTAATATTATATTCTAATTAATAAGCATATTCATTCAAATACAGCAGACCTTCTTGTAATCTGGAATAGCACAGGAACCATTGAGTTAGAAACTCAAGCACACCCATTTTTGGATGAGCAGGTGTTGTAGTTAACAATCCCAGAAACTGAATAGTGAAAAATCTCAAAACATCTAAAATATTAGAAGTTACTGTTAAGGCTTCAGGGATCTCTCCTATTGGCTGGAGAACTGGTGAGAGCTCTATGCTGCCTCTTTTCTAGAAGGCCTGCCAAACCAGAAATTGTGCTCATCAGCACCAGGGAGGTGGCCATGGCTGTTGCAAAAAATAAGTATCGGCTGGGGAGTGGTTTCACAAGGTGAGGGTTACAGGAAGGGGGCAGGGGTGTCCCTGACCCTTCATTAAACATTGAGTGCCTTTGATTGAGGAGTACCTTCCTAACACTCCCATCCCAGGGACGGCAAAAATCTGCCCACAAAAATCACAGCTGCATGCCGTGTAGTAATAGGCCCATCAGCAGCTAAGCTAATCCCAGCAATGGTGGGACGAGGCTCTCAACAAGTCAATTAAAGGACCTCAATTGACTTTAGAGCAGCAAGTTTGATCATGGGCTTCCTGCCTAGAATTAAATTTGGGTGGAGGTGGAAAGCAGCAGGGTTCCAGTACACCACAATCCAGCACTCCTGCATATAAGCTACCACCAGCAAGAACAAGTCTGTGCCCGTAGTGTGGGGAATAGTGACTGTGAGGGGTGAGGAATTGGTGGTTGCGAAAGGTGAGATTAGGGATTGGTGGTAGTGAAGGGTGGGATTGGAGACATCAAGGGGCAATATTAGGGAGGATTGAGGATTGGTGGGAGGTTGGGGGTTGTTGGCTGAAGGGAGAGATTGGGGGGAGATTGGGGGATTGGTGCCTGAGAGGTCTTAAGTTTGGCAGGGGGAACTGGGGAGGGTTTATCAACTTTATTTAAATATGACATTAAGTGCAGTATGGGCATCTTGCTAGCTGAATAATGCTATATTTTGCTGGGCAAGTTCAGCATGCATTGAGAAAAGTGTGGGGGTAGGGCAATAAGAGGTCTACAAATAGCTCTGCAAGAATTATATAAATCATTCTTCACTTTAACTGCTGTTGTGGACGGCTGCATTAAGTACAATCTCCAGTTCCAATTAGGTGGACAGAAATGAGTGCACCCTTCTTTCCCACAGTAGCTTTGTAGGCCAGTTAGAACTTAAAGCAATGCATGATTAAACTTATTGACTATTTTGTCCTGTACAATATTTAACAATCTTAGTCTTTCCAAATAGCTTCCATTCCAGTTATGATCCAGCTTTAGTATCAGTGCAACATTAATTAGCTTAAAACAGAAGGCGAAACCTTCTGAGGGTCATGAGTCTTTGGAACTCTGCCTGAAAAAGTAGCGGAAGGAACGTCTTTGAATACTTTAAGCAGAGGTGGATAGTTTGCAAGGGGATAGCTGGAATGCAGATTTGGGGTTATCAGATCAACCATTATCTTATTAAAATGGAAGAGCAGGCTCGAGTGGCTGATTGGACTACTCCTACTTCTGGTTTGTACGTTCCTGTGCCCATGTGGAAAATCTCCTCTGAATCACTACGGTCACTTGGTGTTTGGAATTAGAACATCATTCACGTGATTAAATACATTTCAGGATGTTGCCAATGAAAGACTTTCCTCTTACCTTCTCGTAAGGATCAGAGTCATAATTCAGCCCAATTCCACAATCATCAGTAATTTCAGATAAATCCTCATCATCAAACTCCTCCAGGCTGATGTCATGGGCAGGTCTATGAGGAAAAAGCAACAAAATGGTCAGACGATCATTATCCGTAGTTAATCATCACTAGTTGCATCACAGCCAATCCTGATTATAGACCTCACAACTATGGAAACTATTTCAAACGGAATAATGGCTGGTAACACTAAATTGGGGTAGTGGGTTAAGATAGCAAATTGTCACATGGATAGTGCAGGATTAGAGTAGATCAGAGATAAACAGATCGAAAGACAGAATTTAGTCATTACAATTCAAGGTGGAAAAATGTGAAGTGATACGTTTGGGCAGCAAGGTGACACACTGGTTAGCACTGTTGCCTCACTGTGCTAGGGACTGGGGTTTGATTCCAGTCTCGAGTACTGTGTGGAGTTTGCACATTTCCTCATGTCTTCATGGGTTTTCTCTCATACACCAAAGATGTGCCATTTAGGTGGATTGGCCATGCTAAATTGTCCCTTGTGTCTCAAGGTGTGTAGATTGGGGGGATTAGTGGAGTAAATATATGGAGATGGAGTTAGAGTTAGGGCAAGATGCTCTGTTTGGCAATTGATGCAGACTTGGTGGGCCACTTGACCTCCTTCTGCACAGTAGAGATTCTATAATTTGGTAATAAGATTACAGAAACAAAAAAAAACACCTTAGAGTAGAGGAGGAGACACAGGTGTGAAGATACACAGGTCAATAAAAAAGTAACCAAAGGTAGGTGGAATTCTTGGTTTTGACAAAAATAAAATACAAAAGCCAACAGGGCAAATAAACAAGGTAGTTAAGAAAGTTTATTGGGTGTTTGTTTGTACATTGAGGTACTGAATAAAGAAGTCATAATAAGCTTTTATAAATCATTGGTTAGGCTTCAGCAAAAATAACATGATCAATTCTGAGCACTATACCTAGAGAGGACATTTAAAAGGAAGACACCAAGAATGAGGGAGTTCAGGGATAAGGAGAGATTGGAGAAGCTGGGATTATTCTCCATGGAGTAGTAAAGACTAATGGGGAAAACTAGTAAAGATATATTCAAAATTAATTGGGTTTTTATAGAACAGGTAGGTGGAAACTATTTCCTCTAGTAGATGAGTCAAAAGCCTCAGAACTAGAAGGAGATTGCCCTACACTTAGAGGGTTAAGATCTGGAATACACTGAGTGAAAGCAATGAAATTCCACGTTTGTAGGGTTATGGGAAAAAGCCTTGAGCATAGGATGAATTGTACCATTCTTTTAAAAAGCTGGCAAAGACACAGTGTAAATTATTTCTGTGTGCGTTAGGATTCTGAACCTAAACAAGGAAGTAATGTTGAATTTAACCAGAACCTGGTCAAGCCTTAGCTTAATCCAATAGAGCTAGGATATAAAGTTCAGTGTATGGTACCTTGGTCAGGCACCATTTTGCATTCAATTCTAGCATCAAATCACATGAAGGCTTTATTGGCCTTGGAAGGAAGTGCAACCCAGCAGATCCAGACTAATACTGGGGTCAAGGCTTATATTAGGAAGACAGGTTGCATAATTTGCTTTATACTCCCACGGGTTTAGAAAATTGAGGGGATAACTGATTGAGTTATTAGGCTGGGTGAGATAGTAGTCAGTATGGGGAGTGAGCAGGAGAGTCAGATTAGACAGGGTGAGATATTCAAGGAACTGGGGTGTGAGTAGGAAAGTGGGATTAGATTTAGTGTTTTACAAGATCAGGAATCTCAACCTCAATCTAATCAGGAATCCCACTCAAATCTAATCTGAACATTTCAGAGGGCAGTTAAGAGCCAACTATATTGCTGTGGATCTAGAGTCACATGTAGGTCACACCAGATAACAATGGCAAATTACCTCCCATAAAGTACATTAGTGCACTAGATGGGTTTTTACAAAAATCAATGATAGTTACCACAGTCACCATTACTGAAACTAGCTTTATATCCCAATGTATTCAGATTTAATTGCACCAGCTGCCATGGCGGGATTTGAACCCATGTCTCCTGATTGGTCATCTACTGACATTTACCACAAGTCATTATCTCCCCAAAGTGTAATGAATGAAAAAAAAGGCTTGCATTCAACAAACCCCTTTCACAAACATCAATGTCTCAAAAGAACTTTACAACCAATGAAGCACTTTTCATGCATAATCACTGTTGTTATGTAGGAAAAATGGTAGCCAATTCCCCCACACAGCAACGTGATAATAGCCAGTTAATTTGCTTTTGTGATGTTGATTGAGGGAAAAATATTGGCCAGGACCAGGGATAACTTTCCTTCTCTTCTTTGAAATAGAGCCATGGAATCTTTCACACACAGAGGCAGGTAGATGGGGTCTCGGTTTAATGTCTCATCCAAAAATTGGAACCTCTGACAGTGCAGTGTTCCCTCAGTCTTGCACCAGAGCCTCAGCCTCAATTTTTGTGCTCAAGCCCTGGTTCAGGCCCCGCTCCTCGGAACTTGTGACTCAGTGGCAAGAGTGCTACCATCTGCAGCCCAGCTGGAAATATGAGAGCATTGCCCTGGGAACCAATGGTCCCGAATGACTCAGGAGCCTTTGGGAATTAAAGTCAGAAGAACAAAAACAAAATCGGGAAAAACCACTCCTGCCTGGTGCTGCACTTAGGATCAGAGTAGCTGAGCTTCTGGTAAACACATGACATCATTCTGCTCCATTGTCCCTTTGTTTAAAATATAAAGCCTCTTTCCTTTGGGTGCTTCTATTTTACAGAAGGAAATTAAAACTTTTCTCGTGATATCCTGGTGAGATGTTGCTCTGGTCTGACGCTTTGTGAGTTGCAAGGTCGTCATTGCAAACAGGATATTCCCAGAGCTGTTCCAGAGATAGTGGATGTGTCCAAAGCAGCCTCTGACATTGGTTACCTTTGTAATGTTTCACATTTGGGCCTTTTGCATTCCAAAATAGACCCTACCACTGCTGCCTGAAATAACTCCATTTGTTGGAGTAGAAAAATGTAGGCCCAGAATTCAATGGATTGAAAACAGAACAGAGGAGGCAGAATTCCCCAAAAATACCTGAAATGTAACCCAAATTTGATCCCCCTGAATTACACACACCTAAATCCACCCTTCAAGAGCCAGATTTTCTGGGTTCCGTTCCTGATAAATTAACATTTGGTGTCATTTGGTGACTAGTGGAGTGCCCCAGGGGTCGGTGCTGGGGCCTCAGCTATTTACCATTTATATAGATGATTTGGAGGAGGGAACAGAGTGTAGGGTGTCGAAATTTGCTGATGACACCAAAATTGGTGGAAAGGCAAATTGTGTGGAGGTTGGGGAGAGTCTACAGAAGGATCTAGATAGGCTGGGCGAATGGGCCAGGAAATGGCAAATGGAATTTAATGTTGGCAAGTGCGAGGTGGTCCACTTTGGTAGGAATAATGGTAGGAAGGATTATTACTTACGTGGAGAAAAACTGCAGCAGGCGACGGTGCAGAGGGACCTCGGGGTCCTTGTGCATGAGTCGCAAAAACCCAGCTTGCAGGTGCAGCAGGTGATCAGGAAGGCGAATGGGATGCTGGCCTTCATAACGAGGGGGATTGAATATAAGAGTAGGGAGGTCTTGCTGCGGCTGTATAGGGCATTGGTGAGGCCGCAGCTGGAGTACTGTGCGCAGTTTTGGGCGCCGTACTTACGCAAGGATGTTTTGGCCTTGGAGGGAGTGCAGGGGAGGTTTACTAGGCTGATGCCGGAGTTGAGGGGGTTGAGCTATGAGGAGAGGCTGAATAAATTAGGCTTGTACTCGTTGGAGTTCAGAAGAATGAGGGGAGATCTCATTGAGACGTATAAGATGATGAACGGGATGGATAGGATAGAGGTGGAGAGACTCTTCCCGCTCAGAAAGGATAGCAGGACTAGGGGGCACAGCCTCAAGATAAAGGGGGGGCGGTTTAGAACAGAGTTGAGGAGGAACTTCTTCACTCAAAGGGTGGTGAATCTCTGGAATTCTCTGCCCGTTGAAGTGGTGGAGGCTACCTCGCTAAATATTTTTAAGACGCGGGTTGATGGGTTTTTGATAAGAGAGGGTATTAAGGGTTACGGGGAGAGGGCGGGAATGTGGAACTGAGCCACGACAGATCAGCCATGATCTTATTGAATGGCACGGCAGGCTCGAAGGGCTAGTTGGCCTACTCCTGCTCCTATTTCTTATGTTCTTATTTTCTAATCAATAAATATTGTCTGATGCTGGAGAACATTATTGCAATCTGCAATAGAGCTTTAGCTTTTCCCTACCTTTATCAATGACGAAATAGATGATGGTGCTAATTTGGAGGCACAGTAAAATGTGTAGACGTGAACAGGAAACTGCAGAGGGACATGGACACAGTCACTGGGGGGGCAAAACTATGGCGAATAGAACTCAAAATGGAGAAGTACGAGATAATCCTTGGTTATTTTCAAAATGGTGAGAAACTCGAAACAGTTTAAAAACAAACAGATCTGACAAGCAGCGTAACAATTTGCTGACAGAAGATAATCAAAAAAGCTAATGGGGGTGGGGGAGAGAGAGAGGGGAAGAGGCAGAGCTTTAGGGGGAAGAGTGAGGTGTTGGTTGTGAATGGCAGAAAAAAAAAATTTGGAAGGATTCCTCAAACCAATTATTCAGTAAATCATTTTCACACTCTAATCTGGAAAAGCTGCAAATACTGTGCATTGGTAATCCGTTTGGAAATTTAAAATTCTTTGAGGGACTGATAGATAATTTTGCAATCTGGATGCAAATGATGATGATGAATCAATTTCACTTTGTGACGCAAGTGAAAATGCGAAATGTCAGGTTCTGCATCATTCATTTTTTATGGTGTAAAGCATGTTAATGCTGGGAATGGTACACTTCCACATTGTCTCATCAAACACTCCCAGGGCAGATACAGTACAGGTTAGATACAGGGTAAAGCCCTCTTTTTACACTGTCTCTTCAAACACTCCCAAGGTAGGTACAGTAATAAAACTGCCCCTACAGTACCTCAAATGCACCCTGGAGAGATGTGCAGATTTAGACATGAGGATGAAGACAGAGAAATGCTGATGCAAGTGCTGCTTACAGTGACTCGTGTCCAGAGTACTGCAGCTTCTTGCATCCTTCCACCAGATACAGTATGCAGACAGGTCACATCACCAGGTAAAAAGTGGTCACCTATTATTTTTCATTCCAACGTACAACAGATCAGATACAATCTAACCTGCTCAAACCCAGAGGCCCAAGGACAGATCCAAATAAGGTCTCCAGGCCTGATTCCTATTTTGTGTGCCTTGCCCTCTGGTGGAAAAAGTAACAAAAAAATGGAGTTATTTCAGACAGCAGTGGTAAGGCATGGTCATGAGGACAGTCGAATTGTGGCTGGAGGGAGGGGGTATATCTTGTTTTCCCCTACTCCCGAGGTGATTTTAAATCAATTTTTAACAAACACATTTTTAGTTGATGGCCACTGAAGAATCCTGAGTGAAGCTGGCTCCATTCATTAGAAACAGATTTCCCAGAAGGGCTCTTCAACAGGCAAGTCTCTCCTTAGCACTTGTTCCCTACCCTGGCAGGTACTAACTCTTAACACAGCTCATTGACTGCAACAGAAACAAAAATGGGGAGAGGAGTAAAACGGGTTGTCCTTGGCCCCTTTTATTTGTTAAGAAGGGATCAATTGTTCAGGTTAGTCAGCCACCCACTGCATCAAATAGATTAGCCCAATGAATTTATTACCACAACTGTGCAGATTGGGCACAAATCCTCCCCCTGCTAAATGGGTATAGATCACACCTATTTAACATCAAAAACAATAGGCACAATCCATACTATTTCAAAAGGAGTTCCCCGATGGGGAGACTTGCTACATAAAGGTGACTGGGTTGGTGAGAGCCTTTGTGTAAATTATCTACCAATTTCTACTCCTATATCTGATTTCCTCTCTTCAGTCCTGTATTTGAGATCCCCCTTTCCATTGCGTCACCTCTTACGAGTGGACCTCTTTGCCTTCCTTCCTTACAGTAGCCTTTTGTGTCTCCTTCACTGCCCAAAGTATAGACCCTGACTTGTTTCTTGATGCCATTTCCAGCTCCATTCTGTGAGCTCTTCCAGATACCACATAAAAAAAACGCCAAATCAGAATCCATTATCACTTCCTTTGGTTTTTGTGCTATGAAACCTTTTTTGTCATTTAATCCCTTTTGCTCTCCATTCTATCTTTTCCTTTGTTTGACCTGGTCAAAACCTCCTGCGCTCTTATCGTTCAGTTCTGATGAAAGGTCTGAAATATTGACTCTTTTGTTCTACGGATGCTCCCTGACCTGCTAAGTATGTCCAACATTTCTGTCAGATCAGAATTCCCTGTCCAGTGAGTAAAACTCAGAAGACAGGGCAATAGTGCTCAGGGAGACACAGAGCAAAACCAAGGAGCATCCCAGGGAAGTGGAAGCACGTCAGGGGCAGGAGCACTGAGAATCACTCCTAAGTAACACACTGATGGGAATGTACCTCTTTCCGCAAACTCATGTAAGTGCCAGCACTTCCAGTAAGGCTACCAAGTGGATGCAGCTACACAGCAGTAACACTACTTGTAGCTCTGAGTTTGTCTGTAAAAGTGCCACTTTGTGTAGCTGGAAGTTTACAGTGTATGAGCATACGTGTAGAGGGTGTGGGGAAATAGGTGTGTATTTAGTTAATGACCCAAACCACTGCTGATTGTCAGAAAATCTCAACTGGTTCACTAATGTTCTTTAGGGAAGGAAATCCGCTGTCCTTAACCGGTCTAGCCTATGTGACTCCAGAGCCACAGCTCTCAATTGCCCTCTAAGGCCAATAAATGCTCGTCCAGTCAGCGATGCCCATGTCCCACGAATGAATAAAAAGTGACCATTGATGTATGGAGTGCTATAAATGCGTATTAATGAGTACATATGCAAGTGTCTGTATGTATATATGAATTAATTGATATTATATGTAGATATCTGGGGGATCATTTACATGCATGTGTATGTCAGTTTAGATTGAGAGGGTACATTAATAACAGCAAGCATAGATGTGCACATGAGGGCAATGGGATATGTACATTGATATGCGACTGTCCATATTTGCATGTAGAGATGTGGGTATGGTAATATGTTTGTGCAATTAGATGGGGGAGGGAGAGGGTGTGTGTGTAAATGGATGTATGAGATCAATGCATCTGAGGGATGGCTGCGTGCGCATACAGATGTGCACGTTAATGTGTGTAAGGATGTAAATAAGTGCATATGTGAATGTGTGGACAGGTATGTTTAACACAGTTGACCACACTACCCTCCAACATTTTCTGCTGTTGTCCAGCTGGGTTGGACTCACCTTTCCTGGCTCCATTTCTTTCTATTCAGTTACCAGAAAACCTCTGACAATAACTTCTCATTCTGTTGCTTAAGTGGTGTTTTCCATGCATAAATTCAAAGTCCCCTCTCATTTCACATTTCTATACTATCCCTCAGCAACATTATCCAAAAACACATCAGGTTCCATATGAATGCTGACCACACCCAGTTTTTCATCAGCACCACTTCCCTTGACAACATCCACTGCCTCTGATTTGTCACGCTGCTGGTCTGACACCAGGTAATGGATCAGCAGAAATTTCAACCAAGCACGTCCCTGCCATAAAATTCCACTGATGATTTCAATGAGGAGTGCAGGAGGCCATGCAGGAACCCCTAAAAATTAAGCGCCAATGCAGTGAAACTACCACACAGGATTACTTGCACGTTGAACAGTGGAAGCAGCACACGATACACAGAGCTAAGCAATCCTATCATCAATGGATCAAACCAGAACTCTACAACCCTGCCATATCCAGTCATGAATGGCGATAGACAATTAAACTAACCAGAGGTGGAAGCTTCTCAAATATCCCATCCTTGATTATGCCCAGCATATTAGTGCAAAAAAACAAGGCTGACATGTTTGCAATCATCTTTAGCCAGAATTATGGAGTGAGCCCCCAGTATCACTGATTTCAGTGTTCAACTGATTTGTTTCACTCCATGTGATGCCATGAAGCAGCTGACACACTGAATAATACTAGCTACGGGTCACAGCACCAACCCAACAGTAGTACTAAGGATTTGTGCTCCAGGATTGGCCATACCCATAGCCAAACTGTTCTAGTATAGCTACAATCTGACAAAGTGAAAAATTGCTTCAGGTATGCCCCATCTCCAAAAGCAGATAAAATCTAATACAGCCAATTATTGACCCAATCTTTTCTCGACCATCAGAAAAGAGACCATCAACACTGGAATATAATGGCACTAAGAGAAATTACCAGTTCAGCAATGTTTAGTTTGGATTCTGCCAGGCCCACTTGGCTGCTGACCTCTTTACAGCCTTGGTCCAAACATGAACAGAAGAACCAAATTTAAGAGGTGTGGCAAAAGTGACATCAAGACAGAATTTGACCAAGTGTAGCATCAAGGAACCCAAGTAAAACCGCAATCAATGTGAATCGGGGGAAATCTCTCCACTGGGTGGAGTCAGACGAAGCACTAAGGAAGTTGGTTTTGATTGTCAGCAATCATGTCAGCCCCTGGACATCACTGAAGGAATTCCTCAGGGTAGTGTCCTAGGCTGATTCATTAATGACATTTCCTCAAGCATAAGGTTAGAAATGGGGATGTTCATTGACAATGTTCAGTACCATTCGTCACTCCTCAGGTACTGAAGCAGTCCATGTCTATAAACCCAAACATTACTCAGGCTTGGCTGATAAGTGGCAAGCAACATTTGTGCCGTGCAAAGGCCAGACAATGGCTATCGCCAACAAGAGTAAATCTAACCATTTCCCCTGCCATTACCATCAACAACCTGGGGGTTACCATTAACCAAAAACTGTGACTACTATAGCAATGATGTGGAGATGCCAGCATTGGACTGGGATAAACACAGTAAGAAGTCTCACAACACCAGGTTAAAGTCCAAAGTCCAACCAGTTTATTTGATAGTAAAGTTTCCACACACCTGACGAAGGAACAGTGTTTCCAAAAGCTTGTGGGTTTACTATCAAATAAACTGATTGGACTTTAACCTAGTGTGGTGAGACTTCTTGCTACAATAGCAAGTCAGAGGTGGATAACTTATCTCCTGACTCCCGAAAGCTTGTCCAACACAGATCAGGAATGTGATTGAGTACACAAGTTGCTTGGATGAGTCTGGCTTCAACAACACTCATGAAGATCAACACCATCTGCATAGAAGCAACTTGCTTGATAGGCACTCAATCCGCCACCTAAAAATATTCACCCTCCATCAACTTCTAACAGACAATTGGAATGGGTAATAAATGTTAGCCTTCAATCTCATGAAAGGGACACAAATTCTTGAATCCTTCTCAGAGGCTGAACCAGATGGTTCACATCATTGTCATATTGCACTGAGCTGAAGAATACGAGAACTAGGAGAAGTAGGCCATACTGCCGATTGAGTTTACTCCACTATTCAGTAAAACTACTGAACCTTTAACCCACCTCTTGTTTTTCCATTTTATCCCCATATCCCTTGTTCCTGCAGTGCTTGAAAATCACAATTCCAATCCTAGAGTACGCTAAAGGTGCACAATCCTCTTACTGAAGAAATGTCTCTGCATCTGGGACCTAAAGAATTGATCCTTTATTCTAAATTCTCCAGGCAGTGGAAAGAAACTTTCAGCATCAAGTCCTCTTGAGAATGTAATCAATTTCCACGAAAACGTCTCCAAACTTCTGAGAACATAGATCTAGACCGGTTAATATCACCTCTTTCTTTCATCTCAGGGATCAATCTGATGAAACTTCAAATGAACCCACTCTAAGGCAATGTTCTTATGGTAAGGTGTCTGTAATGGCCCCACTAGTTGGAGATCTAATTAGTTACAAACTTTTGGCAGGCAAGACTCAGCCTGCACTTTAGCCAACTTCAGCCACTAAGACCATGTACTTTTATTTCCACAACACCTCCCATAGGTCATCTGATCTGAAACTCCCATCTGAGGCTACATAACATTTGGTCTTGACTATTCTTAGTAGTCTCCTGGCTGGCTGCCCACCTAACACCCACATACATTAGAGCTCATTGAAAATCTGTTGCATGTATCCTAGCTCACCTAGCTGGACAGCACAATGGTCAGCACTGCTGCCTCACAGTGCCAGGGACCTGGGTTCGATTCCTGGCTTGGGTCACTGTCTGTGCGCATGTTCTCCCCACGTATGCGTGGGTTTCCTCCAGGTGCTCCGGTTTTCTCCGACAGTCCAAAGATGTGTTAGTTAGGTGGATTGGCCATGCTAAATTGTCCCTTAGTGTCTGGGGGACTAGCTAGGTTACATGCATGGGGTTATGTGGATAGGGCCTGGGTGAGATCACGGTTGGTGTAGATTCGATGGGCCAAATGGCCTCATTATGCACTGTAGGGATTCTATGATGTCAGTCTTCAATAATGAATTTCTTCCTTCATCCTGGTTTGCTAATTTTCATTGGTTCCCATTCCAGCAACACCTTCATTTTAATCTTCTCATCCTTGTGTTCAAATCCTTCTATGATCTCACCCTTCTTTTTATCTGTAGGTTGTTTCAACCATACATTCCTCTAAGATTTTTGCATTTCACCAATCTGGCCCCTTTATTATCAGACTCCACCATTAGTGGCTGTGCCTTCTGTGGCCTAGGCCCCAAACTCTAGAATTTCCTCTCTAAGCCTCTCAAACTCTTAGAGATGTTCCCCAAAATCTAATTACCTTTTAGTCATTTGTCCTAATATCTCCTAATGTGGCTGGTGTTAAATTTCATGTTAAGCTTAAAACATGCCAAAAGAATGTATAACACAAAAAATGCCATTTGCCCCAATGTTCCACGTCAGTTTCACAAATACCTCCTCTGATTCATCTTCATTTAACCTCATCAGTGTAACTTTCTATTCCTTTTTTCCCCTCATGTGTTCCCCCAATTTCCCCTTAAATATTTCTTTCATCTCTTGTTTTAAGGTGCTCTTTAAAACCGACCTCTTTGACTAAGCATTTGATCATTCGTTACAATATCCCCATTTATAGTTCGGAATAAAATCTTGTCTGACAAATCTTGGGATATTTTAACCACATTAAATACCTACAACAGTGACGGCACTTCAAAAATACTTCACTGGACGTAAATCACTTTAAGATGTCTGCTGGTCCTGAAAAATGCTGAATTATTGCAAGTTGCTCCTTTCATTAGATAAATGCGAGTTGTTATATGTAAATAATTGGGTGTGTCTAGTGTATGGGCGTATGCATGAATGCTTGTGTATATGGGTGTGTCGACTTGTGTGCGTTTGCAGTTGTGTTGGGGAGGTGGGGGAAGGGAGTAATTATATTTCATTGTGGAATAAAAATCAATAAAGAACACATGTTATCAAATATGGGATTCCAGTTCAAGAACAGGCCACAATGACCGCATGCCGGGCCTCAAAATAAGCCGTTATCCTTTATAAACATTTATAAATATCATTGACAATTCATCAGGCCTAGAATGGAGTACCCTGTAGCTGTTTCAGTCATGGCCAGACGATATTTTTCATCCTTGAGACATTTCCTAACAAAACGGCATTGAATCTTCAGCCTATTGGCAAATCTTTGCCATGTTTAGCGTCAAATTATTATTTTTTAAATCGTAATATCCAGATGGTGTATTGTGCCTGGGTTTAGTTCCCGACTAAACAGGAAGCAGCAACCGATTCAATGCTGAAATGTAGCGCTCTGCTCAGAAGTAAAGAGCGTATGGATGCGAATACATTTTTTTAAAAATAGAATTAAAATCTGCCCTTACCTGCAGCCCGGAGGGGAGAGAGAGTGGAAGGTTGACAGGGAAAACATCTCAGTGGGATCCGCCATCTTCTGACGCAAAAAATAACCCAAGGACACAGGAGGCTTTGCAACTGATGGGAGGAGGAGAGAGAGGGGGAAAAAAAACAAGATCAAAGCTTCCAGTTTAGGGAGAAACCGCAATCCGGGCCCTTCACAGGCTTGGATGGTAGGCAGAAATAATCGATTCCACTAAATTCTGAACGGTGCAGATGTGGAAATATGTTGACATGTGTTATATATAACATAATATTAGGATGGGACCCAAGCCGCACTGCTGAACACCTGGAGCCCGCTCCTAACACGGCTGCATCACCGCGATGTCCCGGGACCGCCTGCCCTGCGCACTCGGGGCACTGGTGTGCGTCGGAAAATGAATGTTCTGGGTTTTTTTTGGTTGGAGGCTACATAACCGCAATGCAAACCAGCTCAGCTCCTGCTGCACCCAACTCCTCACACCGATTGTGCAGAGGGATGCTGCAGATGAAGCGAGGGGAGGGAGGGAGGGAGGGGGGAATTAACACGTCACGGTGTGGAAAGGCGAAGGGAATTATTATGTTACCCTTTGCAAATAACTCACGGGCTGTAAAATTTGCCCACCAGCTCTGCTCAACGAGAACAGATTTAAAGGGGAAATTGGGACCAGGAGCTATCCACAGTCCCTCGGTGCTGAATTTCAGCAGCTCCAGCGGCCACGTGGCGTGATCGTTAACTTCTAATTGGGCAACTTGCATTTTACATAGCACCTTTAACCTTGTGCAACCCTGACCGAACACAAATTTGACCCACATCCACGTAAGGGGATAAATTATAACGGGTGACCAAAAGTGTTCCGGAAGTGATTTTTGAAAGATTTGCATTTATGTAAGATTTCTCAGGTCTTAGGACTCCCTGAAGCACTTTACAACCAATGAACTACTTATGAACTATCAAGGCTATGGTGTAGGCAATAAGCTTAAAAGAGAGGTGGGGTTATTGGGAGAAAATTTCAGAACTTAGAGTGATGCACATTTTCTTACTATGAATTCAAAATCTTCAGTATGGACAAGGAGAAAATGATTACATCCTTGTTGCCTATACACCTAACTGATTGACGCCTAATCAATGATGGTGTTAAACAATCCCCATAGGAATCAGAAAGCCTTGTGGTTCCATGAAATTAAACTCTAGTTAATGTTGATTTTAAAAAAGAACACTACAAGGGGATTTGTCTTGATGTTGAGCAGTCACTTGCACAAGTCACCCCAACAGGTGAGCACCTCACTGAAGATATTTGGAAACTAACGTGTAGGAAATAGCTAATTCAAAATTGACCTGAGAATCTGAAATTTAACCAGAAAATAATGGCAGATCAGGAATAATTCGTGGAGACTTTTTTTGGCCTTGCACTATCATCCCTTACGCTATTTAAATGATCCTACATTCCACCTGAATCACACCTTGCCTTTTGTTCTCCCTGCCTCTGTACTTGCCTTAAGCTTGTTCAATTTGTGTTTAAGGACTGAAATGTTGACTCTTTTCCATCTAAGATATAGAAGCAGAATTTGGCCCATCGAGTCTGCTGCGCCATTCAATATGCTGCCCGATTTATTGTGTATAACATTTTCAGATTTTATTTCAAAGACAGCCATGTTATAAACAAAAACAATTTACTTAAAATAGACTGTGATTAAAATACAAAGGATAACTCTTTTCACAAATGTTCCATTTCACTCACAAATTATGTCAGGAAACAAGCAATATTGAGCACAACGGAGTGGGCAGAAATCTTAAGATCAGTTTGCACTGAAGAGGGTAAAACATACAAAGAATAGTACAGGGGCAGGCCCTTTGGTGACCAAGCCCTTTTAAATATTCATTTGTAGGACATGGGCATCACTGGCTGGCCAGTATTTATTGCATATCCCTAGTTGCCCGAGGACAATTGAGAGTCAACAATATTGGTTGGCTGTGGAATCATATATAGGCCAAACCAGGTAAGGACGGCAGCTTTCCATTCCCTAAAGGGCATAATGAACCAAATGGGTTTTTCTGACAATCGACAATGGTTTCATGGTCATCAGTGGATTCTTAATTCCAGATATTTGTTATTGAACTCAAATTCCACCATCTGCCATAGAGGGATTCAAACCTGGGTCATCAGAACATTAGCTGAGTTTCTGGATTAATAGTCTTGTGATAATGCCACCAGGTCATCATCCACAACCCCAGCACCCCCCCCCCCCCCACCCCACCCCACCCCACCACCCTACGCTGACATAGACGCCTTTCTAAACTAAAAACCTTTTGCCTACATAGTTGGTATCCCTGTATTTCCAGCCCACTCATGTATTTGTCAAGATGCCTCATAAATATTGCTATTCTATCTACTTCTACCACCTTCTCTGGCAGCGCATTCCGAGCACTTACCACCTTCTGTAAAAAAAACTTGCCTCTCACATATCCTTTAAACTTTCCCCTTTTACTTTAAACCTATGTCCCTTGATAGAACATAGAACACTACAGCACAAACAGGCCCTTCAGCCCACGAGTTGCGCCGATCACATCAACACCTACCAATCCACAGACCTATCTATAACCCCCAATCCCATTAAATCCCATATGCTCATCCAGAAGTCTTTTAAAAGACCCCAGCGAGTTTACCTCCACCACCACTGACGGCAGCCGATTCCATTCACTCACCACCCTCTGAGTGAAAAACTTACCCCTAACATCACTTCTGTACTTGCCTCCCCGCACCTTAAATCTGCATCCTCTCGTAGCGACCATTTCAACCCAGGGAAATAGCCTCTGAGAATCCACCCTATCTATTCCTTTCAACATTTTATAAACTTCTATCAGGTCGCCTCTCAACCTTCGTCTCTCCAGGGAAAAGAGTCCCAGCTCCCTCAACCTAACTTCATAAGGCATGCCTCCCAGTCCAGGCAACATCCTTGTAAATCTCCTCTGTACCCTTTCAATAGCTTCTACGTCCTTCCTATAGTGAGGTGACCAGAACTGCGCACAGTACTCCAAATGAGGCCTGACAAGGGTCTTATAAAGTTGCAGCATTACCTCCCGATTCCTAAACTCAATCCCTCGATTAATGACGGCCAGTACACCATACGCCTTCTTGACCACCTCCTCCACCTGCGAGGCCGATTTAAGAGTCCTGTGGACCCGGACCCCAAGATCCTTCTGCTCTTCAACACTACTAAGACTCCTGCCCTTGATAGTGTACTCGTTCATCCCATTGGTTCTGCCAAAATAGACAACTACACATTTATCCGCGTTGAAGTCCACCTGCCACTTCTCCGCCCAGTCCTGCATCCTATTTATGTCCTGCTGCAACTTTTGACATCCTTCCAGACCATCCACAACACCACCGACCTTCGTGTCATCAGCGAACTTACTTACCCATCCCTCCACTTCCTCATCTAGGTCATTTATGAAAATGACAAACAGCAAGGGTCCTAGAACAGATCCCTGGGGCACTCCACTGGTGACTGACCTCCATGCCGAAAAAGACCCATCCACAACCACTCTCTGCCTTCTGCAGGCAAGCCAGCTCTGGATCCACAAGGCCAAAGGCCCTTGGATCCCATGCCCTCTCACCTTCTCGAGAAGTCTTGCATGGGGGACCTTATCAAACGCCTTGCTGAAGTCCACGTACACCACGTCCACTGCACTTCCTTCGTCAATGTGTTCAGTCACATTTTCGAAGAACTCAACTAGGCTCGTAAGGCACGACCTGCCCTTGACAAAACCATGCTGACTATTTCTGATCATGTCAAACCTCTCCAAATGCTCGTAAATCTTGTCCCTCAGAAGCCTCTCCATCAGCTTACCAACCACTGAGGTCAGACTCATCGGTCGGTAATTTCCCGGGCTATCTCTGTTCCCTTTCTTGAAAATCGGAACTACATCCGCAATCCTCCAATCTTCCGGAGCCTCTCCCGTCTCCACTGACAACGCAAAGATCATCGCCAGGGGCTCTGCAATCACTTCCCTCGCCTCCCACAGTATCCTGGGGTACATCCCATCTGGTCCCGGCGACTTATCCATCTTGATAGAATTCAAAAGTTCTAACACATCTTCCTCCTTAATATCCACATACTCAATTTTTTCCATCTGCTGCAAATCCGTAGCAAAATCTCCCAGATCAGTTTCCACCGTGAATACTGAGGCAAAGTACTCATTAAGCACCTCTGCCATTTCTTCTGGTTCCACACAGACCTTTCCCCCTTCACCTTTTATAGGTCCTATCCCTTCTCTTATCCTTTTGCTTTTCACATATTTATAGAAGGCCTTGGGATTCTCCTTAATCTTACCCGCCAAAGTCTTCTCATGACCCCTTCTGGCTCTCCTAATTTCCCTTTTAAGCTCCTTTCTACAATCCTTATACTCCTCAAGATCCTTAACATCTCCTAGTTCCCTGAACCTTTTGTACACCTTCCTTTTCCTCCTGACTAGGATCACCACAGCCTTCGTGCACCACGGTTCCCGCGACCTACCAAAACCCCCTTGTCTCATCGGAACATTGTCATGCAGAGCTCCAGACAAACATTCCTTGAATATCCGTCACCTTCCTTCGGTACTTTTCCCTAAGAACACCTCCTTCCAGTTTATTTGTCCAAGTAACTTCCTGACTTCTTCGTATTTCCCCTTACTCCAGACAAACACCTTCCTAGCCTGCCTGATCCTATCTCGTTCCAATGCAATTGTGAAGGAGATAGAATTATGATCACCATTCCCAAGATGCTCTCCTACCGAGAGATCCATCACCTTGTCCTGGTTCATTCGCCAGTACCAGGTCAAGTACAGCCTCTCCTCTCGTGGGCTTATCCATGTACTGTGTCAGGAAACCTTCCTGAACACACCTAACAAACTCCTTCCCATCCAAACCCCTCACCCTAGGGATATTCCAGTCGATGTTTGGGAAATTGAAGTCTCCCATCACGACAACTCTGTTATTACTACATCTCTCTAGAATCTGTTTCCCTATCTGCACCTCAACTTCCCTGTCACTATTGGGTGGCGTATAGAATACACCCAGCAAAGTTTTCGACCCTTTGCTGTTCCTAACTTCCACCCACAGAGACTCTGTAGATAGTCCCACCACGGCATCCTCCTTCTCTGCAGCCATGACACTGTCCCTGATCAACAGTGCCACTCCACCACCTCTTCTGCCTCCCTCCCTGTCCTTCCTGAAGCATCTGAATCCTGGCACCTGAAGTACCCAGTCCTGTCTCTGAGACATCCAAGTCTCCGTAATGGCCACCACATCACATTCCCAAGCAGCAATCCACGCCCTAAGCTCATCTACCTTATTCACTACACTCCTGGCGTTAAAATATATACACTTCAGCCCCTCAGTCTGGGCATTTCCCTTCTCCACCCCCTGTCTAACCTCCCTCTCATACTGCCTGCAGTCCTTCCCTCCCTGGGAGCTAATCTCCTCCGTCCCAGTCTCCCCATTACAATTCCCTCCCCCCATCCTTTCTAGTTTAAAGTCCCCCCGGTAACCTTAGCCAGTCTTCCCACCAAGATATTAGTCCCCCTGGGATTCAAGTGCCACCTGTCTTTACTGTACAGGTCACACCTGCCCCTAAAGAGGTCCCAACGATCTAGGAACCGAAATCCCTGCCCTCTGCACCAGTCCCTCAGCCACGCATTCAGCCTCCACCTCATTCCATTCCTGCCCTCATTCTCCCGTGGCACAGGCAGTAATCCTGAGATTACTACCTTCGCTTTTCTCTTCCTCAGCTGCCTACCCAGTTCCCTATAGTCCCTTTTCACGACAGCCTCCCTCTTCTTGCCTACGTCAGTAGTACCTATATGCACTACAACCTCTGGTTCCTCACCCTCCCCCTTCAGGATGTCTGGGACACGCCCAGAGACATTCCGGATCCCAGCTCCAGGGAGACAAACCACCATCCGCGACTCACGTCTACGTCCACAAAAACGCCTGTCCGCCCCCCCTCACTATGGAGTCCCCTATTAGCACTACCTTTCTGCTCTCTTTTTTAATTTTTTGACGTACTGGCTCAGCTCCAGAGACCTGGCCACTGCTGCCTCCCTCAGATGAGCTGTCCCCCCCAGTAGTACTCAAGCAGGAGTACTTATTTTGAAGGGGGACATCCACCGGCGTGCTCTCCATCACCTGAGGTTTCCCCTTCCTAATAGTTACCCAAGTGCCTTCTTCCCGTTGCCCTGGTGTGACTACTTGCTGATAGCTCCTATCAATTACCTCCTCACTCTCTTGAATGAGCCGAAGGTCCTCAAGCTGCATTTGCAGCTCCTTAACCTGGTTCCGTAGGGTCTGCAGCTGTAGGGTCTGTTGATAATTAACATTTCTACTCTAGGAAAGATTCCAACTATCCATGCCTCTCATAATTTTGTAAACTTTTATCAGGTCGCCCTTCAGCTTCTGGCGTTCAGGTAAAAATAAATCAAGTTTGCCCAATTTCTCCTCATAGCTAATACCCTCCAAACCAGTCAACATCCTGGCAAACCTTATCTGTACCCTCTCCCAAGTATGCACATCCTTCTGGTAAAAATAAGTAGCTCTGGGTGTGTTCCACACCAAATTTCCACATTCATGGATTTCTATTTGTCAGCTCCAAGTGAATGATGTGTTACAGCTCAAACAATATAAATAGGCGACATAGCCCAGGGAAAAATAAAAGTTGAACCGATATTTTAAGTCAAAATCATAGCACAGGACATCTTCAGAGATACAGCAACCTCTGATCAAAAATGTTTATTTGTAAAGAGTTCCAAAGAAATAAAATCTAACTTTAAGGATCTGTAAGAAGTCTCTCAACATCAGGATAAAGTCCAACAGGTTTATTTGGAATCACGAGCTTTCAGAGGATTGCTCCTTCATCAGGTGAGTGGAGAGGTAGGTTTCACAAGCATAGCGTATATAGAAAAATACACAATTGCAAGATGTTTGGAATGTGTGTCTTTTTGGGTAATCAAGTCTTTACAGGTACAGGCAGTGCAAATGGAGAGGGATAATCACAAGTTAGAGGTGTGAATTGTCTCAAGCCCAGACAGATGACTTTGCAAGCCCAGGACAAATGGTGGGTTGCATGTAATGTGACATTAACCCAAGATCCCGTCCTCATGCGCGTGGAACTTGGCAATTTTAAGGATAGAATAATTGACACTGAAATCTGCTGATCTCTAATAACTTGCATGTGAAGATCAATTTTGAATGTAATTTTCAGATGAAGTTGATTTGGCTGGGAGATGGATAACTGAGTGGGTGCACAGGTGTAATGAATTCTATCTTTTAAAAGTTTTAGATTCTGTTCTTTTATTTTTTATTAAAATTCAAATATCCAATTTTATATTGGAATCTAACTGCCTCAAGTAAATTTGTTACGGTTCTGCAATTACATCATCCTTGATGAAGTAGCATCTTATTTTACAGGATGCAGGTATTGTTTGCCTATCCTAATTGCTGGTAAAAAGGTAGTGGTGAGCTGATTTTATTGAACTGCTGCCATCCATGTGGTGAAGAGAAGTCCACAGTGCTGTCAGGAAGGGAGTTTCAGGACTTTTACCGTAACAGTGATATAATTCCAGATCAGAATGGTGCACTGCTACCAATATACAAATCCTGTGTGGTCTTAACAAATGTGAAGAAATCCTTCATCATCATCATCAATCTGGAAAACTTTTTTCAAAACTGTTTGCAACAATTCACTCAACTCATGCTGTACAGAACAGGTCGTAAGTGAGAAAGAATCTAAAGGAATATGTTGCCTGCCGCACACTCTGTTTTAACTCTTATACGGTGGACAAATAACTTTTGAGTAGACATCTTATTAGTACAACCAATATTTATTTAATCCCACACAATCAATAATCACTCACCCGACCAACAATGTTATTTTACAGAAAATACTAGAATTCAAGTCCAATACAAGACCTTGACTTAACTTTGCATGACTGGTAAGTACTCAAGCAGACATTGTCCTTTATCTGTGCGCTGGTCTCAGTAGTCGTCTGCATAGTCTGGTCCGTTGGTCTGGTTTGGCACTCCGGCTGTGGTCCTTCTTTCTTTCTTCCTTCCTTCCTTCTCAAGTGTGGTGGCTCTCCTCTTGCCATTGTTGTAGCTTGTTCATGGTGTCAGAGAGACAGAGATTCCTGGTTGCGCAGCACCCTTTATACCCCATTTGGTTTCACGCCCCTTTTTGGCCATTGCCAATCAATTGATCAGGACTTGATTCCCCTGATCGATAAGAGTCCAATCAGGTGCTACCACACCAATCTCAGGGTGTGTCCACAGTGGCCATGGCTGTAGGTGCTGGAGGTACATAGGTCACATACCTCCCTCCTAAATAAGGGTTCACAGTGCCCTTTATCTGGTACACAACCCAGTGTGACCAGCAAGTCTCTTCCATCCTGGAGATGAAACAAGTCAGTGTGACTGTAAAGTCCCTTTCATCCTGGAGATGACCCATAATCACTCGTCAGGGTTGCAGCCTGTTTGTCTGTCTTTAAACTGCAGCCTGTTGGTTTAGTTTCTTGCCCAATCGAACCAGAGTGCTTTACAAATCACCATTTTAGATGACCCATTTGGCTACAAATATCAGATCTGCGTCATTGTTTTCCTTTTAAAGGGGGATGGGGCTGCAGGAGCAGAAGTTGAGGAAGCTATTACTCTTGCATATGTGGCCTGGGAGGGCCCATTTCTGTGTATCTTTGGAAGCCCATAAACAAATGCAGGATCTGCAAGGAAACTGTCACATAGTTCCTTCTAGCAGCTGCAACTGCAGATATTTAGAAAAAAAAGGAAGAGCAAAGCATTTTCAAATAGATCAATTTTTTTAATGGATGCCCTAACCAATGCTTGCAGAATTGAGTTGTTTTGAAGGGATTATAGGTTAGTTGGATATTCAGGGATCAGAGACAAGGCACTGAACTTCTCATTGTCCTGTTTGCAAACATTGACACAGCTGATCACAGAATGGTACTCCAAAGCTTTCCATCATCATGCAGCTGGGTTGGATTTAACTGGCCTGTTCCCATTCTCTGCGCAACCAGAGTATCACCCGCAATGGCTTCTTCTTCTGTTCCTAACCCTTCTATTTATCTCTTTGGCTCCAATTTCAAATCTAAATGACAAGTTCAATAACATCAGGGATCAGCACAAATTGTGAAAACATCAAAAGTTGTCATTGAGAGGAGACAGAAACTGTTCAGTCACTTAATGCAGAACAAGAGAATATGTGGTGAGGTGAGTGATGGAGATGGGACTGCCAGGGAAAAGAAGGGCAAAACCCAAGATCAGATGGAAGAATGTGGTGGTAAGAGATTAAAATGCAGCAGGACTGGAAGGATGGGTGACTGACAGACAAGAACCATGATCAATTAGCACGATCGCAGTCTCATGTAAAATGGGAGATGCCTAATCCCTCTCCCTTTGGAGACATCATCTGAAAATATCCCATCAATCTTCACATCAACATTGATGACATCCAGCTTGATCTCCAGTCTGAATGGTCAGACTGCTTAACCAACATGGAGTACCGGATGATCAGAAATTTCTGCCAATTCCCTTTGCTACAAACTCTGAGCCATCAGCTTCCAATCCTTCTCCCTAGCATCTATCTGAGGCTGAACTGGACTGTTCAAACCATTGGTCAGTTTTGACCCTATAAGGAGCTATAGATCACATATTCCCACCACCATAATAGTCAACTAATTTCAATTCTGTGACGTGACAATAACTCTGTCAGCTCATCCATGTATTTGTTGTGTCTAAACTCAAGTATTCTAATATACTCCTACCTGGCCTTGTGTTCTACTTTCTGTAAACACAAAACTCATGCTTACTCCAACCAACACCACCCACCACTGTGCTCACTGACCTACATTGAGTTTAGTTCACCCATTTCTAATCTTTTCCACTCCCACAGCACTCTGATATCTGCAGTCCGAATTCTGGCCTTAAGCATTCCTTATTTTAATTGTTCCACAATTGGGAGCACCACTTTCAACTGCTTAGCCAGGCCCCAAGATTTGGACTTATCTTCCTAAACTTCCCTTTTCTCCTTTAAGACATTCCTGAAAATCTACCTTTTAACCAGGATTTGACCACCTGTCCTAATATCACTATGTGGCTTGGTGTCCAATTTTGCCCTAAAGATGCATGTGATGTGCTTTGGCACACATTGTATTTATTTAGTACTTTTAAGGTAAACCAGTTGTAGTGAGTAGTTGTAGTGAATGAGGATACAAGAGATAGAATACCAAGGTTAATAATATAGAAGACTTAATAAGCTGAATGGCTAATCACTATTCCTGTTTGCATTTATTCAAGCACATTGAGACTTTTGTGCTTCATAGTTGATTTCATCTGCGCAGTGATATTTGTGGGGAAACTTGTCTGTTTTAAGCACCAGGCTTTTACAAATGCTATTGCGTAATAACCAGAGACAGTTCTCTTAATATTAACACAAGATGGCAGATATTCATTCTTTCCAGAAAGGGAAACCTGAACAGTCTCTCCTTGCTTGCTAACTAAGGATTCTGAGGGCCATTGTTACGCCATTACTTTTTCAAATTGTGAATCAGATTTGAAATCTTCCCATCTAAGATATAGCATGCAGTGTCTCGTTACAATGCTGATGAGATAAATGTTCAATAGTTTTGATTACTTCAGCCATTTCATGAATTGCAATCCTATGAACTTGATACTGAGGATGCAGTAACTACTCTTCACACTTGTTCTCTATAGAATTGTTCCGGGTCAATATTCATATTGGTTGGCCCACTGTCACAACCTTAATGGAGAACCAATGAATGGTGAACCATCTCTTCTAAAACTATTTGTTGGTCAAAATCAAGTCCATGTAAGCCCCAGTCACGAGGTCTTCTTTCTTTACCCCCAGCTCCTCCATCAGACTCTGAGCTATAGCTTCTCCTTCTTCCAGGCTTTGGTCTTCACCAAGAACGACCTTGGAGAAATCAGATCAACCATCAAATACAAGATCAACACATTTACCCTTTTACAATCAGCATCATACCATCATCACACAAATGCAAATTTAAACAAATCAAAGCTCTTCCTATATGATCCCAATTGTTTAACCTCTTCACATTTGCATCACTGAAGATGATCCCATTGCATCACAGCCCACCTCCACTCACACCATTGAATACAACCCCAATGGATCATGGCTTAAATTGCCGAAATAAACACTCAATAGTTTTGGCTGTGTTTAATGAGGCTCTGTTTGGTGTTGAATTAATTCTCACAGATGGAAAGATTCCAAATCTGATCACCAGTTTGATTCCATTTATACCACTGAATGCAATCTAATTCTAAATTTACAAGATTGATCTTGAGTGTCCAGCTAGCATGAAAATAGGAGAGTTCCTGATTTCTGGGCGAGTTTTCACACCCAATCTTGTGCACTTAGTCTCTGAAAAGATGGGCTAGTCAGTTTCAAGCCAGAGGCTGTAGGCTTAATTCACCAGCCAGCCTTTAGAGGGAGGTATTGTGCATGTGCATGTCTGATGTATGAGGAAAGTTTGACTAGGTTAGTTTGTTTTCGCTGGAGTTCAGACAAATGGGGGCGGGGGCGGAATCTCAACCAGGTTTCAACAAGCATGCTAAGGAGAAATAATAATGAGACAGGGTTCTAGTTCCTGATTACTAATCTGCTGGAAAATGCTCTTAGCGTGCGAGTGAAGACTAGTTGGGCTCAGCTCTGAAACCCTCAGTGGCTAAATGTTATGTTGATTCCATCTAGGTCCACATGGAGTAAAACTGTACAGTTGTATCCCATGTGGACCTAGATGGAAGTTGATGGCTTCACTGGAGCAAGGAAATAAATATCACTGATTTAAATTTAATATATTGCAAATGTCTCACCTCCAATTCCATGAAGCTACCTAATCCTTGCACTTGATCCACATGAACTCGTGTTTGCCCAACCATATACAACCAACGCTCTTTCTTCACCACGCCTTTCACTCCTAGAGCATCAGACAAAACTTTCTAAACAGAGAAAATTACAAATTAAAATGGAAAAGCAAAATATTGCACATGTTGGAAATGTGAAATAAAAACAAAATACTCGAAACATTCAACAAGCTACTTTCTATGGAGCATGAAAAATGTTAATGTTTCAGGTCAATTTCCTTTTAATAGAACTGGGAAAAGACGTATGAAAGCTTTCAATTACATATGGAGGCAGCAAAGAACAAAAACATCCGTAATAAGAAAGTAGGAGAGATTAAATGGCAAAAAAATGATGGCACAAGGCAGAATGGGATGTCAATGGGACAAGCTGCTTCAGTGCACCTTGTATATGGAACACATTGTAGTCAGTGTTGGAGAGAGTGAAGGTTTAAGGTGGTACATAAGCTGCCAACCAAGCAGGCTCTGTGCTGGAATATGTCAAATGGAGAGTATTCCATCACAGTTTTGACTTGTGTTTGTAGATGGTGGACAGGCTTTAGGGAATCAGGAAGCGAATTACTAGCTTAAATACTCCCAACCTCTAACCTGCTCTTATATTACAGTATTTATACGGCTGACCAGGTTTGCATTTGGTCCCCTCATTATAGAGGAAACTACAGTGACCAGTGTATAGTTTGTTAAATTAGTCCATTGAGATAATGCTTCCTATCCAAGTGCGTGTTTCAAAACTTTCCACTAAAAGAGCAGGATCTTAAGTTGTATCTTAAGTTAAAAATATATTTCATTTATTGCACTATACTAAATCAGGTTAAATACTTGCAGAAATCAATCAATTTATTCTTTAATCCTGCATGGGATTCTAAAACAAAACTGGCATGTAGCCTTACCACAGAAGACACTGACAAACATCACAGGTGCACACCCGTGATTTTCTATCCATAAGTGTTTATGCAGTTAAGCAAAGATAACTTTTAGCTGTATTGTGTTCATTTTATACCTGACCTAATTTGTTTTCTCTTTCATCCACTGATTTGAGGAAAATTGCAGGGTATCTCAGAAAAGTTGGCAAACTAGACTGATACATGGTTGATGCAATAGAACGCAATAATTTTAGAAATAAATGACTCAAGGGTAATTTGCTTAACAAGATATTGGAATGGAGAGGCTGAGGGAGAAAATACAGTGGAAGCATAGGTATGAAAAAGCAAATGGGATTTGGTGTTTCATCTGTAGGAATAGGGAATATAAAAGCGTGCATAAGATTGAATTTATATGAGACATCAGACTAAGTCAGATTATTGAAAGTATTATGGACACTCCATTTTAGGAAGCATAATAGAATGACAAGAATTTGCAGCAAAGATTCATTAAAATATCAAGATGAGAAATTATTAAAAAGGCTCAAAAATTGAATATTTTTAAATTTAGAAAATTAAATGCAACAACTAGTATCATTTTTCAAAAATAAGAAGGCTACTTGCACTGTGATAGTAAAGCATTGACTCAGGATTAACAATGATCAAAGGGGAAGAAAGAAAGTAGGGATCTTGCCATATATGGGATGCCATAAGTTTAAAGTTTATTTATTAGTGTCACTGCAATGAAATTACTGGGAAAAAGGGGATAATAAAGCAGGCAGTATATCACTTATATAGGAATAGAATAAGTCAAAAATGGAATATAAAAGAAAAAAGGAATGGATTAGGAAACGTGATCAATTAGATGGTTCCAGTTGTAGAGCACCACTTCACTCTTTTACTGGTGTTTGTACAATTCACGCATCAAAAGCACAAAGATTATCCAAATAAATAAAAGCCGTGCTAATATTGAATGATTTTAGTGTTGGCTTTGCATAATTCTCAAGACAGAATCCACAGTAACGATACACTAAAAAGACGTCAGATTTCATACAGATGTGTAGGCATTCAAAAGGACTCAAGTACCCACCGTGAGCCCATCTGGATCCGCTGTGGGGGATATTGAATAGTCTGAAAGCTTGGGTCCATCCATATCAGCACGCTGATAGAATATGAGCTGGCCACTTCCATTCTCGAAAGGAAAAGTTATGAATATATGAACATGGAAAACAAGAGAAATAAAAAGATAGGCCTTTAATACACATCACCCCTGTACAATTACATAAGAACATAAGAAATAGGAGCAGGAGTAGGCCATCTCCAATTAATTATTTTGTTGTGCAGTTATTGCTGCTAGGTTGGTCCAAACATGGAACTCAGGAGAGGTGAAAGTGACTGTCCTTGAAACCAAGACAACACGCCTACAATTTACAGAACCCATTGCAGCAACCTGCTCAGCTTACTTTGACAACACCTTCCAAACCAGCAACCTCCATCACCTAGGAAAAGGACAGCAGGTGCATGCGAACACCACCTCCAAATCATACTACTCTGCTTAGATATATTAATGTGAAGATGCCGTCATTGGACTGGGGTAAACTCAGTAAGGAGTCTCACAACACTAGGTTAAAATCCAACAGGTTTATTTGGTAGCAAAAGCCACTAGCTTTTGGAGCGCTGCTCCTTCATAGAGTCATAGAGGTTTACAGCATGGAAACAGGCCCTTCGGCCCAACTTGTCCATGCCGCCCTTTTTTTTTTTAAGACCCCCAAGCTAATCCCAATTGCCTGCATTTGGCCATATCCCTCTATACCTATCGTACCCATGTAACTATCCAAATGTTTTTTAAAAGATAAAATTGTACCCGCCTCTACTACTACCTCTGGCACTTTGTTCCAGACACTTACCACCCTCTGTGTGAAAAAATTGCCCCAAAGTGGGAGCTCTGTTCACAGAACATTTCTGTGAACAGATCTCCCATTTACCTGATGAAGGAGCAGCACTCTGAAAGCTAGTGGCTTTTGCTACCAAATAAACCTGGACTTTAACCTGGTGTTTAACTTCTTATTATAGATATATATTGCCATTCTATCATCATTGTTGGGTAAAACCCTTTGAAACTCCTACCAAACAGTACTGTGGATGTATATGTATTCACACAGACTGTAACGTTTCAGCTTGCAGTTTACTACCACTTTCTCATGGGCAACAAATGCCAGCCTTGCTAGCAGTGTCCACAACCAGAGGATGAATTTAAAAAATTCTTCCTACAACTAGTGAAATATTGGGAGATGTATAAATATGGAGACCGGGAAACATAACACTTACAAAACCATGCGGTTATGATTAATTTTAAGTGGAAGAAAAGTAGAATAGCTCAAATTGTAAAGGTAATTAATTTCTAGCATGCACTCAGGGCCATTTTTTCTGAAATTGTCCAGGGAACAGACTAGACAGGATATAGTGATGAGTTGCATGCAGAATTATTTAACATTCTGACACTAAAGGAGCATTTGTAACTAGATAACCATAACATAATTGAATTTGGTGTGAAGTTTGAGGAGGAATGAAAAATTAAAGCTTTAAATTTCAATAAGTTAACTTCAAAAAGACGAGAAATAAATTAAACTTAGTAGAACAGTAGGATTATCAAAAGCACATAAAATACGTACAAAACCAGTACATATTCCTAAAGCCACTTGTGTAGTTAGGCAACCATGGTTAACAAACGAGCTCAAAGACAATACCAAAGAAAAATTAAACATCTGGGAAAAGTGAAAATCCAGCAGACTAAGTGATAAATAGTAACCAAAAAAGGTACAAAAATGAATGAATAGTGGTCAAACCATCCAAAGAATGTGACAATGTTCCCAGACAGCTGTTCTTGCCGCATCCTGAGATCCACGCTCAGTGCTATATGCTGTCATAGAAACTAGAAGCAGGTATAGGCCATTCAACTCCTCGAGCCTGCTCCACCATCCATCTTGATCATAGCTGATCGTCGAATTCAATATTCTGATCCCCGTTCCTCTCATATCCCTTGAGCTATAACTAATTTCTTCATTAAATCAGACAACGTTTTGGCCTCGATTAAGAACATAAACATAAGAACGTAAGAAATAGGAGCAGGAGTAGGCCAACTAGCCCTTCGAGCCTGCCCCGCCATTCATTAAGATTATGGCTGATCTGTCGTGGCTCAGTTCCACATTCCCGCCCTCTCCCCATAACCCTTAATCCCCTCTCTTATCAAAAACCCATCAACCCGCGTCTTAAAAATATTTAGCAAGGTAGCCTCCACCACTTCAACGGGCAGAGAATTCCAGAGATTCACCACCCTTTGAGTGAAGAAGCTCCTCCTCAACTCTGTTCTAAACCGCCCCCCCTTTATCTTGAGGCTGTGCCCCCTAGTCCTACTGTTCTTTCTGAGCGGGAAGAGCCTCTCCACCTCTATCCTATCCATCCCATTCATCATCTTATACGTCTCAATGAGATCTCCCCTCATTCTTCTAAACTCTAACGAGTACAAGCCTAATTTATTCAGCCTCTCCTCATAGCTCAACCCCCTCAACTCCGGCATCAGCCTAGTAAACCTCCTCTGCACTCCCTCCAAGGCCAAAATATCCTTGCGGAAGTACGGCGCCCAAAACTGCACACAGTACTCCAGCTGCGGCCTCACCAATGCCCTATACAGCCGCAGCAAGACCTCCCTACTTTTATATTCAATCATGCTAGCAAATTCCCACATTCACCACCCTCAAAGTGAAGAAATTTCTCCTTACCTAAGTTCTAAAAGGTTCATCCCTTATCTTCAAACTACGACCCCAAGTTCTGGACTCGCCCACCATTGGGAATATTCTTTCTGAATTTACCCTGTCTAACCCTGTTAGAATTTTGTAAGTTTCTATGAGATCCCATCTCATTCTTCTAATCTCCAGTGAATATAATCCTAACCGACTTAGTCTCTCCTCGTATGACAGATCTGCCATCCCAGCAATTAGCCTGGTAAACGTTTGCTGTACTCCCTTTAGAGCAAGGACATCCTTCCCCAGATAAGAACACCAAAACTGCACACAATGCTCCAGGTGTGGCCTCACCAATGTCCTATACAATTTCAGCAAAACATCCCTATCCCTGTACTCAAATCCTCTCGCTATGAAGGCCAATGTAACACTTGCCTTCTTTACTGCCAGCTGTCCCTGCACGCATATTTTCAGTGACTGATGCACGAGGATTCCAAGGTCTTGTAGAGTATCCACCTCTCTCAATTTACACCCACACAAGTAAGTCTTCCTATTATTGCTACCAAAGTGGATTATCTCACATTTATCAATACAATACTGCATGTGCCATGCAGATGCCCACACACTCAGCTTGTCCAAGTCACACTGAAGCATTTCTGCATCCTCCTCACAGCTCACCCTCCCACTCAACTTTGGAGATAATACATTCAGTTCATAATGTGAACAGTTGAGGTCCTAGCACAGATCCCTGTGGAACCCCACTAGTTACTGACTGCCAATCAAAAAAAGACCCATTTATGCCCACTCTTTGTTTCCTATCTACTAACCAGTTTTCTACCATCTCAAAACATTACCTGTGCTTTAACTTTACATCGTAATCTTATGTGGGACCTTGTCAAAAGTCTTCTGAAAGTCTACATAAACCATATCCACTCGTTCTCCTTGGTCAACTCCACTAGTTACATTCTCAAAAAATTCCAATAGAGTCATCAAGCATGATTTTCTTTTTGTAAATCCATGCTGACTTTGTCTGATGATACCACTACCATTCAAATGTCAAGCAACACTATCTCAAAGCTGTCCTTGTCCCCAGTTCCATTTTATTGTTTGTCTCACTCAGCAACTTAATACAAAATATTTTCTCTTTCTTTCAGATGTTAAAGAAGAAAAACTCCAACAATTCCTTCAGAATTTGCTGCATTCCATTCTCTCAGGATCAACTCTGACTTTAGCATTATCTTTGTCGGAAGGTTTGATAACAAAGTCAGGGTTGATCCTGAGAGAATGGAATGCAGCAAATTCTGAAGGAATTGTTGGCGTTTTTATTCTTTAACATCTGAAAGAAAGAGAAAATATTTTGAATTAAGTTGCTGGGTGAGACAAACAATAAAATGGAACTGGGGACAAGGACAGCTTTGAGATAGTGTTGCTTGACATTTGAATGGTAGTGGTATAATCAACAATAGCATCATCTTTGTCGGAAGGTTTGATAACATTGTTGTCTGGCATACTGACCTCTGTCTTGCAGAGCCTAAAAACCAACTCAGACACTTCCTCCTAATTACCCAGAACCATGGCTCCACCACTGAGCAGCATGACCCTATGACTGAACATTAAGCAATTGTTTCCAGGACAGTCATTGACCTCATTGCCCTCCAGACTCCAACCACACATAGCCCACTTCCTACTCCTTCCCAAAATCTGCAAGCAAGGCTGTTTTGCTAGCCTGTCAGCCTGTTATTGTCCAATGGAACTCATACCTTGATTCTATTCTCTCTCTTCTTGACCAATCTCTTCCCACCTATATCCACAATTCCTCTGATGCCCTCAGTCATATCAACAATTTTTAGGTCCCTGATCCCACTTACTCTTCAGTATGTACGTCCAATTGCTCAACACCCCTAATCTCCCTCCCCAATAGGATGGTCTGAAGACCCTCCATTTCTTACTTGAGCCGAGGTGCGAACAACTCCTATCCACCACCACACTTCTCCACCTAACTGAACTGTTCTTTCATTCAACAATTTCACCTTTAACTTGTCTCACATCTTGCAAATAAAACATGTAGCTACAGGTACCTGCATAGGCTCCAGTTATGCTCATCTTTTTGTGGGTGTGTGAAATATTCCTTGTTCCAGTCCTACTCAAGCCTCCCCCAACTCATTTTCCAGTTCATTCCATGCCATGCCATTTCATGCTCTCACATGGATCTGGAAAACTTCATTGATTTTGCTTCCAATTTACACTCCTCTCTCACCTTCACATAGTCCATAACTAGCATTTCCCTTTCCTGACCTCAGTGTCTCCATTTCTGGTGATAAACTGCCTACAAATATTCATCACAAGCTCACTGATGCTTACAGCTACCTCAACTACATTTTCTCATACATCATTTACTGGGAGGACTCAACCCATTACAAAGAACAAAGAACAACCCAGCACGGGAAACAGGCCCTTCGGCCCAACGAGCCCACGCCTCCGCATCACCCTACACCTATTCTACCCTGCATATCTACGAATGGAACCCCTAACTTAGCCAGATTCAGGGGAAAATAGTGTCAATTTGGTAAAACCAATCAGCCTAAGAGCACATCTTTGGGGTGTGGGAGGAAACCGGAGCGCCCGGAGGAAACCCATGCAACCACAGGGAGAATGCGCAAACTCCCACAGACACAGGCCCAAATCCATGTATCTGCACAGCTAGCAGTGCTAGTCACCGAGCTGTTGCGGCGCCCGTCTACCGGTCATTCTCCCAGTTTCTCCACCTGTTGCATCTGCTCTGATGATGCAAAGTTCCAAAATGCTGTTTCTGACATGTCTTACTTTTCCTAATTGAGGGTTCCACAGTTTCACCTCCCATACGCCTTGTGGGTGATAAGGCATACGATTGTGTATGGCCTACCAACCACCGATCCAGAACAAAGATAAGTTTAAGTTTATTTATTAGTATCACAAATAGGCTTATATCAACACTGCAATGAAGTTGCCGTGAAAATCCCATAGTCACCGCACTCTGGCACCTGTTCATGTACACTGAAGGAAAATTTAGCATGGCCAATGCACCTAACCAGCCCATCTTTCAGACTGTGGGAGGAAACAGGAGCACCGAGAGGAAACCCAGGCAGACATGGGGAGAATGTGTAGACTCCACACAGACAGTGACCCAAGCCGGGAATTGAATCCGGGTCCCTGGCACTGTGAGGCAGCAGTGCTAACCACTGTGCCATTACTTGTCCTCATTTTGTCTTCCATCAGCCATCATATTCAAAGGACCATTCTCCACTGTTTCTACCAAGTCCAGCATGATGTCATCATCAAACACATCTTCCCCTCACCCTCAACCCTGTCAGCATTCCATAAGGACTGTTACTTCCATGTCAACCTGGTCCACTCCTTCATCACCCCCGACTCCTCAGCACTTTCCCATGTAATCATAGAAGCTGTAATATTGCCCCTTTCCTCCATTCCCTCCTCACTGCCCAAGGCTCAAACATTCCTTTCAGGTAAAGCAGTGTTTCACTTGCACTTTCTTTAATTTGGTCTGCTAGTCCCCTATATTGGGAGACCAAAATGCAGACTGGATGACTGCTTCGTACAACACTTTCCCCAATCCGTAAGCATGACCCCAACTTTCCATTTCAACTCACTTGCCATCTTGCTCTAAGATCCACATGACCGTCTGTGGTCTGTTGCAATGTTCCAGTGTAGCCCAACACAAACTGGAGGAATAGTACCTCCTCTTCTGATTAGATACTTCAGTTTTCTGGACTTATTAGGTTAAACAACTTCAGATCATGAAGTCTCTCCTCCACCTTGACCCCCTTTAAAATCCAATTTTAAAAATCCCAACCACTCCCCTCTCATCCACAGGACAACCTGTCACTTGCTGTTAAGTTTTGCTTTAAAAGAGCCTTCTTCTGCCATCTTAACTTTATAGAACATAGAACACTACAGCACAAACAGGCCCTTCGGCCCACGAGTTGCGCCGATCACATCAACACCTACCAATCTATAGACCTATCTATAACCCACAATCCCATAAAACCCCATATACTCATCCAGAAGTCTTTTAAAAGACCCCAGCGAGTTCGCCTCCACCATCACTGACAGCAGCCAATTCCATTCACTCACCACCCTGAGTGAGAAACTTATCCCTAACATCACTTCTGTACTTTCCTCCCCGCACCTTAAATCTGTGTCCTCTCGTAGCGACCATTTCAACCCGGGGAAATAGCCTCTGAGAATCCACTCTATCTATTCCTCTCAACATTTTATAAACTTCTATCAGGTCGCCTCTCAACCTTCGTCTCTCCAGGGAAAAGAGACCCAGCTCCCTCAACCTAACTTCATAAGGCATGCCTCCCAGTCCAGGCAACATCCTTGTAAATCTCCTCTGTACCCTTTCAATAGCTTCTACGTCTTTCCTATAGTGAGGCGACCAGAACTGCGCACAGTACTCCAAATGAGGCCTGACAAGGGTCTTATAAAGTTGCAGCATTACCTCCCGACTCCTAAACTCAATCCCTCGATTAATGAAGGCCAGTACACCATACGCCTTCTTGACCACCTCCTCCACCTGCGAGGCCGATTTAAGAGTCAATCAGTACTTTATTTCATTTTTAACACTACCATTAACATTCCCTTTGACTAATACCCATGACATATTTGTCAAATCTCTCAGCTCCCACCTATTTTGCTCCACCTGCTAGAATCCCTCTTAAACTCTGTATAAGTTCATCACATTTCTCCCTCTTTTTAACTCTGAAGAGTCATGTAGGTTCAAAACATTAACTCAGTTTCTCCATCCACAGGCATGACCAGACCTGCTGAGATTTTCCAGCACTTATTTTTAATATCAGGGATTGTGATCCTGATTGGACCAATCAGAATTAGTCCTGATCAAACTTGCCAATGTGTGATTGCCAAATCTTCAGGTCACACTTGCTGAAGGGTCTGCATGACCTCCTCCTGCATCCCCACCAATGGAGGCTGGGATACTCTTTTGCAATCTTACTCACCTTCAGATTGCGCAGTTTAAGACGTCCTTTCAAAACATTGAAGAAGGTATCTTCTTGCATTATTAAAACACCCTCTGATTTGCTGAGTCTTTTAGCATTTAATATCAACTGATCTCTGTCACGGACTGCAGCTTTGATCTCCACATTGCGAGGCATTATCAACTGAAACAAGAAACATAGTCTTAAGTATGAAAGCTGTGACAAGAAGAAATTTTAAGAACCGAGTGGACAATTCTCCCTAGGTAAAAGGAAACATGCCAGGCGCTGAATCATTGCACCCAGGAAGATTTCAAATTCAGTGCCTCATCTGTGCTGACCTCAGCCAAATAGACAATTCCCCTTAGAGTTCCTGCCGCTCATGACTGTCTAGATTCTCACTTGCAATGGCCAGTATGTCATACTGCAGCCAGCTATGATCTGGAATGCACTGCTCGAAAAGAAACAGATTCAATCATAACTTCAATTTTAATTAACCCTTGTAACAGAAAGAAAAACAACCAGGATGGTGGAGCCTGCATGTCCTCTCCATGTCTGCGTGGGTTTGCTCCGGGTGCTCTGGTTTCCCTCCATTCAATCTCCTTTCACTGAAAAAGCCATTAAAACCCTACACCCCATAGCCATTCCGCCCATCGTGTCTGCACTGCTTCTTCCTGATGGAGTTTTCAATTGGTCTCACTCTTAACCCACCATCCCAATTGTTTGTTCGTTACAAGGGTTTAAGTGAATTGGCTATGCTAAATTCTCCCTCTGTACCCAAACAGGCGCCGGAATGTGGCAACTAGGGGATTTTCACAGTAACTTCATTGCAGTGTTAATGTAGGCCTACTTGTGACTAATAAACTTTACTTGATATCTACAATAACCTCGTTGCAGTGTTTACTGAAATTGAAGTTTATGATTGAATCCATTTCCTTACAGACAGTGCATTCTAGATCAAAGCTGGCTGCAATATGACAAGACTGTCCCCGCACCCCCCGGATGGGAGCTCCGATTCTTTTGCAAATTAGCGTCAGGCTTTCTAGAACAATCTGCCATCCGCACTGTCTGAAGCCGCAAGGGGAATCGGTGGGGGGAATCGGATGCTTCTCTGAAGGCTTGGGGAGTTTAATCAGAGTGACTGAGCCATATTACTGAAAGAGAAGCCAGATTGTGGCACTCCCAGTTAAGTCTGTGTGACTAGGTTAGGGAGGTTGATGCATCTATGTGATATCCAGAGATTTGTGCCGAAACTGCACATCTTTGGTGAGAACAAAATTGTGATACCCCAGCAGTTCAACAGTCTTCTGAGACTTACTTTTGAAGATCACTGTACTTGCAAGTATCTCCTTCCCCTCTAATACGACAGCATGTCAGAGTCCCGGCATGTTCTGCCATTATATTTTTCGTTCTGTTAAATACATTCTAAAACTGCTCTGGAAATCCAGAAATTCATGAGATTCTGTAAAGGCTGAATAGATCCCGAGTGTGCCAATCTCCCCGAAAGCTCTACGGTTCCCAACTACGACAGCTCCGCTAAGCTCAGCTCACCTCAGGTCCCCGCTGTTTCGAACCCAACGACCCCCACTCAACGGCTGCGGACGCTCGCTTCGCGCCCTTTCCACTCTCACTCGCATTTGTCCGAGTGGCTGCCGATCATCGCTATGTGCACCAATCAGAGATCGGGAGTGTTATTCTTCCCGCCCCTTGTTGTTTTCCGTGAGGCGGAGCCGTCAATCAAATAAGATGCCCGCCCCTCCACGCAATTCCTATCGCTGATTGGTCAATAGGGTTTGGGTTCCCACCCCCTCCTCATTTTCTTGGCACTGATAGGACGGCGCCGCAGGGTTTGGACAGATCCCATTGGCTTATCAGAATATGTCACGCCCCCTTTTGGGGCATTGTCTGAGCCGCCTGTGATTGACGTCGAAACTTAGCCAATCAATCACAGACCTCAGAAATTCTTACCCAATCACCAGAGGCAACAGGTCAGGAGGAGGGCGAGCCGGGCGCCTGATTGGTGGAGAGTGGAGCTGTCAAAGAGTCGCGTGCGGCCCCAGCTGTCTTGCTTTATTAACTACCGCGCAGGCGGAGCGTGGGACTGGCTGAGGCCTAAAGGTGGCGCCGGCAAACCGAGTCCCGTTTCCCCCCCTCCCCCCCCGCTATACGAATCTCGAGTGTCGCTTGGGTGTAACTGCAGTGCGGAATACTCTGTTGCCTGGCTTGAGATCCCAGTACCGCCGCGCTCTTTGCCCTCACCCGATGCCTGGCTTAAAGGCAGTGGGGCGGCGTGGCGCAGGCATGATTTTGTTATCGGCCGACCTTTAATCGGTTGATCCACCACGCCCCACTACAGGATTATCGCCAGTCGAAATATTTCAGTTTAAACATTGGGGCCCATTGAATTAAAACCTCCTTTTGCCCATCGGGTGTCTTTTATTTTGTTTCCATCGCTCCCCTCAGCTGCCCACCCCCCCGATTGCTCCTGGCGACGGTGAGAACATGGAGGCGAAGGCTCTGTGCAAGGGAGACGGAGCTTGTAACGCGGTGACCCCAGAACCTCACCGGCTGCGCCCCATCGGGACCAGAGACCGTTCCGCAAACCCCACTCCCCGAGGCGAGGAGCCCGACACCAACGGTGGAGAGGAGTACGAGGACTCGGAGGCCGAGCAGTACCGGGATGGCCGGAGTGAGGAAGTGGACTGGGAGACCAAGCTTCAGTCCTACACCTGGTGCAAAGAGTTCCTGGCTGGATCCTGGAAGCTGATCACAGTGGAGGAGTTCCAGATCTCGGTCATCAGGTAAGGAGAGCGAAAGTGCTTATCCCACTCAAAACTGCGGGTGCTGGCAACCTGAGATAAAAACAGCATGCTGCTGTTAACATTTCCAGTCCTTATGGCTCATCTTCAGAGTTGAAGAACTCGAAACGTCAACTCTTGTTTTTCTCCTCGCAGATGCTGCAAGACCTGCTGAGCTCTTCCAGCACTTTGTTTTTATTTCTTATATTTCTTGACTTGGCGCTTTAGGTTTTTTTGGTCGCATAGAGGAATTTCACAGTAACCTTATTGCAGCGCTAATGTAAGCCTTGTGACTAATAAATAAACTGCTCTTACCTTCATAATGCAAGAAAAAACATGGGGGAACGATCAAGGTGTATAAAATTTATGAGGGACATGGATAGGTAGATAAGAACATAAGAAGTAGGAGCAGGAGTAGACCATCTAGCCCTTCGAGCCTGTCCCGCCATTCAATAAAATCATGGCTGATCTGAAGTGGATCAGTTCCACTTTCCCGCTTTCTCCCCATAACCCTTAATTCCCCTGTCCATCAAAAACCTATCTACCCGTGACTTAAGTATATTTAGCAAGGCAGCCTCCACCACTTCAACGGGCAGAGAATTCCAGAGATTCACCACGCTTTGAGTGAAGAAGTTCCTCCTCAACTCCGGACCCGGCGCTGCTCGTCCGGTCCACGCAGGCCTGCTCTCAGGCTGCATCGGGCCTAACTGAAAAAGAGCGGTGTCGGGAACAGGAGCTCCTTGACGGGCTCAGCAGGGAGCGGACTGGCATGTCTTGCGCCAGCGCCCCCTTAGATAACTAGATAAGTGGTGACGGTGGTACGAAGCTTCTGCCATGAAGGTGACCAAAGCCAGCCTCAACATCAACGGCAGCAGTGAGCCATACCGCAGGTTCCAGAACTTCTCGGTCCTCCGTGACAGGAAGTATGCGGTGTGTTTCCTGTAGGAAACCCATACCGTTCTGGGAGACGAAGCCCTGTGGCTCCTGGAATGGCGGAAGGGCATCTACACGAGTCACCTCGCGCTCGCTTCCAGCGGGATGGCTATCTTGTTGGCCCCGCGTTTTCAGCCAAAGATCTTGGGGGTCAAGGAACCGGTGCCAGGCCGGTTGCTGCACTTGACGGTCCGTGAGGGGGGCGTGGTCATTCACTTTGTGAACATCTACACCCTGCTCTCCGGACCGCAGCAAACAACTTTCTACCAGAAAGTGTCTGCTCATCCCGACACCATCGCGGGGGGGCGAATGCATCATCCTCGGGGGGGGGGGGGGGGGGGGGGTTTCAACTGTACTCTCGAGGCACGGGACCGCACCGGTCCCTGGTGGTGTACCTCGGCGATGGTGAAGTTGCGGGACCTGCTCGGGACCCACGATTTGGTGGATGTCTGGAGACATCTTCATCCTGGCTCCAGAGCTTTCACTTACGTGAGGCCTGGGGCCGGAGCGTCTAGAATTGACCGCCTGTGCGTCTCGAGGGCGTACGTATCCCGTGCCTCCTCGGCCTCCATGCGGCAGGTGCTGAGCACGGACCACCACCTGGTGTGGATGGACTTTGTCTTGTCCCGCGTCCGGCAGGGGTCCGCGTATTGGCACTTTAATAACTCGCTGCTGGAGGACGAGCGCTTCCTGGACTCGTTCCGTTGATTCTGGGCCGGCTGAAGAAGGAAGCGGGGAGGCTTCCCCTCCTTGAGGCTATGGTGGGATGTGGGCAAGACTCACATCCGTACCTTCTGTCAGGAGTACGCGAGGGGGTCGACAAGGAGGTGGAAATCCGGGGTCGACGAGGAGGCGGAAATCCAGGCTCGAGGAGTTGGAGAAGGAGCTGTTCAACCTGGAGGCACGTCTCGGTCGGCCTGACGTGGACCCGGCCCTGTGTCTGGAGTACAGGGAGAAGAAGGACGTGCTGTGGGACCTGCAACTCGTCGGGTCCCGCGGCGCGTACGTGAGGTCGCGGATCCAGTTCCGAGTGGACCTGGACCGCGGCTCTCCCTTCTTCTACTCGCTGGAAGAAGAGTGGGCTGACCGTCAGCAGCTCCTTACGCTGCTGGCCGACGGCGGTTCCCCCATCTCGGATCCAGAGGGCATCTGGGCCGTCGCCCGGGATTATTACACCTCCCTCTTCTCTCCAGATCCGTCCAGCGAGGATGCCCACAGAATTCTGTGGGAGGACCTGCCGCAGATCAGCCCAGAGGGCGCCGGTCAGCTCGGCCAGGGTGATATCAGCCTCCAGCTGACCGACCTCAGACGGGGTAAGGCCCCGGGAATCGACGGGCTGACCGTGGAGTTCTTCAGGGCGTTCTGGAACGTCCTGGGGAACAACTACGCGGGGGTCCTGGGGGAGAGCATTGCGACCGGGGAGATGCCCCTTTCGTGGCACAAGGCCGTCATTGCCCTGATGCCCAAGAAGGGGGACCTCCGGTTGCTGAAAGACTGGCGCCTGGTCTCCCCCCTCAGCACGGATTAAAAAATCTTTGCCAGGGCTTTGTCTTTGCGCCTTGGATCTGTGCTGGACCACATGATCCACCCTGACCAGTCCTACACAGTCCCGGGCCACTCCATCCACGATAACATCCATCTGGTCTGGGACCTGATCCATCATTCCCAGAGGGCTGGTCTGTCCAGCGCCGCCTTGTCTTTAGATCAGGAGAAGGTGTTCGACAGGGTGGAGCACGAGTATTTACTCGGAACTCTGCGGGCATTCAGGTTCGGGACGCATTTTGTCGCCCGGATCCAATTACTGTACTCTGCCACAGAGTGTCTGATTAAGGTTAACAGGTCGCTGATGGCGCCCCTTCGCTTCGGGAGAGGAGTACGGCCGGGCTGCCCCTTGTCCGGCCAACTATATTCCATATGCGTGGAGCCCTTCCTGCGCCTCTTGCGGAGGAGGTTGTCAGGTTTGACTCTGCGCGGCCCGGACGTAGGGGTGGTCCTGTCGGCCTACGCCGATGACATGCTCCTCATGTTCACGGACCCGGCTGACCTGCAGAGGATGCGAGAATGCCAGGCGGTGTACTCTGCCGCGTCCTCTGCCAGGATCAACTGGGCCAAGTGTTCTGGACTCCTGGTTGGTCCTTGGGAGATGGACCCCCTTCCGGAGGAGCTCAGGCCTTTCACCTGGAGCAGGACCCACCTCCTCTACCTGGGGGTCCATCTCTGTCCAGCTGAGGAATCCTGGCCAGAGAACTGGCGGGAGCTAGAGGCCAAAGTCACCGCCCGCCTGGCTTGCTGGACAGGACTGCTCCGAGTGCTGTCCTACAGGGTGCAAGTTCTGGTCATAAACCAGCTGGTTGCCTCCATGTTGTGGTACCGGCTGGTCACTTTGACCCCTCCCCTTGGCTTTGTCGCCAATATCCAGGGAACCCTCGTGCGTTTCTTCTGGAATAACCGACTGCACTGGGTCTCTGCCGAGGTTCTGCATCTCCCGATTGAGGGGGGCGGCCAAGGTCTGGTGTGCCTCTGTACGCAGATAGCGACCTTCCGCCTCCAGGCCCTGCAGAGATACCTTTATGTCGAGCCTCCTCCACGATGGTGCGCCCTGGCGACGTATTTCTTCCGCCAGTGGCGTGGCCTCAATTACAACGTGCAGCTCCTGCATATCAATCTGGGGCTTGTCCCGTCACCATTGCAGGAGTTGCCTGTCTTTTACCAGGACCACCTCACCATCTGGAACACGGTCGCCCCGCGACACAGCTCTCCCCCGTCAGGACTGGCGGCTCTCGTGCGAGAGCCGTTGCTCAGGAATCCGCACCTCCAGCCGTATAACTTCAGGTGGCTGACGGAGAGGGAGGCTGTGGACACCAGGGTGACCAGGATCAGGGACGTGTTGGATGGCGGAGGAGCGGGCTGGATGAACCCTCGCGTGCTGGCTGAGCGCGCGGGGTGGCCGTCTGGCACGCGGCCAAAGCCATCCAAGACCTTAGGACGGTCGTGCTCGGCCCCAAAAGTACACGCGAGCTCGAGGCGGCTCAGGTGTGCGGTGGGATCCCGTCCGAGAGTTCCCCTGTTCGGATGGAGTTCCACACTGGCCCGAAGCCTAGACCCCCTCCCCGGGTCAGGTGCCCCACAGCATGAGCCGTCTGGCGGAAATGTCCTCCGTGCCTTTTTCCGGCGCGCGGAGGCGTTTCCTGTATGGGCTGCTGCTGCACTCCTTCTACTACCGCGTCCTTGCCCGTCGCCCGGATACACCTTGGCAGGCCCTGTTGCCGCCGGGCGGCGGAGGACCCAATAGAAGTCGCTGTACAGAGGGATCTCCCCCAATTACCTCGGGGACCTGGAGCGGAGGTGCTGCGTGCAGCAGTGCCGCACAGCCGTAAGATTGGCTGGTTCGCGGGCTCCCGAGACTGCTCTGTCTGTGGACCACGTCTATGTTTTGTGTCATAGATTGCACTCCCTTTTTGATTTTCTGAAGAACCTTTTATTGATGTTTTGTTTGCATTTCAGTCTCACACTCCTGATCTACGGACACCTGGTGCGGAGAGGGGAGGGTCGGGATGCCGATCTCCTCGTGAAACTGCTCCTGGGCCTGGCGAGACACGCCATCAACAGGTCCAGGCAGCGGGCGATCGACGGGGCCATCCATCCCGACTGTCTGCCCCCTACCGCAGCTACATTCGCGGCCAGGTGTCCCTGGAGAGGGAGCACGCGGTGTCCGCGGGCATAGTCAAGGCCTTCCGTGCCCATTGGGCACCGCAGGGGCTGAGGTGCCTTATAGACCCCGATAATCACATTTTGATTTGACGTGTCTTAAGTTTCCTTTGTACTTTTTGTTTCTGTTCGGGCCATTCCCCCTCCTTTTGGGGAGCCGCCCCCTTTTTCTTTGTCCGAATGTAATTTAAGTTTGTTTACTTGGTTTGACCCAAAAGACACCTCAACTCTGATCTAAGCTGCTCCCCCCTTATCTTGAGGCTGTGCCCTCTAGTCCTGCTATCCTTTCTAAGCAGGAAGAATCTCTCTACCTCTACCCTATCCATCCCCTTTATTATCTTATACGTCTCTATAAGATCCCCCCTCATCCTTCTAAACTCCAACGAGTACAGACGTGGTCTATTTAGTCTCTCTTCATAGTCCAACCCCCTCATCTCCGGTACCAGCCTAGTGAACCTCCTCTGCACTCCCTCCAAGGCCAATATATCCTTCCGCAAGTGTGGCGACCAAAACTGCACACAGTACTCCAGCTGCGGCTTCACCAGTGCCCTGTATAGTTGCAGCAAGACCTCCCTACTTTTATATTCTTTCCCCCTCGCTATAAAGGCTGACATTCCATTCGCCTTCTTGATCACCTGCTGCACCTGCAGACTGGGTTTTTGCGACTCGTGCACAAGGACCCCCAGGTCCCTCTGCACTGTAGCATGCTGCAGCTTTTCGCCTTTTAAATAATAATCCCTCCTACTATTATTCCTGCCAAAGTGGATAACCTCACACTTGCTAACATTATACTCCATCTGCCAGGTCCTCGCCCACTCACTCAGCCTATCCAGATCTCTCTGCAGACTTTCCACACCCCCCATGCAATTTGTTTTTCCACTCATCTTCGTGTCATCAGCAAATTTCGTCACCCTACACTCAGCCCCCTCCTCCAGATCATCTATATAAATGGTAAACAGTTGAGGCCCCAGCACTGACCCCTGCTGCACTCCACTAGTCACGAACTGCCAACCAGAATAGCACCCACTGATACCAACTCTCTGCTTCCTATTAGACAGCCAATCCTCTATCCACGCTAACACCTTTCCCCCAACTCCGTGCATCCTAACCTTCTGTAGCAACCTTTTATGAGGCACCTTATCAAACGCCTTTTGGAAATCTAAGAACACCACATCCACCGGTTCCCCTCTGTCTACCACACTAGTCACGTCCTCGTAGAAATCCAATAAATTCGTCAAACACGACTTCCCCTTAACAAATCCGTGCTGCGTCTGCTCGATCAAACCATTCTTTTCTAGGTGCGTCGCTATTTCTTCTTTGATGACGGATTCTGGCATTAAGAAGAAGCCTTCCAGCATAAGAAAAAGCCTTGCCCCATAGTGGAGAGGTCAACACGTAGGAATTAGGAGCACTGGTAGGTAAATTCAGCCCTTCAAGCCTGCTCTTCCAATCAATCAGATTATAGCTGATCCCATCCTGGTCTCAAATTCACCTCCCCACCTGTTTCCCATGTCCCTCTTTCCTCCTTTTAAATTTGAAATATGTCAATCTCCCTCTTGAAACAATTCAACCATTCAGACTCCACTGTGCAATGGGGTAGCAAGTTCCACAAATTCACCACCCTCTGCAAGAAGCAGTTCCTCCTCATCTCAGTTTTAAATCTACCACTCCTGAACCTATACCTGTGACTTCATGTTCTAGATTGCGCCTCATTTACTTTATCAATCCATTTTAAATTTTTATGTAACTCTATCAGATTCTCTTTCGTCCTTCTAAACTCCAGTGAATACAAGCCCAAACTGTTTAATGGCTCCTCATACCTCAAACTCTTCTTCTCCAGAATCAATTGAGTGAACCTTGTCTTTGCGCGGAGGGTGTGGAGAGTCTGCAGAAGGATCTAGATAGGCTGGGCGAATGGGCCAGGAAATGGCAAATGGAATTTAATGTTGGCAAGTGCGAGGTGGTCCACTTTGGTAGGAATAATGGTAGGAAGGACTATTACTTACGGGGCGAAAAACTGCAGCAGGCGACGGTGCAGAGGGACCTCGGGGTCCTTGTGCGTGAGTCGCAAAAACCCAGCCTGCAGGTGCAGCAGGTGGTCAGGAAGGCTAATGGGATGCTGGCCTTCATAGCGAGGGGGATTGAATATAAAAGTAGGGAGGTCTTGCTGCAGCTGTACAGGGCATTGGTGAGGCCGCAGCTGGAGTACTGTATGCAGTTTTGGTCGCCGTACTTACGCAAGGATATTTTGGCCTTGGAGGGAGTGCAGAGGAGGTTTACTATGCTGATACCGGAGCTGAGGGGGTTGAGCTATGAGGAGAGGCTGAATAAACTAGGCTTGTACACGTTAGAGTTTAGAAGAATGAGGGGAGATCTCATTGAGACGTATAAAATGATGAATGGGATGGATAGGATAGAGGTGGAGAGGCTCTTCCCGCTCAGAAAGGACAGTAGGACTAGGGGTCACAGCCTCAAGATAAAGTGGGGGCGGTTTAGAACGGAGTTGAGGAGGAACTTCTTCACTCAAAGGGTGGTGAATCTCTGGAATTCTCTGCCCGTTGAGGTGGTGGAGGCTGCCTCGCTAAATATTTTTAAGACGCGGGTTGATGGGTTTTTGATAAGCAAGGGGATTAAGGGTTATGGGGAGAGGGCGGGAATGTGGAACTGAGACACGACAGATCAGCCATGATCTTATTGAATGGCGGGGCAGGCTCGAAGGGCTGGATGGCCTACTCCTGCTCCTATTTCTTATGTTATTATTATGTTCTTATGTATTCCCTCCAATGCCAGCATATCCTTCCTCAAATAAGGAAACCAAAACTGAACACAATATTCCAGATGTGGTCTTGTCAACACCCAACAAATTGGAACAACCTTCCTCTACTCTTATACTCCTGTCTCTTTCTTAAAGTTTATTCATTAGTGCCACAAGTAGGCTTACATTAACACTGCAATGAAGTTACAGTGAAAATCCTCGAGTCGTCATACCCCGGTACCTGTTCGGGTGCACCGAAGGAAAATTTAGCATGGCCAGTGCACCTATCCAGCACAACCTTTAGACTGAGAGGAAACCCACAAAGACACAAGGAGAATGGACAAACTCCCTGCACAGACAGTGACCCAAGCCAGGAATCGAACCTGGGTCCTTGGTGGTGTGAGGCAGCTGTGCTAACCACTGTGTCACCCAACATCCCATTTGCCTTTTTTTTATTACATGTTGCACCTGCATTTCTGCAAATCATGAACATAGACACCTGATCCTTCTGCCTGGATGCATTTTGGATCTGCTTCCCATTTAGGTAATAATTTGCCTTTTTGTTTTATTTTCTGCCAAGATGGATAACTTCACACCCATCCACATTAAACTCCAGCTGCCAAATTTTGGCCCATTCTCCTAGACTATCTGTATTCGTCTGTAAAATCCTTATATCCTCTTCACTGGCTGCTTTCCCACCTATTTTAGTATCATGCACAGATCTGCTATGTTACAGTCTGCCCCTGCTTGCAGATCGATTATATAGATTGTAAACAGTTAAGGTGCAGCACCCCGCTAATTACATTTCACCAGGCAGAGAAGGACCATTTATCCCAACTGTCTGTTTTCTGTCAGTAAAAAGTCTGACAACACCAGGTTTTAGTCCAACCTATTTATTTGATAATATACTCACAAGCTTTCGGGGTTAGCCCCTTCGTCAGGTGAATGGAGAGTTCTGGCCTCAGACAGAGCATATAAAGCACAGACAGTTTAGAGATTACTGATTAGAATGCGAATCCTTACACCTAACCTGCTGTTCAAGACCTGAAGTGGCTGATAATGTGAGTGGAAGGAGCACTGATCACAGGTTAAAGAGATGTGTATTGTCTCCAGACAGTACAGTAAGTGAGGTTTTGCAAACCCAGGCAAGTCACGGGGGTTACAGATAGTGCGACATGAACCCAAGATCCCTTGGGTTCATGTCGCACTATCTGTAACCCCCGTGACTTGCCTGGGTTTGCAAAACCTCACTTACTGTACTGTCTGGAGACAATACACATCTCTTTAACCTGTGATCAGTGCTCCTTCCACTCACATTATCAGCCACTTCAGGTCTTGAACAGCAGGTTAGGTGTAAGGATTCGCATTCTAATCAGTAATCTCTAAACTGTCTGTGCTTTATATGCTCTGTCTGAGGCCAGAACTCTCCATTCACCTGACGAAGGGGCTAACCCCGAAAGCTTGTGAGTATATTATCAAATAAATAGGTTGGACTAAAACCTGGTGTTGTCAGACTTTTTACTGTGTTTACGCCAGTCCAACGCCGGCATACCCACATCATGTTTTCTGTCAGTCAGGCAATCCTCAATCCAATCTAGTACTTTACCCCCAATCCCTTGCAATCTCACCTTCTGGATCAGTCTTTTTTTGTAGCATCTTGTCAAATGCCTTCTGGAAGTCTAGATATATCACGTCCATAGCTGCCCCCCACCACCACCCCAAAGCATGACTTTTCTTTGATAAAACCATGTTGACAATGATGGATTGAGCTGTGTCTTTCCAAATGTTCCTTAAATGCTTCCAATCCACCAGGACCTTATCAGAATCCAAGTAATTTTGAAATATAACCAATGCATCCACTATCTCTGCAGCCACCTCCTTTAATACCCTAGGGTGCAGGCCATCAGGTCCTGGAGACTTATCTGCCTTTAATCCTGTTAATTTATTCAATATCCTCTCCCTAGTGATGGGTATTGCATCAAATTGCTCTGCATTAACTACAGCTTTTGAAAAATCTTCATTATTCTCTATTGGGAAGACAGGAAAAATATTGGTTTTGTGCCTCTTCCATCTACCTCACCAGTATCGTTCTCTAAAGGGCCAACATTTGCTTTAGCTGCTCTCTTCCCTTTTCATACTTCTAGAAGCTTTTGTATCAATAACCATGGGGCACAGAGTTAAAATAAAGGAGCAGGAGATTTAATGGACAGCACAGTGGTACAGCAGTTAGCACTGCTTGCCTCACATCGCCAGAGACCTGTTTTTGATTCCAGCCTTGCGTCACTATGTGGAGATTCTTGACTTGTGTAGGTTGTCCGGAGGGAGTTCTCCTTGTTGTCAATGTAATAATTCAGGCAGGTACCAGTTTCCCATCATCAACACCCTTTATTGTGCACCAAAAGTAAGGGCTGTGGCTTGCAATCAGGTAGTCTTCAACTTGAAATCTACAACAATGATTTGGATAGAGTAACAGGTTTAAGAACCTCAGCTGACCGCTTCCCATTGGGTGAGCCTCTGCTCGCTCAATAAAGCATCTTGTATTCTACAAAGCCCACAGGGAGATCGATTCATGATCTCCTGTGGCCATCATAACACTTGTAATCCTATCTTCTTGCAGTAAATGCAGTGTGCCATTTGCTTTCTGATTTGTTTGTTGTACCTGCATGTTAACTTTATGTTCCTTGTACAAGTAAACACAAGTCTCGCTGAATATCAATATTTGCACGTTTTACCTTCCTAAAAAAAATCTGATTTTTCTATTGTTGTATACAGAGTGAATAACTTCCTCACGTTATGCTCTTTGTCATCTTGTTCCCAACTTGCTTAATTCTTTGCAGCCTTTCTGGGTATTCTTGACGGTTTATATTTCCACCTAGCTTTATATTGGCATTAAATTTGGGATGCTTTATCTTTGTCTACCTCACTCTATCTCTCTTGTCTATGTCATTGTTATAGATTATAAATTGCTGAGGTACCAGGATTGATCTCTGGCTCTCCACTAGTCAAAGCATGAAAAGTGCTATGTAAATACTTGTCTGCATTTAAAACTATATGAGGCAAAAACATTCAAGCCTTTAACAAAGCGGGGTGTTATAGTGTGATGCAATATAACCTCTAACTTTTCTTGATGTGTGCAAACCCTTCAAATTTTTGTCGTTGGGCATATGCAGTGTTGTAAAGCAAATAATTTTTGTGCAGCCTGCCCTGGTATATTCAGCCAAAGCATAGCTATAGGGCAGCACGACAGCACAGTGGTTAACTGCTGCCTCACAGCGCCAGGGGCCCAGGTTCAATTCCTGGCTTGAGTCACTGTCTGTGTGGAGTTTGCCTGTTCTCCCTGTGTCTGCACGAGTTTCCTCCCACAGGCCAAAGATGCGCAGATTAGGTGTGTTGGCCATGCTGAATTCTCCCTCCAGTGTACCTGAACAGGAGCATTGGTGTGTGGCTGTGACCCCGAAATGAAGTCGTGACTTGTTCCATCAGGTTTATGGGACAGAACTGGACTATTTGAAACAGTTGCGCAGTGCTGGCCTTTTTGGTCCCCTCGAACCTCTTTGTACTCTTTTTATCTTGCCCTATCAGCATTATCTCAAATACTCCACGTGGGTGTACCATCTATGTTGTCACTGCTCAGTTTTAAAGAAATTTATCCTGAATTCCTGATTGAATAAATAGAAAATAGTTACTAATTAATGAACCCTAGTTTTTTTTGAACCCTCAGCAAATGAAAACATGTCTGTCTACAGCTTTGACCCTCTTCATTTTTAAGTGCTCTTTAAGGTCACCTTTCTGCTTGCTGTCTTACATTGTGGTGATGTGGGATTGATTTCAGCAAGTCCTCAAATCTTTGAAAATGCACAAGCAAATGTCTGAGAACTGTTGGATTATCATTAGAAACTAGTATTTGTCAGGGCAGGAGCACAGTCTAGCCTACATGTGACTTCAATCCCACACCACGTGTTTGTTCCTTATCCTTACTGTCCTCTGATCTGTCGGCTACCCTCACCTGTTTTAGCAGTTTGTCGAAGCCGTTGCCTGGGACGTGGCTGCTGTTGCATGCAAACAGCTATGAGGAGCCACAGGTGAGAGCTGAGTGTCATGTGGGGACAAAGGTTGAAAAGGACGTGACATATTCCCCCACCAGAGGTACTACCACTCCCTGACACGCCATACATGCAGATGACGATGGACGAACAGCCATTGATCTGACCTATATGTTGAAACAATCTAGGGACAACTAAGCAACATAAAAGGAAGAAGCAGCCATACAAACAATGTGCTTTTTTAAAAAAGCTTACTTTCGGCTCATTTTCAGATTCCTGGCTTCTGTAATACCATTGGATATGGTTGAGCGCCAGGAAGCTTGCAACACAGTGTCACCTGCCAGTGAGTAATTGTTGATACTCACCCCACAGAAATTGCGCAAGGGATGATGAAATTTAATGTCCTTGCTGCTTGGACTCGACTTATCAGTGGGAGAAGTTGTTACAGGGAGAATGTCTATCTGAATCAGGGTACCATAAATACCATTGCGTAGCTGGGTTGAATGGCCTATTTCTGTACTGACATAAAATGCCTGTGTGATGGAAGGACCAGAGGACAACTCGGATCTAAACTTGAGACCATGTTCCCTGAGTGCAAGTTTGTTGCAAGAACACAACTATTCCTGAAATGTTGTTATAACAGGTTTATCCCGAACAAACCACTCTAAGCAAACAAGTTGTGCTGAACGCTATAGTGTTGGCTGAAATTTGATCCTTGCTCTCAAGAATCTCTGTGACACTCAGCAATTGGGTGCATGGCCTGACTTGTATCTCATACTACTAGTTTTCTATGAAGCCTTTTTCTCCTCTGAAAGACCAGTGATGCTTCAGGAAGGAAAGTGTGATATATTTTACTGGCAAGAAATAAGCAAACAATTGAATCCATACAGTTAGCATGGATGTGTGTTTTTTTTTGCTCTAGTTAAGCTCCTGATTTAATGGTTTTTACTGGTTTTTCTTAACCAAAAGAGGGAAATATTTCCTTCAAACCTTGTAAATGTTAGAGTTCATTTGCATTTTGAATGTACTCTGAATGGCAGGAATCACATGAGTTGAGAGGAAAACCACATGGTTTTATTGTTCCAGCATGCAAACACAGTTCCCATGTACAGTTGAAGAGTGGTCTGATTTGCGCATGCCACTGAATTGAAATTCTAAAGGAACTGATGTGAGCACAGAAGCAACCGCTAAATTGTGCAAATATGTGGGAAGCAGTACATATTGGAATAAAATACTGGATTTATTCAATGGTGACAAAACAATGTGTAGTGCCTTTGTCACCAAGGGAACATCCCTGTGCTTTGAAATTTGGAGATATTTTGAGGTTCACCATGAATATTGGAACACTGTGTTATGAGAAACATTTACACAAGCTCAAGTCCATAACCTTGAAATGAAACAAGGAGACCTTGTAGCATTGTACAAAATACTGTTGGCCTTGACCTAGTGGGAAAGCTTGCATCTCTGGGTCAGAAGGTCATGCATTCCAAGCTCACCAGAGAAACTTGAGCACAAAACCCTGGGAGTGCTGCACTGTTAGAGCTGCTGTCTTTCAAATGAAACATTAATCTGAGGTTCTATTTCTGCTCCCAAATGAATAAGAAAAATCCATGACACTAATCGAAGAGGAGCTTGTGTCTGTGTCAGTGGGTATCCCATGATCTACTAACCTACACTAAAACGGTACTGTTTGAATGAATGACTGCATTTGAGATTATTAATTGGCTGTGGAATACTTTGGGATTACAGAGGTTGCGAAGCACTCTAGATAAATATAAATTATATTCTTTTTTAGAAAGAAAAGTTTGACCTTTCCTATTGCAAATTACTGCAGCAAGTAAGGCTAAGGGATAAAGGAGCAAGTCGTTGGTGTTTCGGGCTGATGTCAGGAAGTGTCGCTTCTTACAGTGATTAACATCTGAAATAGGCTTTGTAGGGGAGTGGGGCAAAATCTCTGGGATCTTTCCAAAAGGCAGATGGTGACAATGTTGGGGAGAGACTGAATGACCACTCTTCCCTTAACCTCCATTGGAATAGGGAAATGGAAGCTCAGATTAAAGTTTCTTTGAAGGATTCAATCTCCAACACAACTGCCCTAGATACAATTCAAGTAAGATCCCTTCTGATCTTGAGTGTCACGTACATTGTAAACCCATGACCACTTCTATCTAAAACAGCGGTCTCCAAACTCCAATCCAGATGCAGCCTGCTTCGGGCCTGATGCGGCCCACAGGCCATAGTTTGGAGACCTCTGATCTAGAAGGATAAGAGCAGCAGATATGTGGGAGCACCACCACCTGCAAGTTCCTCTCCAAGCCACTCACTATCCTGACTTGGAAATATATTGCTATTTCTTCAGTTGCTGGGTTAAAATCCTGGAATTCCCTCCCTAACAGCATTCACCATATTCATCATTTCTTCATCTCTATTGACAAAAATCACCATTTAAGTTTTCACACTGCTGCTGACCATCCTCTATCTCCTAATGTAGTGGTGAGAGTTTTTCTGTTTATTTTACTTCATATGTCTTTGTGTTGCTCTTAACTTGTTTTTCCACTCTTTGTATTTTTTTTGTATCCTTCCCATTTAACAGGATTTTCGCTGTTATGCTTTTTTCTTTTAGCTTTATGTCTCATAAATGAATTGCCAGCTGTTTGATAATTCTCCAATGAATGTTTGGGCAAACAATGAGCTGAGCCAGAACATGGTTGCTGACTATCTTAATCTTTGTCCATTTAAATCTTTGGCATCTATTCAGGCTTCAAATGCCCAATTCTGCCGGACCAGTTCTATAAAATGGATCAGCTATGTTTGTGTCTGGCAAGTCAGCGATAGGGGAGGCAATGATGCGATATTGTCTCTGGACTGTGTTGCGAATCCCACCACGGCAGATGGTGAAACTTGAGTAAAAATTAAAATGACCATGAAGCTATTGTCGATTTGTTGTAAAAACCTATCTGGTTCGCTAATGTCTTTGCCTAGTCTGGCTTATATGTGATACCAGATCCACAACAGTGTGATAGACTTGGGGATGAGCCATAAATGTTGGCCCAACCAGCAATACCCAAATCCCATGAATGAATAAAAACAAATTGGCATTTGACAGATCAAATGAAATATAGTGTGCTCCAAACTCTGTAAATGTTCATACTGATGCATTTTGATCTCATTCTCATGAAATGGACTGTTTTAAGGTGTATTGTGGTGTAGTTGTGAGTCTGTGATTGGGTTAAAGTCTGTCCAATTATACTGTTTGGAGCCATGGCAATATCTGGTGGACAATTGTTTCAAAATCTTAAAGGTCCTGAGGAGTATGTGAATAGTTTCATCTTTTGGGAGAATCAAGTACTAGGGTTCACCCTTTTTTAAAAAATAAGGGGTTGCTCATTTAAGACAGATGAGGAGAAATCACGCCCTTGATGGAAATCGTCCTCACAAGGCAGTAGAAGGATCTTTGAACATTTTTATACGGCAGAGGTAGACAGATACTTGATTAACAAGTGGGCAGGGGTGAAAGGAATGTGGGACTGAAATCTCAGTCAGATTAACTATAACCTACTTGAATGGCAGAGCAGGCTGGAGGGGGAGAGTGCCCTACTCCTGTTCCTGATTTGTGTGCTTGTATGAATTTATTGGTGATTCATGCTGTCCCTGAACTTGCTGTCACCTCCTGATAATTTTCTCTCCACACCCTGGCTTACAGGACAAAACCAGCTGCATTAATTACCATGAACTAAGTGAAGATTATGGTGTTTTTAAGAGTGGAAGGCTTGATTGTATGTCTCAGCATTTATAACCAATGAATTACAGTGAAGTCCCTCGTTCATGACATCTTGGTTTGTGTTTCCACTTTCCCACGCTTTATACTTCGCTCACATGATGGGCAATGTGTATACAATGTTCGCTTATTCGCGATTTCCTCTCCCTCTCTTCTTTCCCCAGGGAGATGGCAGCCATGACAGAGCAGAGACTGAAATGGTTTCCGCTGAAGTGCAGCTTGATTTGAAGGGATTAACTCAGAAATATCCGAAATACAGCAGCCAATTTGCACACAACAATCTCTCAAGTAGCAGTGTGATCATCATCGTCGGCTTTCTCTCAAATCAAGCATGACACCTACTCGTTTGTGAGTTTCTGCCATGGGTGGTCTTGTGACTGAACAGACCAATTCTCAACACACAGGTCTTCACATGGGAGCAGGATGTCCCACAAGTAGTGGGGTCTAGAGTGCAGGATTTGCTCCCTTTCCTTTCTTTCTTTCTCTGCTGTTGCTCTGCATCATCACTAAGACATTGTGATTTAAACATGAAGTTTGAGGGACCAGTTGGCACCGTTTTGAATCATTGGTAGCAGGCTGCTCCCAGTCATTAATGTTAAAGCTGCTGTATTACAAAAAAAAAGCAACGTAATAATGGCCACATAATCCCTTGTGATGTTGGTTGAGTAATAACATTGACCAGCATGTGAGGGCTAACTCTAAAATAAAAGCACACGCGATTGCAGATGCTGCAAATCTAAAATAAAAAGAGAAAATGCTGGAAACCGCAGCAGGTCTGGCAGCATATGTAGAGCCAGGAACAAAGATTCTGTTTCGCACTCGGCACCAAACCACTTGCAAATCTCCCAGCCTCTTCCTGGTGACATGAATCTAGTTTATCTAGAAAGTGTCTTATTGGCATATGTAAAGTAGCATTTTAAATGAGCATAGCCCATTCAAATCTCAGTGCATGGAATTCACCGACCTTTGGACACAGTGAGATAACAGTAAGAGTCATTACTTGTCTCCACTATCGGAGACCTGGTGTGATGGTCACACTGAGGGACTCGGGGATGGGAACATACCACTGATTTTGATGGGGGTTGGGAGGAGATGTCCGTGAGGTGCAGAAAGGGGTCTCCCAGTGCATTGAGAGATCAGGGCTCCCTTGCGAAATGGCACTCGAGTGCTCTTAAGCCAACTTCACTGGTGTGTTTATGCCCCACCCCCACTCCAGCATGAAATTCCCAATTCTCCACAAAAGCATCTTGTGTGTGGGAGGATTGCAATGCAGAATGCGTCTGAGAAACCAGTATGGATCACTCCATTATTCATGCAGTTATGAACAGAAATGTTTTGGGAGGATTCCACCCTCATTTCAGGTCTCTGGAACTCTTTAGATTTGAAGAGAGCTGGGAATGTGATGGCTTTGATGCAGTTGGAGAGAATGGAGCAAGTGGGGCAAAATCGAAGACGGGATTAGGCTGGAGAGAATTGAGTTTTTTTTAACTCATTCAGTTCTACCACTTCAGACCGTGAACTCTGCCCTCCATTTTGATATTTCTTCCAACTCCCTACTCCTGTAAGGGTCAGTCTGTAACTTGAAGCCACTATTAACAGCTGCCTTAACCTTTAACACCATCATTACCCGTCCCTTTGTGTCTGCGACATGTCAGACCTCTCCATCAGATTCATAGCTGAAGAAGTGTCATTTGGACTCGAAACATTAACTGTATTTCTCTCTTCACAGATGCTTCCAGACCCGCTATGTTTTTCCAGCATTTTCTGTCTCTGTTATGGGGCCAACTCCCCTCCTCTTCAGAATGGTGCCATGTGATCTTCTATATTCATGCCAGCAGACAAATGGGATCTCAGTTTAATATATTAGCCCCAAGATGGCACATTAGTACAATACTCCCTCTGTAGTTCACTGGAGTAGGCATTCATTTTATTTGCTTAAGTCCTCATGTGGGTCTTGACCCAGGACCTTGTGACTCAGAGGCTGTTTACATTTTAATTTACAGTGCAGCCAATTTTTTAAGTCTTAAGGGAAAATAGCTGTCTGATGAATAACAGATGCTTGTAATAAGTTACAGGTTGGAGTTTATTGGGGATTTTGGTGTGGTTACCTGAAATAATGCTATATTCATGTTCAGCAGTGGGTCTTTAATCTGATAATAGCATCAATGATGAAGAAGCTTGGCTGCTGGTGAAGCTCAAGTAACACTGAGGAACCATCCTTTTTAATGTAGTCCTTGGGCATTCATTCATTCAGTTGCTTTGCAGAGAGGAGTTTTGGTTTCTTTGTCTGGTTTATTAGTGCAGGAGCTTTGAGTTTTTTAAACCCATCACTGTCATCTAAAAAGATTATTTTAGAGAAAGCAAATGACAACTAAGAATTCCCACCACCACCACAGCATTGACTGTCATATTGTAAATAGGATTGGATTTTTCTGTGCGTAGGATGGTTGCAGGCTGATCGTATATAATTATGGTGGAATTCCTCCAACAACATGTGTACTTAAATAGCACCTTTAACATTGCATCTCATGATGCATTACAGGAGTGATATAAAATAAAATATGACACCAAACCTTCTAAGACACAATAGTGGATGACTAAACAATTAATTTAAGAGAGAGGTTTCAAATTTCTAAAAAGCGGGAAGAGGGGTGCAGAGGTTTGGGGAGGACAATCCCAGAACACTGAACCATGACAGCTGAAGACACCCACTGGTGGGGCGAATAAAATCAAGAATGCTCACAAGCCTGGAATTGGAGAAGTGCAGATGTTACAGAAGATTGTGGGGCTGAAGGAGTTTGTAAAGAAGAGTGAGAGTTTTAAAATTGATGTGATGTTTAATTAGCAGTCACCATAGATCAACAAGCACAGGGATTGGCATGATTTAAGCCTCTGGTAGCAGCATGCCAAAAAGCCTCAGGTTTATTGATGCTACAAACCTGGAGTTGGCCAGGAATACATTGAAAATGTCAGGTCTGGAGGTAGCAAAGATATGGATAAGGATTTCAGCAGCAGGTGACCTGGTTGGGGTAGAGTCAGGCAGTGTTATAAAGACCAAACCAGGCAGAATGATGGCCTGGAAATGTGATCAGAAGTTTGTTTTCGTCAGATATGATATCAGTGATGTGAAGGTGGTAGCGTTTGACTGGGGTGAGCACAGTAAGAAGTCTCCACACCCAGGTTGAAGTGCAGTAGACTTATTTGGAATCATGAGCTTTCTGAGCGCTCCTCATTTATCAGGTGAGTGGAGTGATGAAGAAGCAGCGTTCCGAAAGCTTGTGATTCCAAATAAACCTGTTGGACTTTAACCTAGTATTGTGAGACTTCTTAATATATCGAGTTTAAGATCAGTCTGATTTGGCATCAAACAATTGCGAGGGAGTGGAGTTTATGGATGAAGGCAGTAGCTTTAGTCTCAATATTTAACTGGAAGGTGAGCTTGGACAAGGAAACCAGACTAGACAAAGATGCCAGTTCAGGACTAGGGTGAGGAGTAAATCTTGGAAGTTTGATTTGTTTCCTTCATGTTTATTGTGTCAGCAGTGGTTGTTACACAAGGGGGTAAAGTTTAAGAATTGAAGTGAGGAGAAATTTCTTCATCCAGAAAATGGTGAATGTGTGGAATTCACTACCATAGAATGTAGATGAGGCCAAAAAGTTGTGATTTCAAGAAGAAATTAGATACAGCTCTTGGAGCTAAAGGGATCAAGGGATATGGGAGCAAGAAGGGATCAGAATATTGAATTCGATGATCAGCCATGATGAAGCTGAATGGCAGAGCAGGCTCCAAGGGCTGAATAGCCTACTCATGCATCTAATTTCTATGTTTACAAGCACTACCCCAACCTTCATTGTTTATTGCAGCTGTGCAGTGGTGAGGATTTTCAGAATGCCAAGTATATTTGCGCAAAAACAGCTCCCATCCCCCTATTGGTGCTGTCGCTCAAGTTCCGTATGGTAGAACACTAGATGTGTGTAATTCTATACAGAGATGGTAAGATGTGATACAGTCCTGCATTCTACCTTTCCAAAAACTGGTGGTGTTTGAGGAGTTAATACAATGATGGCACTGACCGTTACAGTCCTGTGACTGCTGGTGAAAGGAGGGTTTTGGGTGCTAAGTGAAGGTTCTTGCATAATGTTAATGTGCATATGAAAGCTTTTCCGATGCTTACCAGGACTTGATTGAAGCTTGATAATTGCTTGAAACGCCACGATATTTGGGCTATTGGATGTGCCTACTGGGGGCATCTAACTGTGTTTGATTTAAATTCCAGCTGGGTGGATTGACTATTGGCAGAGGTTGTATTCCCCAAGCTCCATGCTCTTCAGCCCTACAGAACACTGAGGTTTGAGTAAAGGCACCATTCAATGTGATATTAATATTAAGATCGATCTGTACTGAGCCAGCTGATCTTGCTTTTAATGGCATTTGCAAAGACTTTACTCACCTGAAAACACACTCAAAGGTAATAAATCTGATTAAATACAAATCGGCTGTCCTTTAGTACTTTGTAAAACCATGTTATTTGGAGAACAGTAATGCATTGATACTGAATTAATAATCCAGAGAACATCATGGGAGTTTGTGAATTTGAATTTGGTTAAACCTAAGAACAAAATAAAAACAAAATACTGTGGATGCTGGAATCTGACACAAAAACAGAAAATGCTTTAAAACCTCTGACAGTATTTGTGGAGAAAGAATAGTCAGTATTTCAAGTCTGGATTGTCTTCGGCTTTTGACAAAGAGTAAAGAAAATAAGATGAGATTTATATTGTAAGGACTTTACCAAGATGCTGTTATGGAAGAATTCCAGCTGGTCAAGGAAAGTGTCTTTTTGGTCATGGCCTATACAATTTTACAGTTTCTGGCGTCTGATTAGCAGCTGATACCAACTGAGTCAAATTGGGGCTTTGTGTAATTGACCAAAATGTCATAGACAAAAAGGAAAAGAATGTAAATGGTGGTGTTAATAGCTTAAGTTAAGACACCAGAATGTGCAAATGGCAAAACAAAGTTGCAGAGTGTCAAAGGCATGTGGCAGATGACCCCAGTGGGGTGCAAGGTGGAATAATATGGAAAGCAAGATTTAGAAATGGACAACTGAAATGATGGAAGAAATTAAAAATAAAGATATAGAGTAACAAAATGCTGGTCTCAAAGTGACCATGCAGATTTCACATTGTCAAGAAGGATTAATTCATTGCTCTGTCCGTCTGCTGGCCTATATGTGACTCTCATCCCAAGCTAACATGGTCAACTCTCAACTGCTCTCTGAAGTGACTGAATAAGACCACTATATCAAACCAGAACACTGCAGTGGTTTGAATGATCAATAAATGTTGGTCTTGTTGCTAATGCTGACATCATGAGAATGATAAATCAATGTAGCTTCCCTGATTTTTTTTTTTGAATTGGTATGTCCCAGTTTCTGTACCCATATTGTGAGTAATGCCACACTTATTTTTGTTTGACAACTTCATCTCCAATGTGTTTACTAAACTGCCAGGCAGCAAACCTACACATTCTTCAACTTTAGGCTGCAGACGACTATCTTGTCACGTAACATCTGGCTTGATCTGATGTTTTTAAAGAGAAATTTTGAATTTGTATTATTTTCATACTGTTATGGGCCCCAGCTGGGCAAAGTAGATCTCGGAGTGATACCTGACTTGATGGCTCCTAATTTTTTTTAGAAATCATGGAGAGCAGTTACCGAACACATGCACAGGAGTCTGCTAGTGTACTTTTAATAGAATAAAACTTTTATTAAATGAGAAAAAGGAACTACGTTACGTTGGACAAAAAAAATTGGGAAAATTTCAATACAAACATCAGTAAATGAGTCAAATCTCACTTAATGATGCAAAAAAGTTAAGACAATTTACAATTTAGTTTTTACTCCAATATTCAGGGTAAGTATGTCGATCATGTAAACCAATAGGCAAACCCCACACTTCAAAACACACGACAGATGCCATCAAATCAGATTCCAGGGATTTCTCCGAGATGCTCATTATACCATGAGCAAACCAATTTCCCCAAAACTCATTCTCATAAGAGTTTACAGTCTCCATGCTCAGAAAACAAATTGCTCTGAAATGCTGCTACCATTCTGGTGTCTTCAACAAGGATTCACCTCCAGGTTCAATCTCTCCTTCCACTGTTCCTTTTCTCTGGACCTCTGTGTATACCCAAGCTGCTTCTTCCATGTGCGCACTGTTATTTGGATGTGCCAAGCAGAAGGCCCCTACTCCAAATGCCTGCAGTAAGGAGTCATCAACTTTCACATACCTCCCCGGATTTTCTGATTTCTCCAAAGCCCATTCTGTTTCCTGTAGCTTTCTCTCTTTTGCAATCTCTACTCTTTCCTTTTAACTTAACAGGACGAGTTTCAGATTCATGTGCCTTGTCCCTTAACTTGGACTTCCTTCTGCAACTTCTTTCTGTCCCACTCCCTGGTTTGGATCCCTCTGCTTGGCTTGAGACATTCTCCCTACTCCCACTTGTCCTGTCCCTTGTCACAATAGTAAGTAGTCTCACAGCACTATGTTAAAGTACAACAGATTTATTTGGTAGCACAAGCTTTCAGAGCACTGCTCCAAAAACCTGTGCTACCAAATAAACCTGTTGGACTTCAACCTGGTATTGAGACTTCTTACTGTGCCTACTTCCGTCCAACATTGGTAACCCTACACCTTGGCACTACATCAGATTAGTGCTCCTCGCACTGTTTCACTTTTTTTCTTGTGTAGGTGCAGGGCCAGTTCCTCGGCTGAAGTAATTAAAATAAACAAGAACAGAGGGCCATTGCCTGGCCTGGAATTAGAAAATCTCCATATGCACATTTGCGTCCATTCTACCTTTGGCACATGCATAAAGGCCTCAAGGCCTGCTGGGAATTGCAATTCATAGAATTTCTACAGTGCAGAAGGAGGCTGTTCTTCCAATCGAGTCTCCACCGACTCTCTGACGGAGCATCTTATCCAGGTCACCCTCTGCCATATCCCCTTAATCCCACACATTTACCTCACTAATCCCCTGAACCAACACATCTTTGGACAGTAATTTACCATGGCAAATGCACCTAACCTGCACATCTTTGGAAGCTGAAGCACCTGGAGGAAACTCTCTCAGACACGGGGAGAACATGCAAGCTCCACAGTCACTCAGGACTGGAATTGAGCCCAGTTCTTGGCATTGTGAGGCAGCAGTGCTAACTGCTGTGCACTATGCTGCCCCATGTGCCACATGCTGCCTTGGTGTAGGCTAAATTTCTGTTCTTTGGGATTCAACTGTAGGATGTTCCCACTTCTGTGATAGTATTATGCTGGAAAACTATACAATCCAAGATATCCTCTGCGTAGCATTTTCCTTGGGTACAGCTTAGTGGGAACTAACTAATTAAAATACACAGGCTCAGAAAACTTTGAAAAGGCAACTGACTTCCAAACTAGTTGTTACCCTGAGTGATGACAGTTTGTTCCAACTCTCCCAGTATATGCACACAGCAGTGCTTTCCACGAAAGGCTTACTGGATAATGTGGCTCAGAAAATGAGAAGAATTTAAAAGGATATTTTAAAGGTTAGCAGACTATATGAAAGGAGAAGCAATAACTTGCATTTATGAAGTTTTTTTCATGACATGGGGCCATTCCATAAAATTTTATAAAGTATAAAAGTTAAAGTTTATTTATTAGTCACGTTACACTGCAATGAAGTTACTGTGAAATTCCCCTTGTTGCCACAATCCAGTGCCTGTTCTGATCAATGCACCTAACCAGCATGTCTTTCAGAGCCATTGATTTACTTTTTATTAAATTGGAGCACAGCATCTAATTTACTTTGCTGTTCTTCCAATAGCTCCAGGGGATCTTCTGTCCCTATCCAAGAAAATTAGTGCACATATTTATTAAAACAAAAAATACTGGATAAACTCAGCAAATCTGGTGGCATCCATAGAGAGAGAAACAACTGTGAAAATTAGAAGGCCTTTTGGAGCATTATATCTGTTCTAGCTCTTTGGAACAGTGCCCAAGTCTTTTCCCACCGTCCTATTTAAGTGTATATTTAATTCCTATTTGAAATTTCATTTGAAAATGCTCCCACCATCCTTGCGGGCAGTGTAATCTACTTCATTAGAATTTAAAAAGAAAAGTCACATAAGCAGCTTTGGAAGTATTCTGGCACATGACTCGAAGAAATGTAAAGCATAATTAAAATTGGTGGCTGAACAAGAAGCAGCTGGGGTGGATGAATGTTGGTTAGATTAGACAAGATATGGAAGTGGATTACCCTACAGTTCCACTTTGGTTGCAGCGTGAGTGCCAGGGACACACTGGCATTAGCACAAACACAATTAGGCTGGCAAAGGGAACTATAAAATGCTGCACTGGATTAGTTGAAAGGAAGAGAGGTGATGGAATATGATATGAATTACTGAGGCAGTTTATTAATAAGCTGGGAATGGGAGGCTATAACGATGGAAGAAACAGCTTGAAAGGTGTTGCAAGATCCTCTACCTAGAATAAAAGTTCTAGCCTTTACTCTGGATATCGATGCTCACAGATTTGGAGATTGTCCCATTAAATGTGGTAAATATTTACTAAACCACAAAGCAATGGCATATATTCACAATAATAACAGTTGCTTAGTTTCCCTGCAAACTGAGTCCATCAGTGGTCAGTCCGCCAATGAGCCTTCTGTAACCAGGTCACTAGCCACTGCAGCGACAATATATTTGTGTGCTCTCTTATCATTCTTTTTGGGCTCTGATCTTGTGCCACATAAGGTAAAACCTGTTTCTAGCCCATTTAGTTGGTCTGTATTTACCTCACTGACCTTTCCCAATACAAGTCAGTGGATTCAAAGCTGCTTCTCCTGGTGTCTTGGCTGGTTCCCCTTTCAGGAATCCCAAGGCCACACATGAAGTTAAGAAAACCAGCTTTTTACTCCATTTTGTTATCTCTAATACTGTTTTTTTTTAGCCCTAATGAGGGATGCCAGCACTTCTGTGGGTTAATTCAGTTTGCAAAACTTGTAGATTCTAGCAAGACTTTATCTTGGCTTAAATAACCATCATGCCTTTCTCTATGCCCATGATGCAGTTATTTTGATGTCTCAGGTTTCCTTTTATCTCCATGTTCCATCTTCTACCACCTGACAAATTCCATGCACAAGGACACACTACAAATAGTCCACATACATTAATGTAAAAGAAATAAAGAAACTGCTACATGGTTATTGTTTATTAGGAAGTGATACAGTGTTGATGAATAGAAAGACTGGGTCCATTTTGTAACTCCCATGCAACAATGCAATGATAATCTGATTTTTTGGCAATGAGAGACACATATTACCAGGGCACGGGGAATAATACCACACCTGGAATTTTATGACCTTGCTTGAGCAAGCCTCGTAAATTCTTGCCGGAGTCCAGTGGAGAATTTCGTTCTGCAAGCCTCGCCTGTCCCGGTTTTGGGGTGGACGAGGCTGTAAAATTCCAGTCATAACTTTCTGTTAGTGCGTTGGGGCGTTTTGTATTCACCTGAAAGGGCAGATGGCGCCTTGGTTTAACCTCTGATCTGAAAGTTGGCCCTCCTATACTGAACACTGCTTCAGTAATGCACTGTGGTATCAATAAAGACACGTGGCATTTTCTGATTATAAGTGGGGATGTTGTGCAAGAATGCAAAGGTTAGCTTAAACAAACTGTTGCTAAGGTTAAAGTTAGCAGTGTTAGCAGTATTGAGTACCCATTTATAGAAAGAAAATTTGCAGACGACACCAAATTGAGAGTGTAATACTGAGGCGTACTGTGACATCATATTAATAAGCTTTCAGATGGTGCATGTTACCAGAAAATTAATTTCATAGATATGTATGTAGTGTTATATTTTAGAAGGCAGTAAATGAGATATAAAAGCAAAGTAAAGTTAACTTGTTAGTCACAAGTAAGGCTAACCTTAACACTGCAATGAAGTTACTGTGAAATTCCACTAATCGCCACACTCCTACATCTGTTTGGGTCACTGCACCTAACCAGCACATTTTTCAGACTGTGGGAGGAAATCAGAGCACCCAGAGGAAACCCATGCAGACACAGGAAGAACATGCAGACTCCGCACAAACTGTGACCCAAGTCAGGAATTGAACCTGGAACGCTGGTGCTGTGAGGCAGTAATGTTAACCACTGTGCCATCAGGCCCCCCAAAAGGAGTTTGAGATTTAGATGCACAAATCACCAAAAGCAGTGACAATTAAGGGTGTTTTTTTAAGAAAAAGTGAGCAAATCACTGAGGTTTATTTTTCTTTAAGGGAGAATTTAGCTTGTTAAACTTGCATAGAAATTTGATTAGACCACATTTGTGAACAATTCTGAACATCAACGAGGAGTAGTTGAGATAATTAATAATGTTTGTATGCTAGAAGAAGTGAGGGAGGAAGGAATAGACAAAAATGTTGATGTGGTTAAAATGAAGCAAGATGGAAGGAGTTAAAATTGGAATTTCCCCTCTGGAATCCAGCTGTCTTTGTCCATGGTTGGTCCAAGGTTATGTGGCAGAACCCAAACAGATGATTGGTGAGCAAGTGTCACTTGATAGCATTGTCAACTATATATTCCATTGCTTTGCTGATGGAGTATACTTATGGGGTGGAAATTGGATGGAATGGATTTGACTTACATTTTATGAGCAGAACATAACTGATTTTCCACTTTAAAACAGATAAATACAAGCGTTTTAGCTGTCCTAAAATAGCTTGGCTATGGTGCGGCTAGTTGTGAAACACACTTTCAGCACAGCAGCTGAGGCCCATAGCCTTTGTGGTATCCAGTGTGCTCAGCTGTTTCTTGATATCACGTGCAGTGAATCAGATTGGCTGAAGGTGGTTGTAAATGCTGAAGTATCATTTTTGCACAAGTGCTGAGCTCTGCCTTCATTGAAGGCATTCATGGAACGCAATTTAATTTTGAATATGACAGTTCTTGGCTATCCTGTTAGATTTTTATTCCTGATTTTAATTAATTAACTGAATTCAGATTTGTAAACTGCCACAGCGCAATTTGAACTTGTAAATTTGGATGCTTGGCACAGCATAGACATCATCCTACTATACCTGGTAGCAAGTAAATTTGCTGCTGTATAGAGTGATATATTAATGAAACCTCAGAAAAGCTGTTACAAATGGCTGACATTCTCTATGTCTCGCAACCTGATCCCTTTCTCTCTTTCACTTTCTTTAGTGGTGGTCTCAGTAACCTGTTGTACCTCTGTTCACTGCCGGACCATGTATTGAGTGTAGGGGATGAGCCTCGTCAAGTTCTGCTTCGTGTTTATGGTGCCATCCTACAGGTAAGTGGTGTTAACTGAAAACCACCAGAAAACACCAACTCCTTTGAAGTTTTTAAGTTGCAAGGCATTTTTTCCATTACATAGGTCATGTTTTCCTTTTAAAGAATCTCCAGTTCTCTTCTCTGATTTCCCCCACCCTCTTCCCTCATTTGAATCTGCTGTCTCTTGCTGGATTATGTTCCATAGGGGCTAGTCCACCTTTGCAACCTCAAATTATTAAGACTGCAAATTTCTTGGTTGTTAGAACCTGAGTTTGATCTGGCCCTTATGGATATATATGGATATCTTGGATGCCCCTCCACCCTCCCTAAGGGCAGAAGCAAATTATTTTCTTTCTGTTTTTAGATCCTAATTTTTCAGATTTGTAATATTTGCACTTTATTGTAAATTCAGTCTCAGCTGAACTTGATATTCTTGGAAGGAGTGTGACCCTATTAACATTGCCAGATTGAATGGCTTTAGTTTTCAGTTTTGTTGTTTGGCAGTTCAGGATTATTTCTGATCTTTGGTTTGGGAAACCCAGCTGCAGTGGAAATCTCCAGTTTGCAAACAGGAATGCATTAGATGGAATTGAATAAGCACTAAGTTGCAACTCAAAACTCCACAGTTTTGTGACTTGTAGAATTGTATAGCATTGAAGAAGCATCCAGCACATTGAGCTATACAATGAGCCCTATTCCCCTACTGTAAACAGGATGTGCCTGTTTTTAAATGTTACATAGAGAACAGGGTGCTTACCTGAAGTTGGGACATCTTGTGTTCAGTTTAATGTATATTCTTTCTGTTATTGTCTCATCTGTCATTTCTGTGAACACACGTAATGTCCTCTAATATCCAGGGTCCCCTTGTTACTGTTTCTCATTTAACAATAGCACCAGCTGAGAATTGTAACAGAACTATGCGCAATGGTGACTACAGTGCCACATACTCTTGAGATTACTGCAAACCAAAACACTGCCTTTTTACACATTAAATGCATGAATAAATAAGATGGATCCGGAGTGAGGTCAGCTTTCTACAGAATACCAGTTACTTTTTATCACCTCTACCCCTCAGTACTAGAAAGTCTGTTTTTGTCACTAAAACAGACTGTGCACAGCTTTGCCACAAAGTGTAAACCAGCTGCCCTCCTTTAAAATTAATAAACACATCTAGATGGTGCTGTATGTGTAAACATATTTTCACTCCACAACTATTGCAAGCGTATTACATTTATCTTATTCTTTCAAGACTTGGGTTAGGGTTTGATCTGTTGAACTCTCAATCAGCATGATTTCCAGTTTTAGCCCTCTAGTTGTTTAATTCAGCCAGAATAATTGACCATGAACATTGAATGTGATCTCCTGGGAGCTTTATTCCTTCTAACCTGTGCTGTACCTGCCCTAGGAGTGTTTGACGGAGCAGTTTAGAAAGAGATTTACTCTGTATCTGTACTGTGGTATACTGCCCTGGGAGTATTTGTCTTGTGTATATGAACATTTATGTAAATTGTGCAATTCTGAAGTTCCTTTCTTTGAGCATATGAGCCTCCTAAAGCTACGGACCTCTAACATGCAAGTTCTGTGGTCGCCATATTTTCATGTAGCTTGCTTAAGTGGCCAATCTTCGTATTAAAGGACTATGCAAATCAAGGTCTCATTCATGGTGGACTCCACTCTATCCTACCCCTTTTTCACACAATGCCTGTCCATGCGTGATCCTTGGTAAACACAGTAAGAAGTCTCACAACACCAGGTTAAAGTTCAACTTGTGAGATTTCTGTGTTTATCCCATTCCAGTGCTGGCATCTCCACATAATCCTCGGTAGTCAGTGAATAGGAATTATTTTTTGTTTTTCTTTCCAGAGCCCAGGACTGCTGAAACTGGATGTAATAGAAACATAGGAGCAGGAGAAGGCCATTTGGTCCTTTGAGCCTGCTCCACCATTCATTATGATCATGGCTGATCATCCAACTCAATAGACAAATCTTATTTTTTCCCCTCTAACTTTTGATCCCATAAATCCCAAGTGCTATATCCAGTTGCCTCTTGAATACATTCAATGTTTTGGCATCAACTACTTTCTGTGGTAATGAACTCCACAGGCTCACCACTCTTTGGGTGAAGAAATGTCTCCTCACCTCCGTCCTAAATGATCTACCCTGAATCCTCAGACTGTGACCTATGGTTCTGGACTCCCTCACCGTTGGGAATATCCTCCCTGCATCTGCCTGTCTAGTCCTGTTAGAATTTTATAAGTCTCTGAGATCTCCCCTCATTCGTCTGAACTCCAGCGAAAACAATCCTAGCCAAGTCAATCTCTCCTCACACATCAGTCCCGCCATCAGAATCAGCTTAGTAAACCTTTGCTGCACTCCCTTGAGAGAGCAAGAACATCCTTCCTCAGAAAAGGAGACCAAAACTGCACAGGAGACTCCAGGTGTGGCCTCACCAAGGCCCTGTATAACTGCAACAACAAGTTGCTGGGCCTGACTATATCCTGAGATGTGACTAAAAGTAACAGCTGGAAAGCATTTGCAATAACCAAAAAAAAGTGCAGCAGCTGCTGGAAATTTGAAATAAAAAAACAGACTGCTGGAAATGTTCAGCAGGTCAGGCATCATCTGAGGAGAGTATTTCCTGCATTTTTTTTGTTTTTATTAAACTAAAGTTGATACTGCTAACATTTTTGCTCTTTTTTTGCTATTGGTGTGACTGTAAATCTGACTTATTTTTGTCCTTGTGCAGGGTGTGGATTCTCTAATATTAGAGAGCGTGATGTTTGCTGTTTTGGCAGAACGTGCATTGGGACCAAGACTGTATGGAGTGTTTCCACAGGGGCGCCTGGAGCAGTACATTCCAGTATGAACTTTACTTCTCTTCAATGTCATATTGTGGGCTGAATTTCTCATTGCTCTGAAACTGTTTCTCCACAATGTACAACACAAGCAAAATACTGAGGATGCTTGAAATCTGTAATAAAAACAGAAATTGCTGCAAAACTCAGTAGGTCTGGCAGCATCTGTAGAGATAGAAAAAGTCTGTGAAGAAGAGCCATATGGACATGAAACGTTAACTCTGTTTCTCTCTTCACAGATGCTGCCAGACCTGTTGAGATTTTTCAGCATTTTCTGCTTTTTGTTTCAGTGATGTGCGTGGATTATGCACATTTCACTAATTGTCCTTTGAGAATGTCATTGTATATCAGAGGCTTTGGTAAACAAACATGCCATTGGGCTTGCTGAACATGAACGTCATTGAAATTAGTGATTGCATTGATGTTGGTATACCTACCCATGCTCCATTGTGAATAGAACTGATCTGCTTCCTTATCGCTCTTGATGGTGGTGATCAGTGCCTAGTGGGCTGTGTCCATCTTGCAGTGTGCCCGTTTGACATCTTGCAGCACAGCTGGGTTTCAGAGCTCTGCAGGATAGTGGATCAAAGCCATCTGTTGCCCTGTTTGATATACTGTCTCTCTTTATATTTCTGGTTGAAAGCATTGGCAATATGAGTGTTAGGTTACTTGCTGTGGATTACTAACTAATTCTTGAGGGCTACCCTGTATGTCCAGATTCATTTGTGCACAATTCCCATAGAATCCCTACAGGACAAAAGGAAGCCATTCAGCCCGCCTGCACCAATTCTCCAAAAGATCACTCTACTCAAGCCCTCCCCCCCCCCCCACCCTATCCCTGTAATCTGACATGTTGATCATTGCCAATCCACCCCTGCACATCCTTGAACACTTAAGGGACAATTTAGCATGGCCAATCCACCTAATCTGCACATAGAATCATAGAGCAATACAACACAGAAACCGGTCCTTCGGCCCAACCAGCCCGTGCCAACATGGTGCTCTCCCAACTAGTCCCAATTACCTACATTTGTCCCATATCCCTCTAATCCATTCCCATCCATGTACTTATCAAAATGCTTTTTAAATATTGATTTTGAACCTGCCTCAACCACTTTTTCTTTGGCAGCTCATTCCATATACATGTCACCCTCTGCATGAAGAAGTTGCCCCTCAGGTTCCTTTTCAATCTTTCCCCTCTCACTTTAAACTTATGCCCTCCAGCTTTCAGTTCCCCCAACCCTGGGAAAAAGTCTGTGTGTTCGTCCTAACCATTGCCCTCATGATTTTATACATCTCAATAAGGTCAGTCCTCATTCTCCTATGTTCCAAGAAATAGAGCCCTAGTCTGGCTAACTGTTTCTTATAACTCAGGTCTACTAGTCCTGGCTACATCCTTTTAAATCTTCTTTGCACCCATTCCAGTTTATCAATGTCTTTCCTATAACTGAGTGACCAAAATGCACACAATACTCCAAGTGCATCCTCACAAACGACTTGTACAACTGTAACATAATGTCCCACCTCTTATACTCAGTGCTGTGACTGATGAAAGCCTTCTTCACCACTGTCTTCCTCTGATGCTGCTTTCAATGAACTATGTACCTGTGCTCCTAGGTCCCTCTGTTCCTCGATCTTCCCCCTGATGTAAATCATTGGCACTAGATTGCTATTAGAGACAATAATCCTTTTGCTGCAGGTCTAAGAGGTTTGTCCCATGCTTTATAATATGACTACATAGTTACTTTCCAAAGCTCATTTACCCTTAACCCTCCACCTACCAATCCTGATATTTCCCCTCATCCTGAAGAGACAAAACTATTACTGGGCTACAGACACATGGCCAGGCCATCTCCTGGTATCCTGAGGAAAACAATCCCATCTCAGTTGGTGTCCACACTTACACACTATTCAGTTATTGGACAGTTGTTTGGAGTGAGACCCTGGCAGGTTTTTCCCTCCTCCCAGATCTCCCTGCAGCCCAGTAATGTAGGTACCAGCTAGAGCATCTGTAGTGCTTTTCTGATTGAGATGCCCTCATGCAGCCAGTTTAATGATCTATTATTTGATGAATTTACCCAGTTGACTGCTGATTACACTTGGAATAGTGGAAAGTCGTTCGTCGTTTATTGAAAGGCAGCCTATCCTGGTAGAAGTGTTGAGCTTAGGATAATGAAAGTGAAATGAAATTATCCATTTAATTGGCACAAATTCAAGAGGTTGGTTTTTTCTGTGCTGAATCGAGCTGCATGCCATCATCAACTGGACCTGTGCTTCTTGGAGCAGCAGTAACCTACTGTGCACTGGCTCTGGTGGTACTGCCTCTGCTAATGGTGGTCTGGCAGAAGGTAAAGTGCAGATTTGCTTTGTCACCACCACCACTGCCAGCCCAGTTTATACTCAAACATCCCAGAGGAACGTCAGATGTTGGGTTTTGGAGAAAAGCTTCTTTTGTTAAGGACAGGCTCAAAGACTACAAATGTTTAACTAGCATTCTCCTCTGCATATGTCTGTAACCAGAGTCGTCGGCTGCTGACTGAAGAGTTGGCGTTTCCAGATTTTTCTGCAGAAATTGCTGTGAAGATGTCTCGATTCCATGGAATGGTCATGCCCTTCAACAAAGAACCAAAGTGGCTGTTTGAGACTATAGACAGGTACAGTGATGATATTCTGTGGGGTGGGATGGAATGGAGATTGAGGATGGGCTGTTGAATTATCCAGAGCGATTATAATTTGCTAATTTGCTGTCTGTCTCACATTGCACCTTGACACTCACTTTGCTATCCTATTAATCCAGGATATTGTTACAAAATGCACTCACATGAGCTGTTGTCCTCACTCAGACCTTTCTCTTCTCTACTGCCATGAGGTACAGGTCTCAATCCCAATCTCCTGTCACCCTACTCTGGTAGCTATAGGTATCCCTGTGAAGTCCATTCTTCCTAACCTGCACCACCATCCTTTACTGAGATACTGCCCCATTTTCCAATTTTTACCCTAAAACCTTTCGTAAATTTCCCGTAGTGTGTGTTTCTACTTCCTTTCAGTTACTGTAATAAACACAGTTGCAGCAGCTACTTCTGGAAGTGGTCCCATATTCTAATAACAGTTAATGTGAAACACTCTTTTTCTACTTCCTTTTGGTGCTTGCAACACTAACCCTGAACTTTTACTTGTTACTAATTCATTTCTGCTAGTCAGGGGTCATTCCCCTCCTCCCAACAAAACTATTCCTCTGTATGAAATTATCCTTTTCTTTGTAACCACACATCTTATCATCTCCCTGCTTTTTAACCCTGTTGTAATTGAGAAATTAACTTTGACCTTGACTCCCTTATGTAATGCAACGGGAGACTGATTTTTTTAGAAATGTGTGATCACGACACTGTGAATATAACAATGCCATCAGAGCAGCCTACACCTACTCTGTGTCTGGCTACCACAGCACCCTCCACCCCACCCACCCACCCAAAGAATTCACCCTCAGGGACACATTAGCTGCTCTAAATGTGTTTAAAAATGCAGCAGACATTCAAATAAAGCTCACCACCAGGTGATGCTGTTTACTAGAAGGCAATGAACATCAGAGATCTTGGTTGAAGTGTCCTCAGCCCTGCCTGTCCAATTCCAATTCTCATCCTGCACCTAGTGATGCACTAAGGCAGACTTTCATTTTGGGGGTGGGAGGGGTTTGATAGGAGTTTCTCCCTATTATTTTCATTTCATTGATGCTCCTCCAACCACCATGAAACTGTTAAATAAACGAGAGACTGCCCATAGTACGGTATAACTCTTGCCCCCGAACCTGCAATCTAACTGTTGTCACTAAAGATGCAACTTGTCGTCAATTCCTCTATCTGTATCTCAGCCTTTCCTTTCTCCTAAAAGCAGATACGTGGGCAGCTTTCACCTGTTTTCTAACATTGTGTCAACTAAATGTGTACTTGCTTCTTCATATTTGAAAAAATGCTTTAATTGTATAAATCTAGCCAGATTTACTGTTTTCCTGAAAATAATCATTCTTCTTCCTTTGTAATGAAGATATCTCAAACAGATAATGGGGCTGACGTTCACCAGAGAGACCCATGTGAAAAAGTTCAACAAGCTGAAGAGTTTCAACCTGCCAGCAGAGTTAGCAAATTTAAGGTAAGAATTAAATAGTTTCTATATCTCCCCTTTGTGTTGGACCATTAGACAAGATGATGTGCAGCTTGAAACTGCCATGTTAATTGATGGGAGCTTTGGTTTTTGTGTTGGAAGGAGATGCATTTACATTGGTTCTGAAATACTTTTTCTCTCTGTTACTGTGCTTTGTTTCTAACTTTTAGGTTTGTGACCCTTGCCAAATTGGTGTTTTCTCTTCCAGGTCACTGCTAGAAGCCACTTGGTCACCTGTAGTTTTTTGCCACAATGATGTTCAGGAAGGTAAGGAGAAACTGGAATAAATACACTCATGGCCTTTGCTTTAAATGGCAGAGGTGAGAGCAAATTTCTGTGGCCACTGTCCTGTGGATTATGGAAGTATCCATACGGGATGCCTCTTCTAACTTTAGCCAAGGAGCTTCAATTCTCTGCCAGTTTGTACAGGGCAATTCAGACTTAAACGTAACAACTTTCTCTTAGAAGGAGAGAGATTGACACCAGACCAGAGTTGTGGTGGATGGGGTGGTGTGGATGCTTGTACAATCAAAATGAACTTGATGCTTTTAAAGGGATTGATCTGTTATTTGATGTTCAGACTACCGATGAAGATGAAGGTCATAGGTTCAGTCAAGGTCTCTTGAGATTTAAAGGTGATGAAACTTCAGAGTTAATTCACTAGCTGTGATGTTGTACCAGGATAACAAGCTGCGACCATGAGTCCGATCATCTTCATGTTGCATACAATGCTTATAGTGTTTAAGGTGGCAGAAGGTTTGTCTACTGCCTGTAGTACAACCTCCTTGAACACAGCAAAACGAGTGTAAGTTTCCGACGTCCTGAAGTCTGCAAAGTTAAATCTCAAGCCCTAGCACATATTCATTTTCCTGGTTTTTCCCCATCTCTTTATATTAATTTAGTGAATTGCATTGCACCTTTTTTTATACGTTTATTGAAAATTTTCTTATATTTTACATAGCAAACAAACACTGGTGCAGATCGCGTGTACACTCCAGCACGACTGGGCACAGGGGCACCCTGTGGCCAGGGGATAAGCCCCTGATACCCCCACATCTCCCTGCCCACGTCCCATCTAATTGCACCAGTAGTGACGGTGCTAATATAAAAACAAAAAGGCAGAGGAATGCTGCTGGAGAACCAACTGAGCGTTCATGCAGCCCAGGCTCTAAACTAGTGAGCAGAGAAAAGGAAGGGAGAGAGAAGAGAGTGAGCGGGAAAAGAGAAAAGTTCTCATGTTGGTCCTCACACCTCGGCAGGATGAGCGGGTGTACTCGGGTAAAGGGCCAGGGTATGTCCGCCAATCGGGCAAGGGGGTGTTCTGTTGGGAGCACTCAGGGTCTTGGGGTTATTGGGTATCTACTCACCTGGCTCCAACTGCAGCGCCCCAACATGTGCTATAAATGGTTGCCTGGTCTTGTAGAACCCAGCAGTGGACCCATGTAGCATGCACCTCATCTCCTCCAGCTTAATGGTATCTATCACTTCCTTCACCCACTGTGAGTGCGGCCAGGGGTGCACCTGATTTCCACCTAAACAGGATTAGTTGTCTTGCCAGGACTGTAGTGAAAGCTACAAAATCAGCTTGGAATTTTGGCAACGGCGAATTTAAAGGCACGACTGCAAACAGGGCAGTCTGGGGGTGAACTTACATCCCGATTTAGCATTGCTGCAATTGTCTCAAATATTGATATCCAGTAGTTATACAGTGATGGGCAAGCCAAGAGCATATGTAAGAGGGTGGTGGGAACTTGTCGGCACCATTCACAAATGGGGTTTGTGCCTGGGTACGTTCTAGAGAGTCTAACCCTAGTTAGATATGCTGTGTGCAGGAGTTTACATTGTATCACACCCAGCTTGGAGCAAATTAAGAAGGAATGTATCGACGCAGCACCATGTCCCAATCCTCCTCCGAGAACTCCTCCCCCAGATTTTGTTCCCATAAAGATTTAAATCCTAATAGAGTTTTGTTGGGACAGAATTTGAGAATAAAGAACAGAAATGATACTACGCATAGTAATAGAACGCACTAAAAAGATGCCAATGGAGGCACGAGGTGGGAGCTTCGGAAATTGGGATCAGCCCTACACACGAAGTCTTGAATTTGCAAATAGCTGAAAAAATGTGTTGCAGGTAAAGCAAACTTATCCACCACCTGCTGGAATGTTGCAGTACAAGTCCCTGACTGTTCTGATCCCATGTATTGAAGGCACCGTCCAACACGGACAGAGGAAAAATCATAGAAACCCTACAGTGCAGAAAGAGGCCATTTGGCCCATCGAGTCTGCACCGACCACAATCCCACCCATTCCCTACCCCCATATCCTTACATATTTACCCACTAATTCTTCTAACCTACACATTTCAGAACATTAAGGGGCAATTTTACCATGGCCAATCAACCTAACCCACACATCTTTAGACTGTGGGAGGAAACCGGAGCACCCAGAGGAAATCCATGCAGACACAGGGAGAATGTGCAAACTTCATACAGACAGTGACCCAAGCCAGGAATCGAACCCAGGTCCCTGGAGCTGTGAAGCAGCACTGCTAACCACTGTGCTGCCCCCAATTGTTAAAAAATGGCTAGCTGATACTGGGAAGGCCAGCAACCCAAAGTGGCGTCTAAATTGCATCCAAATTCTAAGAGTTGACTTGACAAGTGCACTTGTAGTATACTGGGAGCAGGAAACATTTACTGGGGAACATGTCAAGGCAGCTGGGGAAGATGGAGCACAGAAGGAGGATTCTAACTGCAGTCAACAGGGAACCTCCTCTTCCCTCTCTCTCTACACCCAACATACCACCACACTCATATTGGCTGCCCAGTAATAAAATAGAAAATTGGACAACCCCATTTAGGGCTTTGCAAGACTGCCCTCCGCATTCTTGGGTTTTCCCTATTCTAGACAAAGCTTGAAATGAGCCAATCAAATCTGTGAAAAAAGGATTTGGGAATGAACACCTGGATGCACCGGAAAAGATATAAAAACTTAGATCGTATGTTCATCTTCACTGCATTGATGTGGTCCACTAACGATAATAGAAGGATGGACCAACGTTTGAGGTCCTGTTCCATCCGCCCCATGAGTGGAGCGGAGTTAACTCCAAAGAACCCACTAAATTTGTTAGTCACTTGCACTCCCAAGTAAGTAAACTGCCTAGTGATAATCTTGAAAGTGATAATCTATGGAGCGGGAGACTACGAGCCGCTGCATTCAAAAGAAGGAGCTCACTATTAATCGAATTAAACTTGTACCCCGAAATGCGACCAAACCTATCCAGTATAGATAAGACTTTGGGAATCGAGTTGGACGGGTCACCAACATGCAATAATAGGTTGTCTGCATACAGTGATACACTCTGCTTGATTCCCTCCCAACCAATCCTCACCACTCGTTTGCTGTTGCGAAAAGCCGCAGCAAGAGATTCAATAGCAATGGCAAATAATGGGGGAGAGGGGTCATCCTTGCCTAGTGCCCCAGACAGAGGGAAAAAAGCTGAATGCACATCGTTTGTCCGGACCATGGCTAGAGGGGTGGAATATAGTCTTTTGATCCGGGAGGTGAGCTTTGGGCTGAACCCGAACCTCCCGAGAGCGTAAAATAAACAATCCCATTCCACCCGATCAAACGCATTTTCAGTGTCCAGCAAGATGGACATCTCTGGTAGCTTGGAGGTGTTAAACAGCTGCCGAATATTCAAGTACATATGTCTTTTTAATGAAGCAGTCTGGTCAGGTGAAATGATAGAGGGCAGAATGTCCTCCAAGCAAATGTCCTCCAGAATCTTAGAGATCAGTTTGAGATCCACATTCAGCAATGAGATTGGTCTATAAGAGCTACAGATTTGTGGGCCCTTTTTGTTTAAGGATAAGCAAAATTGTCGCTTGTCTCGAAGTCTGTGGGAGAGCGTGGTTCTCATATGATTCATTGATCACGCACAGTAGCAGGGAAGCCAACCTACCCATAAATTTTTTTGTAGAATTCAATGGGGTACCCATCTGGTGCGGGACATTTCCCACTCAGCATAGTTCTGGCCACCCTAACAATTTCTTCAACATCAATTGGTTTCTCCAGTGCTGCAGCCTCTGCCCTGTCCACCAAGGGGAGATTCAGTACCCCAAAGAACTATAGAGTCTCCGAACTATAGAGAGTTGAGTAAAAGTCTCTAAATAGTTCATTTGTTTGCTGTGGATCAGTAGAGACTCCATTCAGAGTTTGCATTTGTGGTATTATACTTTTGGCAGAGAATTGGTGCAGCTGATGAGCTGGTAGCTTGCTTGCCTTATTCCCATGCTTATAGTGTGTATAATTTAAACAGCATCTCTTCCACTTGACGTGAGGACAAGGCCTCAAACTCCGCCTATAGTAGTGAACATTCTTTATACACTTGTGGGGATGGGCCCACAGCGTACACAGCATCAACTTGGGTGGTATGCCCCAGCAATTCCAATAACCCTGTACCTCTCTGCTTCACCTCGTGTGCTGAATAAGACAAGATCTGATCTGACCCCTTAAATAAGCCTGCAATGTCTCCCATAAGGTAGCTGCTGAGAGTCCTAGAGCGTCATTAAACTCTAAGAAATCATCAATCTGGGTTAACAGAAATCTAACAAGTTCATCATCAGCGAGCAGACAAGTATTAAATCGCCAAGGCACACAGGGCCCACCCTCCTCCCCACTACTGGCGTTGATGTTGTTGGTGTCGAGACTAGCGCTTGATTTGGATTAAAGTGAGGGAGAGTTGCGCAGCGTCAGCCTCCCTCTTTCTTCCTGATTCCCATCTAGATCCACTGGCAAGACAAGAGTCAAGACAGCTGGAGATGGGACTAGGTGCAGTGGATGACCGGGATGTCTTCTGTGTCTTGTCCTGCTCTTTGTATTCCACGACGCTTGCAGAGACCGCCTTCTTGACCTTCCATTGGTCTCATCTGCTCAGTCCGCCAGAGTCTATCTTCACATGCTGGGATAGACATCTCCCTATCTCCCCGAGGGTTGAGACCCATCGGCTACCCTCATCTGGTTTAGCTGACTTGTTGAAGCCGTTGCCCGGGGTGTGGCCGCTGTCGCATGCAAACAGCTATGGGGAGCCACAGGTGAGAGCTGAGTGCCAGGTGGGGACAAAGGGTGGACAACCCACCCTGAAAGGACACGACATGTTCCCCCACCAGAGGGACTACCCCTTCCTGACACCCCATACACGCCCCACTACTAAGTCCATTGTCAAGAGAACATGGTCTGAGATTGCAATGGTTTTGTAGGAGCATGAGCGCACAGCTGGGAGCAAATTATTATCTACTAAACATTAATCTATATGTGAATACGTTCAGTGGTCAGATAGAAAAAAAGAATATTCCCTGCTAGTGGAGTTAAAAAACCTCCTTGGGTCCGATACCGCATATTCTGTGAGTAATTTCTGCTGACTTGGAAGATACAGCAGTCCTGGGGAAGGACGCTGCAGGGCAGGATTCAACCAACAGTTCAAATCTCCACCCAGTATCAACCGATGTGAATTTAAATCTGGAAGTAGCACGAGAAATGGAAAAAGTTTTCACAGTACCAGTCTGGAGCATACACATTGGCTAATACCAGGAGTGTCCCATATAATTTACCTGTGCCAATGATGTATTGGCCATTTGAATAAGAAATGACATTGGCTGCTACCAAGGGTAAGGATTTGTGCTTGAGGATTGCCACCCCCTGCACCTTGGTGTGAAAAGTTGCATGAGAGCATTGGCCCTCCCTCCCCCCCATCCTCTACAGAGCCTAAAATAGTCCACTGGCCTGAGGTGGGTCTCTTGGAGGAATGCAATTTGAGTCCCAGTTGTCGAAGGTGTTGAATTATCTTAGCGTGCTTAACCGGAAGATTTAATCCCTGACATTCCAGCTAGTGAACTTGATAGCTCTGAGGTTGGAGTGTAAAGGCCTCCTAGCTAGCATCCCACATTCCTAACAGTAGCCTGGTATTCCTCCTCACTGGGGAGTCTCCCCCAACTGCTGACATCAGCAGATGCCATAGCCCAGGGCCTCAGTCCCCACCCTCCCCACTGGCTGCAGGAAACCAACCATGAGAAAGAGAGGGTGGACTTGAAAGAGGCCAAACTACACCCACAGAGGAAAAAAGATAAAGCAAAAACACCCACACAGACCAATCCACAAACACAGCACTTCCCCCACCACTCCCCCACTGCAGGTGCCTTCCCAAACAGGGCACCTGTGCCTCCAACACCTTATTGTGGTGCCTTCACAGCACTCCACATGGGACACGATCTCTGCCTCCATTCCCGTCAGAATCACGGGTGCTATAATCTGAAAAGATCTGTAGAAATACCAAACACTTAACCTAATAGTCGCAAAACCCATTACCCTGTCCTGGCTGACAATTCAATCCAGGCATGCAGGTTCATAAAAAAAACAAATATCAGTTTACATCTGCTGTGCAGTCACCTGATTCAAATGTCTGCTCCACAAATTTCATTGGCGCTGCCCGATCCATGAATTTGTTGAGAGTAATTCTCAAGCAGGCTGGAAAGCGAAGCCTAAACCTGACCCCAGGACAGTCACACAGAAGACGTTTGACATCAGTGAAGGCAACCCTTCTTGCCACCACAGGCTAAAATCTGGAAATATCAACAGCTTATTTTCCTGGTATCTCGGAGTGGGAGCCTGTGCTGCTTGCTGCAGAATTTTATCTTGTGCTGAGGTGTAATATATTCGTGCAATAATGGGCTGAGGAGCTTCTCCCGGTCTGGGCTTTGCCCTTAACACACTCTGTGTGTGATCCAGAAGCGGCTCATCCTCAAGTTCCAGCACATTCTTTAATAGCCAGGCGACAAAATCTGTGATACTTGGGCCCTCGATTCCCTCTGGAAGGTCTACCAGACGGATGTTATTTTGTGTTTAGCTTCATCTTCCATCTCATCACTATTCTCCCTTAGGAACTTAGCCTCGATATCAAATGAATAACTTGGCTGTTCAGCTCAGAGATAGTGTTTCCAGTAAATGCTTCCAAGTCCGCAAACTCCTTCAAGCGGTTCTCATGGACGACGATGACACCTTGGAGAGATTTACCGGATGATCCAAATTCCTCTCTCAGTTTGTCTATCTTGGCCTGCAACTCAGTGGCCCATTGGTCCAACTTGCTGTCCAATCTTTGTATGGCCTCCCCTGTCTTCACTCAGCCTGCTCTGCCCAGGGTTCCCTCCTGGGGAGCATGTCACTGCCAGTGCCTGTGGGCTTACCCATTTCCTCCAGAATGGAGCACTGTTTCTTGGTCCACGCATCAAGCTGTCTTGCTATTTGATCTACCAGAGTTCTTACCATGAATTGCTTTTCATCAAAGTTCACCTTAACTGGGTGAACAGAAGCAGCAAAGGGTTCCCAGCTGAGCTGCAGGTTGCAACTCTTTTAATTCATCCTTGGTTGGGTGAAAAAAGAAACAGCATAGCATAACCAGGTTGATCTCTGTTGCAGTTTTTTATTTCACAGGAGTCCTTCCCTGAGCTGCCCCCTATCCTAAACCAATTCACACTTGACTTAGTGAAAAAACTACAGGATGGTTCCTGGCTGAACTGCAAGTCCCAACATGCCTTTCATTGAGCTCTAGCTGCAAAAAGGGCAAGACAAAAGTAGAAATAGCAGCTTGCAATTTGCAGCAGGACATCAGTGGCTCCTACTTCCCACTTTAATTCACTGCTTCTTGGTGAAAAAAGAACAGAGAGTTTGCAGATTGAGCTGAGATCCACAGCCCCTCCCCCACAGAGCACCCACAGTAAATTCCAACTGGCTGGAAGGAATCTAAATATAACCCTTTCCAGCTAGAGTTTCGAAGTTCTCTCTTTGCAGTTGCATTCCAGGTATGTTTAAAGCTTGCTTGATGTACATTAACCTCTCTCCAGACCTCAACAAATAGTTGGATTTCAAGAAGGATCTTGCCATCTGTGAATCATGCTTCCTCTCACACTAGCACCATTTTTGATTCCGCATTGCACCATTTTAATGCTGTAGTTGATGTAGTTTTGGAAACTACGTATGAAGGATTCAGATGCAAGCATCAAGGAATAAGAAGTTGGGAGCTGTTGCATTTGAACTTTGAAGAGATACTAAATAGACTGGGTCTGTACTCGTTGGAGTTTTGAAGGATGAGGGGGGATCTTATAGAGACGCATAAGATAATGAAGGGGATGGATAGGGTAGAGGTAGAGAGATTCTTCCCGCTTAGAAAGGATAGCAGGACTAGAGGGCACAGCCTCAAGATGGGGTGGGGGGCGGGGCGGGGCACAGTTTAGATCAGAGTTGAGGAGGAACTTCTTCACTCAAAGGGTGGTGAATCTCTGGAATTCTCTGCCCGTTGAAGTGGTGGAGGCTACCTCGCTAAATATATTTAAGTGATGGATAGATAGGTTTTTGATAGACTAGGTAATTAAGGGTTATGGGGAGAAAGCGGGAAAGTGGAACTGATCCACTTCAGATCAGCCATGATCTTATTGAATGGCGGGGCAAGCTCGAAGGGCTAGATGGCCTACTTCTGCTCCTATTTCTTATGAACTTGAGTTGTGCAATAAGTTGACACTGCAACAGAGGTGCATGAATCACTCTACTCCTGCCCTTTGTCCATATTCCTGCAGTTATTGTGTAGACCATTAAACAGTATTTAATGCTGTGCTACCGGAAACATTCAGCAAGCATAGTTTTGGTATAATTGCTACCTGCGCAGCATCACTGGGTCGACAATTGTTGGGGGTTCTTTTGGCCCTGAGCAGTCCAATACCATTCTGAAGTTGCAATACATCAGACAAGATAATGATCCATTTTCAAGTTTGCTTTTCCCACCTTCCCATTAATTATGAACCAGTCATCATTAGTACAAATCAATCATTGCTAACAGTTGTCATATACCATGGCCAATTACATTCTATCCTCTGACATCATGGTATTTCAGTGATCCATAGAATTCAGATGCTTTTTCTCCCTGTTGCTTAGCAAACCCTGCGCTTAACTATAGGGTTCAAAGTTTCTGTTCTCATCAACTCTCAATTATATTAATTGGTCAAGTCAGACAGTTAATATTCTCATGCCTGAGAAGCACTGTCTTATCAGCACAAATTGAATAACTCTATTCATACTATGGCTTTCGGAACTCGTACTGTCCGCAACTTACGCTGATAAGAATACACGCACATGATTTGGTTATTCCAAAGAATGTGGTTTGTCTCACAAATGTCTTGCCATCATGCTGTTGGACAGCCTGTTTTTGGCTAAAGTGCACAGACCATTTTAAAAACAGATCTGAAATACATTTCAAAATCCAAAATACATGTTTAAATCAGAAATATTTATTCAAATCTCTTACTGTGATTATATGTGTCTTTATGCAGACATTACCTCTGTTAGGCTGCAAGTCTGATCTGGAGTCATTTCACTTGGTGCTAGTAGTTTCATCAGTGTCTCAAATCCCTGATTATTTGAAATTTCTCTAACAACAATTGAGGTAATTTAAATGTCAGTTAGAAAGGTTGAACTGCGTGCCATGAAACCCTGCTTTGTTGGCCTGCCCAGCAGAGGTCAACAGAACAGGGCTGTGTATGAAGGAGGCAGCTCACATTGGGAGTCAGAGCCTCAATTTCAGGCTGTTTATGAGCTCATGGGCAGCAAATAGTAAAGATGTGTTTGCCGATGAGTAGGAATGGATAACCCTGATGGCCATCTGTATTGAATATTACAACAGCTGATGGGTGCTAATGACAGCTGAAGTGCCTCACTGCTGATCCACTGGTCTGGCCCTCAGCAGCTTACCTACAGGTTTCTCCAGGTGGATTTTGGTCTCCATTGGACTGGGGCACAACACCCAATAAAATCTGAGGTGACCTCTTAATTTGCTGTCCCCAGAAGATTGCATTTGGTCAGAAAACTACTGACGCTTTTGGCTCGACATCTGTTGAGGGGAAAATTCCTCCCAGTAAAGCTCATATTGTTGGAAATTGCAGTGATGGTAACTACGTGGGGAGAACATGTAAACTGCACACAAACAGTCACTTCTTGGCAAGGCAACTCCCTGACAGAACCCAATTTTTATCGATCCACAGTAAGGTGGTCCTGTTTGCCAATCTCAGTGGGGAACTGGTTCAAAACATGCTGACCAAAACTGGCCATGCACTGTTGCTCACAGACAGTAGTTGTACTTCCTGCCAACTTCCCACCCAGGAGTTAGTACACCACCTTTAAGATTACTATTTATTCATGTAAAGCATGTAACTTCAAGGAGAAACAATGGCAAAATGGTAATGTCACCAGACTTGGTCATGCAGAAGATAAACACTGAGGATGTGGGTTTGAATCCCACCACAGCAGCTAATCAAATGAGCACAATTGCATCCTTCCCCTTCAAATGCAGTATCAATTGATAATAAAAACCTAATATCCACAGAAGCCTGTTGCATTTTCTGAAATTACTCATCTCAAAGCACTTTCTTTTAGATTTGAGGATTTACTTGTTTTGCCTGTGATGATATATAAATGAAATTAACTGAGATATGGGATACAATGGCTCACCTGCACAGCTGACTGTTGTGCTCCCTATGTATTTTGCTGACATTGCTTTTTCTGTCTGCCTGTCTCCCTAGGCTTGAGCTTGCTTTTGTTCACACTCCTGCTCTTTGGCCCACTCCCTTGCTGATGTTGCACCCCAAATTCTCCCAACTCTTCGCCCTTACTTATTTGCTGTGATGCTCTCGCATATCCCCTTATGGAATGCTACCCCCTCCCTCCTGTCTGTCTTTGTCTGAATCTTTCTTTCCACTATTGTTGTTGAAGACCAATAGTTTATTTTCCAGGTAACATTCTCTATTTGGCCGGCCAAGACCCCTCATCCACAGAGAAACTGATGCTGATTGATTTTGAGTACAGCAGTTATAACTACAGGTAACGGCCATTTCTGGAAGTTTATTGTTTGGAGTTGGGTTTGGGGTTGGAAGAATGGGGCAAGGGGAGGAGTGGGGGCTGAGCTGGGGAGAGGGACTGATTGGGGATGTGATGGGTACCTAATTGGCATTTGCGGGTGGGATGGGTATCAAATACTTATACTATTTTGTGTTTTTGCAGGGGTTTTGATATTGGGAACCATTTCTGTGAGTGGATGTATGACTACACTTATGATCAATGGCCATTCTTCAAAGCCAGTATGGAGAAATACCCCAACCGGCAGCAGCAGGTAGGAAAGCCCAGAAAATTTGGAGGATTTCTTTGACACAAGAGTCTTCAGTACCTACTGGTTTGCCAGGAATGCATGGAAGCACTTTTTTTCTCTCCTGAATGTTACCAAATCTATTTTGTAAGCAGGATTTGAATAGTGAACTGTCCTCTGCTGTATAAAAGAACATTGAGATTAGGGGATTCTGTCTTGGACAATTTATCAGAAAACAATCCGCCAACTTTGGATTAAGAAACGTAGAAATTTATAGCACGGAATAAGGCCAATTAGCCCATTGTCAGGCACACAAAAAGAGCCATCCAGCCTGTTAGAATGTAACCAGTGACAAATTTGTATTGGATGTAATGTGACCAATGGAAATAAGATGTAAGGATCAGCTGATCCAGTAAAACATGGAACTAATCACAGAGTGATGAAACAGTCAGCTGACCAACTGATTCACTATAAATAAGGAACTATGTAGAATTTTGGGGAGCTTGGGGTGGCCCAAGGTGAGGCACCAAGTTCAGGGTAATGATGTTTCTTTATTAAACCCTTTATTTGATTTATAATTTGGAGTAAGTTTTGTTGTTGTTTCATTAGCTGCATTTTGAAGAGTTCCTACTGAACAAACACAGCCTAGTCCGACTTTCCAGCCCTCAGTCCATGGCCATGTAATTTATAGCACTTTGAGTGCATATCGAAGTATTTTTAAAATGCAATAAGTATTTCTGCTTCTGCCACACTTTTTTCCAGGTAGGAGTTCCAGACCCTCGCCACTCTGAGTGGAAAAGTTTCTGCTGATTTTCCGTTAAATCATTCTACCAATAACTTCAGATATATGCCCCCTGCTATTGGCCTCCCTGATGAAGGAAATTGGTTCTTTTTATCACATCCCCTCAGAATTTTATAAACCTATTAAATCTCTCCTCAGCCACTGTTATATATTTGAGGCCATGATAGTGTTAATGAAGATAACAAAGAACAGTACAACACAGGAACAGTTTCTTTGACCACCAAGCTTGTGTCAACACATGTTGCCTTTCTAAACTAAAGACATTTTCCCTGCCTATTCATATATCTGTCAAGATGCCTCTTAAACGTTAAGCTATTGTATCTGCTTCTACCACCTCCTCTGGTAGCACATTCCAAATGCTTATCACCCTGTCACGTCACCTTGTACCTTAAACATTGTACCCTAGTAATTGACATTTCCATCCTGGGAAAAAGATTATATCCATGCCTCTCATAATTTTATAAACTTTTATCAGATCACCCTTCAGCTTCCAACGTTCAAATGAAAACAAACCAAGTCTATCCAGTCTCTCTTCTTAGCTAATAGCCTCCAAATCAGGCAATGTCCTGGTAAACCTTTTCTGTACCCTCTCCAAATCTCCACATTCTTTTGGTAATGTAGCAATCAGAACTGTCTGCAACATTTCAAATGTGGCTTAACCAAAATTGTACAGCTGCAACATAACTTACCAATTTGTATACTCTGTGCTTATATTCTGTGCCCCCACTGATGAAGACAAGCATGCCATACACCTTGACCACCTTATCCACTTGTGTTACTACTTTCAGGGAACTGTGAATCTATATCCCTAGATCCCTCTGCATGTTAATGCTTCTAAGGTTTCTGCCATTTACTGTATACTTCCCTTCTGCATTAGAACTTCCAAAATGCTTCACCTCACATTTTTCCACCTTAATTTCTATCTGCCGTTTCTCCACCCAAGTTCTCAGTCTATCTGTATCCTGCTGTATCGTCTAGCAGTCCTCCACCCTGAATCTTTGTGTCATCGTCAAAGTGTGGAACACCACTGATCACAGATCTCCAGTCAGAAAAACAGCTTTCCATCACTATTCTCTACCTTCTATGACCAAGTCAGTGCTGTATCCATCTCAGCAGTTCATCATGGATCCCATGTGACTTCACCTTCTGTGTCAGCCTGCCATGAGGGACCTTGTCAAAGGTCTTGCTAAAGTCCATGTGGATAACATCCATTGCCCTGTCCTCATCAATCATTTAATCATTTTTGTCACTTCCTCAAGAAACTCAATCAAGATTGTGAGACACTATGCACAAGATATGATGCCTATTGTTAATAAGTCCATTTTTTCAAAATATGAGTAATTCCTGTTTGAAGAATTTCTTCAATAATTTCCTTTCCACTGACATGAGGCTCACTGGCCTTCAATTTCCCAGTTTTTCCCTATTGCTCTTCTTGAACAAAGAAGCAACATTGGCTATTCTCCAGTCCTCTGGGACCTCTCCTATGACTATAGAAGATAGAAAAATTTTGTACAAGGCCCCAGCAATTTCCTTCCTCAGTATTCTGGGATAAATCTCATCATAAATCCCAGGGACTTGTCTACCTTAATACTTTTCACCCAACACCATTTTTATATCAACATACCCCTCTTTAGACTTGCCATCCACCATGTCCTTCTCCTTTGTGAATACCAGTGCAAAGTATTTGTTAAGGACCTCACTGACTTTCTCCAGCTCCATGCATAAACTCCCTCCTTTTGTCTTTGAGCGGACCTATCTTTTTTCTAGCTGCCCTCTTGCTCCTTACATACGTATAAGATGCCTTGGGATTTTCATTCATTCTGTTTACCAAGGACATTTCATGGCCCCTTTTAGCACTCCTAACTCCTTGTTTAAGTTCCTTCCTGCTTTCTTTATATTCTTCAAGGGCACTGTCTGTCTTCAGTTTCTTAAACCTTATGTATGCCCCCTTTTCGTTTTTGATTTAAGCTGACAATTTCTCTTGTCATCCAAGCTCCCTTATTTCTTGCCATCCTTATCCTTTATTTTCATCTTAACATGCTGGTCCTGAACTCTAATCAGCTGGCCTTTAAAAGATTCCTACTTGACAGACGTGGATTTATCCTCAAACAGCTGCCTCCAATCTACATTCTCCATTTCTTGCCTAGTATTGTCATAGTGAGCCTTCCCCAATGTAGTACTTTCGCAGAGAACTATTCTTATGCTTATCCACAAATAACCTAAAGCTTACAGAATTATGATCACTGTTCCTGAAATGCCCTCCACCAAAACTTCGATCACCTGACTGGGCTCATTTCTCAATACCAAGTCTAGTATGGCCCCTCCCTATTTACTCCCTAGTTGCACTATTTGCATGTTGCTTCAAGAAACCCTTCTGAACGTACCTAACAAATTCCTCCCTATCCAAGTTCCTAGCACAAAGGGAGTCCCAGTCAGTATAGGGGGAAGTTAAAATCACCCACCACAACAACCCTGTTATGTTTACATTTTTCCATAATCATCCACATATCTGTTCCTCTGTCTCCTGCTGGGAAGCCTGTGGTACAACCCCATCAAAGTGATTGCACTCTTCCTATTTCTGAACTCTACCCATTTGGCCTTGTTAGATGAGCCTCCCAAGGTGTCCTCCCTCAGTACAGCTGTGATTTAATTCCTAATCAGTAACACAACTCCCCCACCTATGTCGTCATGGAAAACATCTAACATGTCTGAAACATCTAAATTCTGGAACATTAAGCTCCCAGCCTTGTCCCTCTCTCAACCAAGTCTCTGTGTTAGCTACAACATCATAGTTATATGTTCTAATCCAGACTCTAAATTCATCTGCCTTGCCTGTCATATTCTTCACGTTAAAACAAATACATTTCAGGCCAACAGTCCCGCCAAGTTCATTAACCTCTCCTTTTCTGTTCTTCCTCTTAGCCTTACTGGCCTTAGTCTCTAACTCCTCCTCGGTCATTTCATCTGTTGACCTACTGCTCTGGTTCCCAATCCACCACCACCACCACCAGATGAGTTTAAACCCTCCCAACTGACACTGGCAAACTTCCCTGCCAGAATATTGGTGCCCCTCCAGTTTAGGTGCAACCTGTATAGGTCCCATCTGCCCTAGAAGACATCCCAATGATCCACTTTTGCATCTCGGGTCAGACACAGCCAAATTTCTGAATGACGTATACAGCCAGCGAGAAATCGTCGTCCTTCAGATCACTTTTCCTATTGATCGTGTTGTGTATATAGTCATGTTGCATAGCCTAATGTGTATAGAGCATTGTTGATGCCACATAGAGACACCTTAATAACTTAACATTGTGGCCTAGAAGTAAGTATGTATTTGAGATAATTAGTATTGTGGCATGGCCCCAACATCATCGGGGCTTGCAGGCAGTCTAGATCTTAACCCTGTACAGTGAACATCTCTGCAACAAACCAGTTTGCTGTCTCTTGGCCAACTCTCATGTGGCATCTCTATGTTATTTGTTATCGCACCCTACATGCACAGCATGCACTATTATAACCATCTCTGTTCCAAAGTAAACAACCCCATCCTATATAATCTTATAGCTAAAATTTTTCAGTTCAGTGCAATCACATCTTTTCTGTAATGTGGTGACCACAAGTTTAGACAGTACAGTAGGTGTGGCCAATCAACTGTTTTATACAGTTCTAGCATCACCTAATCTTGCCTACTCTTATTCTAATTTTTATTTTGCAAAATTATAGTTTATTTGTAAAATAATTGAAAGAAACAGTACACAACATTTCAAATTGTCATAACAGGAAAATACAATGATATTCATGTTCTCTCCAGAGATCAAGATGCACTCTGAGGTGCTTGAATACAGTAATGAGATTACAAATATTATGCTATTTTCATTACAGAGAGTACAATGCTGTTCAGATCATATATGTCCATCGGTTTGCACTCTTGAAGTGTTCCAATACAGTTACATTTACTGTGTACTATACACACTTCTACAGACTGCATTATTTTATTTGAAATGCAATTATGTTTGTCTGCCCATCTTACCAGTTTATTGATCTCTTCCAGTACCCAGAAGCTTTTTTTCTTCTTATTAAGAAGGCTGTCAATTTTTATCATCTGTAGACTCAATAATGTCCCCTAACTTAAGTTTCCATCAATGATTTTCACGAAAAGCAATGGAGTTGTAGAACTCATTACACAAGCATCCATTGACCATTCCACTTGTTTCCTGTCAGTCAATCTAATTACCACTTTCCCATTGATCTCGTTTTATGTTTCTGACAAATCTGCCACATTGTATCTTGTCAAAACCTTTGTTAAAGTCCATGTAGATTACATTAAATAAAGTTGCCCTCACCTGTCCTCCTAATTGTATTAACAGAATATTAATCAGGAATGACCTTGCCTCCATAAAGCCATGCTGACATCTGTGCCTTTCTAAATGACAATTTACTAAAATTTCCCCACTTATTGAGGTTAGGCTGACTGACCTACCATGACAAGGTATGTAATCTTTAAATAGAGAACGTTGGAAAATAATAGTCAGAGCTTTATTTCCTAAACAGTCTGGAACATATTTCATTCAAGTTTGGTGAATTGTCTATTTTCAAAGAAGCTAAACCCCTTTACTATTTTCCTTCTTGCTGCCGCCAGATATTTCCTACTCCTCTTTAACTGCATTGCTGTCTCTTTTGTGAAAACCAATGTGAAGTATTGGTTAAGAAACGTGCTGATGTACCTAGAGATGTGTGACAAAATTTTTATTTCTAGTCGCTGATAAATCCAATTGGGCTTGCTATATATTTTTAAAAAATGTCCTGGATTTTATGAAGAGACTTGAAGAATTTTGTGTTTTCTATAGCTCTTAAATTGATGTCATTTCTGTTAATATCAGGGTAATTGAAATACTGTCTTATCTTTCTATGTATTTGCTCTTCTACCTAACTGTCTGGAGGGTTGCAGTACACACCCAGTAATGTGATTGTCCCTTTTCAGTTCAACCCATATGGTCTCATTTGATGAACCCTCTCACAACTGTGATTTGTTCTTTATCAATATTACAATCCTGCCTGTGAACCCTAGTAACCGGGAATGTTGAGCTCCCATTCCTTTTTAAAATTTTTTTATGGGATGTGAGTGCCAGAATTTGTTACCTCTTAATTGCATTCGAAAAGAAGGTGATGAGCTGCCTTCTTTAACTGCTGAAGTCTGTAATGTAGGTACTTCTAGTGCTGTTTGGAAGGAAATTCTAGGATCTTCAGCCTGTGACTGTGGTAGAATGGTGATATAATTCCAAGTCAGGAATGTATGTGGCTTGGGAGGGGACCTGCAGGTTTTAGCATTGTCTTGTATCTGCTGGCCTTGTGATCCTTCTAGTTGGTAGAGATTGCAGGTTTGGAAGGAGCTGTTGAAGGATCCTTGGTGAGTTGCTGCAGCGCACTCTGTAGATAGTGTTCACTGTTGCTACTTGTTTGTTGGTGCTAGGGAGGAGTGATGCTTAAGGTGGTGGTTGGGATGCCAGTCAAGTCGGCTGCTTTGACCTGACTGGTGTCAAGCCTGCTGAGTGGTGTTGATGCTGCACTCATCAGGCAAGTGGAGAGTATTCCTAACTTGTGCCTTGGGGAGTCAGGAGTTAAGTTACTCGCCAAGGAATTTCCTAGCCTTGATCTGCTCTTCCAGCCACAGTATTTATATGGCTGGTCCAATTCAGTTTCTGGTCAGTGGTAACTCTAGGATGTTGATAATAGGGAATTCAGTGAGGGTGATGCTACATTACGACAGATGGTTGGATTCTCTCCTGTTGGAGATGATCGCTGCCTGGCCTTTGTGTGCAGCAGGACATAGATAGGATGCAGGACTGGGCGGAGAAGTGGCAGATGGACTTCAACGCGGATAAATGTGTTGTCGTCCATTTTGGCAGAACCAACGGGATGAACGAGTACACTATTAAGGGCAGAAGTCTGAGTAGTGTTGAGGAGCAGAAGGATCTTGGGGTCCGGGTCCACAGGACTCTTAAATCGGCCTCGCAGGTGGAGGAGGTGGTCAAGAAGGCGTATGGTGTACTGGCCTTCATTAATCGAGGGATTGAGTTTAGGAGTCGGGAGGTAATGCTGGAACTTTATAAGACCCTTGTCAGGCCTCATTTGGAGTATTGTGCGCAGTTCTGGTCGCCTCACTATATAGGAAAGATGTAGAAGCTATTGAAAGGGTGCAGAGGAGATTTACAAGGATGTTGCCTGGACTGGGAGGCATGCCTTATGAAGTTAGGTTGAGGGAGCTGGGACTCTTTTCCCTGGAGAGACGAAGGTTGAGAGGCGACCTGATAGAAGTTTACAAAATGTTGAGAGGAATAGATAGGGTGGACTCTCAGAGGCTATTTCCCCGGTTTGAAATGGTCGCTACGAGAGGACACAGATTTAAGGTGCGGGGAGGGAGGTTCAGAAGTGATGTTAGGGGTAAGTTTTTCACTCAGAGGGTGGTGAGTGAATGGAATCGGCTGCCGTCAGTGGTGGTGGAGGCGAACTCGCTGGGGTCTTTTAAAAGACTTCTGGATGAGTATATGGGGTTTAATGAGATTGAGGGTTATAGATAGGTCTGTAGGTTGGTAGGTGATGTGGTCGGTGCAACTTGTGGGCCGAAGGGCCTGTTTGTGCTGTAGTGTTCTATGTTCTATGTTATTACCATTTAAGAACCCAAATCTGAATGTTGTCCAGGTCTTGTTGCCCTTCTTTAAACCATATTTCATTAACACCTGTATCATATTTCCAGCTGTCTATCAATGCTCTCCATTCATCTGCATTGTTCACTAAATGCTTTGCATTGGAGTATATACCTTAAAGCATGGCCAAATTCCTTTGTCTGCTTTATAACCATTTGTTTTGATGTATGTTACTAATTGCCAACTTCTATTTTCAGCCTTTTTTCTGTTTCTTCTGAATCTCTGCACTGATTCCCATTCCCATTCCCTGCCACCAAACTACTTTAAACTTTCTCCAATGTTAGGATACCAGGACAGAAACCCCAAAGTATGTTATGAAGCTGACTAGACTTCAACAGTTTTATTATTTTGACATTAGAGTGAGGATAAGCTATTTCATTCTAGTTGTGATTCTATTGACACACTAGGAATCTTTTATCAAAACAACTTTTTTAACTGTGATAAATAAATTAGCTTATCTTTTACCAATTGAAATACTTAAATATGACATATTATTCTTAATTGCTAATCTATCTATATTCGTTCAGATTAAAGCAATATTCTTCTTATAGACTTGAAACCCCTCTTCAAAATCAGTTAGTAAGCCCCAAGCTTATCTGCTACTACTTGTTAACAGTCCTAGAGTCTTTAGATACCCCTAGAGAGAGACGCCTGACAACCCCAAGCAGCAGCATCCAGGGTCAGAAAGACACCTCTTGCTTTTTTTCAGAACTAGGCAGGAATCGCCTGCCTGTTTTCCCTGTAAACATTAACACATGACTCTGTCAATCAACCTATTCAAAACCCTACTCTGAAACACCAGGAGAAAAAAGAAAAAAAACTGCATTAACTCAGTTTAAAATGAACATATCTCTAGCTAAAATCAATCATTAGCCTGCATTCTTACCATGTGAGCTGCCTAGTGCCGACAAATTGGCACCATGTAAAACAGAGCTGAATTTTAAACATGCCCCTTATACAAAACATGATAAGTATATTTCTTAAAGGCATAGTATCATCACATCAGCAACATTACCAAACCTCCTTGTGATGATATTAGTCCTGATACTGTTGAGATGTAACCTGATCAGCTTGAATGGATCCCATCTCTGCGAGAACACGTACCAATGTCCCAGGAATTTCAAGTTTTCCATCCTGCATGGCCTTATCAACCATACATTTTTTGCACCATCTTATTTCTCTGTTCACTAGCAAATGCCACTAGGAGTTATCTGGGGCAATCTAATTTCTTTCCTATCTCTCCTAAAATCTGCCTGCAGGACTTCTTTGCTCTTTCTACCTCTGTCATTGGTGCCAATATGGACTACAGACTCTGACTATACCTGCCGTCAGAATGTTCAGCAGCTGGCAATAGGCAAACAGTGTACCATTTTTGAATCGACCCTGTGGTTGCAGAAACGCCTGTCTGTTCCCTGAACTAGTGGATCTGCTATCATTGTTTCTGATTATCATCTTTTCTTGCCCCCTTTACAGCTGAGCTGCTGGTGACTTGGGTCTGTATGTACCCCTCAGAGGATCCATTTCCCTCACCTGACTGTATACCAGTTATAGAGCAAGATTTACTAAGGGGTGTCCTGTTCTAGTGACTGGTCCTCCTTGTCTTTCTGGGTAAATACATTAATAATGTGGGATCATGATGGTTCATACTTCATTACTGTTCAAGCTACATCCTTTGTGAACAGAATGCTTTCTCTCTACAGCACACAAGAAATGATACTTTTCGCTGTATACCAATACATGTGACAATAATAAATCAAATCCAATCTTTAGCCTGCCAGAGACTAATGAAAAATCTCACTTGTATAGCTCCCTTTTGTACCCTCAGGACATCTGAAAGCACTTTAAAGCCAACATTAACATTCCAAAACATACCAAACTGGAAACAACCAGATTGGTGTTTTTGAATTTATAGCGGGATCAGAATTGGCTAGGACCCTGGGAGAACCACTTGTAGTGCACTGTTCCTCTTTAACGATGACCTACAGATGTAGTTTGAAAGCTTTTTGCTTCATAAACAAGATTCACACTATCCTATTTCTCCACAGCTTCACTTTATCCGACACTACCTTTCCGAATACTCTGGCAACAAGGGCGACTCTATGCATGACGACCAAACAAAGATCGAAGAAGAAATGATCATTGAGATTAACAGGTGGGTGCTGACTGTGGATTATCTTATGAGGGTTTTGATAATGAGAGGAGTTGGGGACAATAGAGTATAAATGCAGAATAAGCAAAACTTAACTGCTAGAAACCTGAAGACTGAGCATTCTGTGAGTTGGATACTGATCATTTACCAACAGGACCAATAGATAAAAATATAACCCAGACTAAAGGGTTAAAGATGCCTCCTATTTGTTGTCTGTACAGGTTCTTTCTGAGCTTAGGCAAATATTAAAGTCCTGGTAGGCAATATCTTGCTCTTACTATGCTCTTCTTTGATGTGCTGTTTGAGCCATGAAAGCATGCAATGCAGAAGGAGGCCAGTGAGCGCATGATGCCTATGTCAGCAATTTACTAGAACAATCCAAAATTAATCTCTTCGTTATGTGCTTTCATTGCAATGGTGCCTGCGATGAAACATTCCATCTCCTGGCATCAGCATCCTGATGAGATTATGAATCGTATCAGCACCAATTTTTTTTTTAATGTAATAAATTGGATGCTTCACAGGAGCATTATAAAACAAAGTATGGAGATATTGGGGGGAGTTTTCCCATACTGCCTGTCACGGGAATCGTCATGAGTGGGGGCTGGACCGTGCAAAGATTGTTGACCTCAGGTGGGATTTTCCAGTTTTGGGGTGAACGCAGCCAGAAAATTTCGCTCATTGGGTGACCAAAAACGTGCTCAAACAGAAGTTTTTTTAAGGAACCTTTTAAAGGATGAAACTGAAGTAGAGAGGTGGAAAGATGTACAGACAAAAACTAGAGATATCCAGGGCCAGATAATGCCTGAGGGAGATGGAGCCATTAGATTTCCTGAACATGAAACGAGGAACAATTTGTTCTAGGGTAATTGTTTGTTTCTTGCTTCTTGACTTTTACTCTTGTCTCTTTCCACATTGGTGTTACTACTTGTTTCAGTGTTTGAGCTTTCCCTCTTCACTCCCACCTATGTTCCGGTTGCATTATCCATCTCTTTTTCTTTATATCCTTGTCACACTGTTCTTTTGCTGGAATAAATAGCTTGCCTCCTTTGGTGATCCCGAAATCAGGAATACCTAAAATTGCAGATTTCTCACTCCCCTTTTGGTTCCTGTCACTACCCTCCACTCTCTTGGTCTCTTCTCTTTTCTCCCATCTCCACAAACAGTATTTAAGTAGATTGACAGATTGTGTGGGTCTGTTTGTTTGTTGCCTGAGTCTCTCCAATCCTGTGGATCCAGGGCTTTTGCATTTGTAGATAGGTGGTTGATGCTGCAAAAGATGAATGGTCAATTTTTTAAAAACATTTTGGAATTGTTTGGATAAAGCTGGTGTCTGACCAGCTGCAGATGTTTTGTTTGGTACTGATTTAGCTTTTTGGTTTTTAAGATATGCTCTGGCCTCTCACTACTTGTGGGCTCTTTGGGCCATTTTGCAGGCGAAGATTTCAACCATCGAGTTTGGTTACCTGGTGAGTTGCCTCAATTTTTTTTCTGCCACTATTGTGCATGTGTTTTTTAAAATTTGTTCCTGGTTAGGAGCTTTGCAGTCAAGACCAGAATTTATTTCCTACCCCAGTGCTTTTGACAAGGTGGTGGTGAACCTCCTTGAACTAATCTAGCTGAGGTACATAACTGACGAGGCTGGGGCTGAAAGCTATAACCTCCAGTGATATAATGGAGAGAATTCTCTTTTCCACATTTCCATTAGAGCCAGTTATTCCCATTCTACATGGTTGTACAGTTCAGTAACACAAAGTAATGTTTTATAGTGGACAAACTGTAAACACAGTTCACCAGAAATGTTTACTTTCTGTCACGCTGAGCTTGTACACTCTGTAAAGAGAGGTGTTGAAGTGAAATCTGTGTGTGTTTCAGGATTACGCCTTGTACAGACTGGAAGCCTACTTTGAACAGAAGAGAATTTTCGCTTAACTCGCTGCAGATGGAGATCACTCTCAAACCTCGTACTTGAATTTAAAATGTTTCCATTATTCTTTTTTTGCTTTTTTTAAAAGTAGCGTATGTTTGCATTCTTATGAGATTGGTCAGCGACCATTTCACACAATCAGTGTTGTCTATATGTGTGTCTCAGCCACACTCGTATACAATTCAAAGTCCAATCAGATGTCAAAATTAATGTATACTTCAAGCTAGATGGGGAAAATATTCTTTCTACAATTCTGCTGTTTGGAACTGTAGACCACGGCTGCTCTTCAAGGAACTTAAGTGACATTGTGCTTGTGTAGTTTGTTCTTGTAGTGCTTACCTCAATCCTTCCTACACCATTGATCTCCTAACTTGCAGAGTACAGTTTAGCAGGTTTCCTTAAAAGATGAAGTCTGTTGTACAGATTAATACTTACTGGTGAAATATTAATGGCAATGCATGACCAATGTGGTTTATGTTGGCAGACCCTGAGGTCTGGGTATGAGTAATCCCACTTGCACCTTTCTCAGATTAAGTGATAAGTGCAGAAAGCTACATCCATGGCCAGATTATGGGTGTGCTACACTCCCCTGGCAGGACTGGGTGCGTTGGTGTGCATTTGTTGTTTGGTCAATGAATTTGGAGATTGACTCAACTCTGAATCAAGAGGAAGCAAGTTTGAGTAGTGGATATTTGCAGTGGTTGACACTGGAGCAATGTTGTTATTCTTGACCTTTTCTTTAATTTATTTACAGGATATGAATATAACTGACGAGGTTAGGACTTATTCCCCATCTCTATTTATCTCAACAATATTTGTTAAACTCCTCTACTCCCAGGTAACCTATTCTATGTAGTTCTATCCAGTTTGTTCATTCTTCCCATTTTAATTGTTCTGTTGACTAACTGGGTCTTTGTTTAGTTTTTTTTTGGGAGTGCACATTTATCTTCTACAATCCCTAGAATCCTAGCCTAGTATATCACAGAGGCAATTCAGCTCATTGAGTCTGTTCTGGCCTTTTCAAAAAGCAAACAAGTTTTTCCCATCTTTTTGTCATTTTCTTTTCCACTTCTCTTTGGAAAGCACTTTTGAATCTGTTCCCAATGTGCAATGCATTCCAAATCTGAACCATTTGTTATGTGAAAAGGCTTTCCTTATGATCCCTCCTGGTTCTTTGCCAATCACCTTAAATCTGTGTTCTCAGGTTGTTGACCTTTCAGCCATTGGAAAAGGTTTCTCTTATTCTTTATGGACTCCGTGATTTTTAAAAATCTCCATCTAACCTCCTGCTAACCTTGTCTTCTCGAGGGAGAACAATCTTGGCTTTCCTAGTCTGACAGATCCAAGGATGAGGGATTACATTCTAATAAAATTGTATCCTTCTCCCAAAGCCAAGTCTGGTACTCATTGAAAGTCAATTTTATAATATGTGTCTCACCGTCTTTCCAATGTAGTATTGAGTGTAAAGGTAGATTGGAAGCCACAATGTGACATGAAGGCTGCTATATACGAAATCAAGTAGATCATGATGTAATCACGTTTTTACTGGCCAAGAGACTAAGTAACTGAACGCACTCCTGAACAGGATCCATGGCACATCGCCAGATCCTTTTAACATCAGTGATGTTTGGAGGAGTAAACGAAAGGCAAGAGCTGAGCGCAGAGCAGACCATTCCATCCACCAATGATCACTGGAAGAGAAAAATTGAATCAAACATTTACCACTCTGAATCAGACTGCTACTTGTGAAATATTTGCAAAAGATTTTGAGTCTGTGTCTGTGATTAATTAATTTTATCTGCGACTTGATCTATGATTTCATTACGTAAATAAAATGAGGAACATCCTGTTGTGATTCTGTGTATGATCAAAGTGCGTGTCACTGAAAATGGTTTGGATAATTCCTGCGTGAAGATGCTGAGCTTACCCTGGGCTGGTTTTCCCTGTGGTGGGTCAACAGCTCGGGCTCACCACCAGGGTTAACCTGTCGTCTTCCCCATTGTGGGGACAATTGAAGTAAAGTCTGTAGCTGACATTTTATATTTGAGGCGTAAGTCGTTCCACAGTAGATCCGGAATCAAGAATGTTTCCCGGCACAGAGCTTGGTGGGACTTCTCACCGAACTACGCAATACTGGGTTCAGTAATTATGCAGTTGGGTGTTTCCTGCCATGTTGCAGGTGGGCTGGGTGATGTACCCTCATATCTGGGCCCCATTTTAAATGGCGCGTCAACATCAACTTCTTTGTCACAAACTCACTGTGGAAGGAGGAGATGGGCTCGTGATTCCAGAGAACTTTGACGCCCAGATTCACCAATGCTTTCCTTGATGTGCTGCTGAATGCAATGTAAGCCAGAAGGATCCTCCTGTACCCAGAGGATGCGAGGGGGAGCCCAGCCATGTGATCAACCCAGCATAGGAGGAAGTTATCAGGTGGTCAGCACCCAGAGCTCCCACTAGAGGACTGCTCTGCAATGCCAGTAGATAAATGACTTCACCCATACCACCTTGGTAAGTGAACTCTCACCTCACTGAATATTAGAGAGATGTGGGCCTTAGTGGCAAGGGCACCACCTGTGCAACCCATCCATAAAAGAGCTACACAACATGGTGAGGTGATACTTCATAGCCCCAGTTCATTCCATCTAGTCTCGAGTGGAGACTGGAGATGGCACTGGAGGTCCTTGATCCTTCCACATAGAAGACTGTTGGGTATGGCTAGTGAAAAGGCTTTAAGGACACCAACAGGCACTGCTAATGACATGCCTCTGTGAGCCTTCTCCTTTCATCTCCATAGGCTAACTGCTCTGGAGTGTTGCCCCAAAACCTTTATGGACAACCTGTAGTGCTTCAATCACAAGGGACACAATCCAGTGGATTATCTGTTGGAGTGGAAACATGAGAAAGATATCTGAAACCCAATTTCTGTCAACCTCTGTTTGTGCAGGAAACATTATGGCACAACAGGAGTGATAGAAAAGGGAGGGGATTTGCCTGAACTGAGAGACTATTAGATTTTGAGGCATGAGCAGCCAAGCCATGAGGGGAGAATCCAGACAGCCTGTGCAGATGGAGAGGTTGGCAGGTAATGGCCATTGGCTAGGGCTCCATGCATAATATAGACATGTGGAAAGCTGTCTCCATGTTCAAGACAGCTCATGAAGTGATTTGCTCTCCTCGCTCATCTACTGGTGCCAGCAGGAAGAGGGGAAGGCCTGAAGAAGAAGCTGTGTCCAGTAGCACCTCAGTCTCCAATGGACTTAGGAAGAAAATACACAGCAGTCACCTGCACCCTCCACAAACACAGACAAATCTCAGTGGGTACTTGATCCAGTTCTGACAAGAGTCTCATGTTCTCATACAGACCTGTGTCTGCAGCAGGAGAAGTCTGACAACACCAGATTTAAGTCCAACTGATTTATTTGATAGTAAACTCGCAAGCTTTCGGGGTTTGCCCCTTTGTCAGGCAAACCCCAAAAGCTTGTGAGTTTACTATCAAATAAATCGCTTGGACTTAAACCTGATGTTGTCGGATTTCTTACTGTGTTTACCCCAGTCCAACGCCAGCATCTCCACATCATGCAGCAGGAGAGGGATAGGTCACCTCAGTTCCCCAGCACCATGAGGACTGCTGAGGAAGAGGCTTCTGTGATATCCAAGTCTGCTGATGAGTTTGTGGAATTGACCCTGCCTGAAATGCTGGAGATGCAGCAATATTAATGGGATATAAAATGGCTTCACGTGACCTCAGGTGGGGATGGCAACATGCTATGAAGGGCAGGAACACAAGTTCCCACCAACTAATTATTCAGCTCTCACCACATTGTTCTTACCCCCAACTGCTCTGCCCACCATTGCACCCACCACAGTTGAGACTGTGACTGTCATGAGGCAGCATGGTGGCTATAGATGGGATATAGATACACTTCCTCTAAAGCTACTACAGAGACTCAAAATATAGCGTACTGATGTCGAAGACGTGACTTTATTTAACCAAATAATCAAATGTGAGCATGATATGAGGAAGCCCTGCGCTCAGTATAGAATGCGGGCAGCTGGATATCAGTCTGCAGAACAATGCCCCTGTGAAGGCAATTATAGATTCCCAAAATCATATTGCCCACTTTTCTGGTGGGGATTACCCAGTAAATATTAATACAAATTGGTCAATAATCATACTGTCATTAACTCCAACCAGTAACAATACACATCATGACCTAATGGGATTTCATTTGTTATTAAATTACGGACGTTACCTCTCTTCTGTCGCCCAGTGATATGAGATGCTGAACAGTGAAATGATTCCCATAAAATTGAACCCATATGACACTCGTCCGACCCTGAGGAATTCTTCATGTCTGCTCGCCACCTGTGTTATCTCTTCGAATTGTATGACCCTACTTATACGGCAAGCATTGTACCCATCTTGTTCCCAACCACTGCTTATAACATTACTGATTTTAGTGAATCTATTATTCCTTCTCTCTGTATTTTGTCACTGACTGAAATTTCAGAAAATGTAACCAAAAGCATAACACATCCATTTTGTAAATACAAAATACATGTTTTAAATGAGAAATATTTGTTCATATGCAGAGCTGTCTTCTATGGCAACAGCCGTGGCTGGTTTACATTCCCATAATCCAAGATCATTCATCCTTAAAATGTTGTGTTAGTGTTTCTAAATCTACGGTTATGTGTTTATTAAACTGATTCGCGCACCCCCCCCCCCCCCCCCCCCCCACTTCAGTGGTGCATTGGTTAGCACTGCTGCCTTACAGCGCCAGGGATCCAGGTTTAATTCCAGCCTCGGGTGACTGTCTGTGGAGTCTACACATTCTCCCTGTGTCTGCATCGCTTTCTCCTTTTTCTGTGAAGGGAGATTGGTGTGCTCCAGCTTCCCCTCACAGTCCAAAGATGTGTGGATTAGGCGTATTGGCCATGCTAAATTGCCCTTTAATATCAGAGAAATTAACAGAGTAAATATGTGAGGTTAAGAGGATGGGTAACATTGATTAAGGGGCAATTTAGCATGTCAGTGCAGACTAGATTGGGCCGAATGGGCTCCTTCTGCACTGTAGGGATTCTATAATTCAGGAGGTAGAATGTTTTGTATGGATCAGTTCATGTTAAATCTCGGAATTATATTCCAGTTTCCCATCCAGTGTACATTCCTCTCTTTGCAGAGCCACCAGGCATTTCCCTATCTATATTATTACAACTAATCTGCGTGGGCATCAGCTGAGTTGGTTCATCCCCTCCATATATCATCAAAGCTATTGAGAGAACCTTCAGTTCAAATTTTAATGAAGATTCATTACTCTGAAATGAATTTGATAGTGAAGAATTTTATACTTGATGATTCATGTGTAGGGTCCTCATTGTCTTGTTTATTGTTGGGTTATCATCACTGTCCCAGATTCTTAAAGATGATAAAGGGCCATCAATCCACATGTAACTCCATTCCTAAAGGTATTAATCAATCTTTGTTTCTGTTGAAATACTGAATTACTTGTACATTCAATGGTAGAATAACCATGTACAACAATAGCAAAAGGCTGTGCAAGAATGGGACCAAAATACTTATGGAAGGAATAAATAGTGCTGCAGATAGGACTTGAAACTGGTCAGGTAGGTGGGGTGGCAGAGGGGGAGAACAACACCAGGAAATATTTAAAAATATGTTCTCCGAAAAGTAGAGCAGACACTAGCTAATAATGAAACATTGGATGAGTAGAGGGAATAGGGTAAATTGAAACAAATCTTCTCTAAGTTCTTGGGCAATACAGGAGACAATAATGCAGAATGCAAAGATAGTAAGAAAAATATTGAAAATTAGTAAAGCAAAAAGGAACTGTGTAATTAAATGAACAATGAATAGAAAACATTTTCTGCAGGCAAGATAAATTTTAGAATAGGAATATGCCTGCAAAGAAATACACAGGATAAATTCACAGATATTGGGTGGGGTTTTATGGCCTCGCTCATCCCAAAACCATAAAATCCTGCTTGAGATCAATAGACCTTTCCATTGTCTACCTCTTGCCCACCCTGATTAGTGTGGCAGGTGAAGTGGTAAAATTCTGGCCGGTGACTGAGAAATAGCAGAATATTGATAGTTACTTTCACCTGATATTTTAGCAGTGAGAATAATGGGTCCAATATGACAGTGGAAGAATAAATCAGGGTATAAAGGGGATGGGTGTGGGAGATAACTGATAATAAAACTTGGAAATAAATTGCTGATCCAGATAATTTGCATTCATGCATTTTATGGAGACTAGGTTAGAAATAGCAAAGGCACTGTTACATATGTGTGTCCAAACTGAAAAATATATAGAAACATTTCTAGAAACCTCAAATAGAGTCAGCAGTACTGATATCACTAAGGAGAGTAATGCTTGAACAAACTCAATGAATTTATTTGAAGTAACAATAAACTAGAATAATATTGATATGATCTGGTTAGATTTTAAATACCATTCAATAAGGTGGCACATGGTAGATTCTTGATTAAGATTTGGAATTAAGTGTAATGGCTACGAAACAAATGAGCAAAAGTTGGGATGTGCAGTTCCAAATGGATCAGGGCCAGAACCATAGCTGTTTATTATTTACATCAATAAATTGGCTTGAAGTCAGAAGTAAAATTTCAAAATGAAGACGCCAAATTGGGGGTATAAGTATTACTGAAAGGGATTGCAACAATTTGGAAAAACATGTGAAACTAGCAGAACGACAAATTTCATAGAAACCGTACAATGCAGAAGGAGGCCATTCGGTCCATCAAGTCTGCATCGACAACAATCCCATCTAGGCCCCATCACCACTTAGTCACTCCGCTAATCCCTCTAACCTATCACATCCCAGGATACTAAGGGTTAATTTAGCATGTCCAGTAAACCTAATCCACACCTCTTTGGACAATGGGAGGAAACTGGAGGAAGGAGGAAACCCATGCAAGCATGGGGAGTATTTGGGTAGATACATGGGGTTATGAGGAATTGAGCCAAGTTAAGATGCTGTGGTGAAGAGTCAGTGCAGACTCAATGGGCTGAATACCTTCCTTCCACACTGTTGGGATTCTATGATTCTAAACAGAGAGCCGTGGATGTGGATACACATACTGTAAAAAGATACGCCGCAAGTTAACAAGGCCAAGAAAATGCAAACAAAGAATTGGGGTCCATTTCTAGAAGGGTTGAATTGAAAAGCAGAGAAACTCATTTTGAACCTTGATTAGGTTACAATGCTGTCCCCTGTGGACTGTGTGGTTTATAATAAAAGGATATAGAAACATGAAAAGCGGCAAAAAATAATTACACGGATGGTACCAGATACTAACCATCAAAGATTAACATGGGGCTATTTTCTCTAGAAAAAAGAAGACTGAGGGGTGATCTGCTGGAGGTTATTAACATTATAATGAAATAGACATAGATAAGTTGTTTTCACCTGTGGAATGAGCAATTTAAATATAGATAGTGCCTAGTAAACACAGTGTAGAAGAGATCCCATTCCCTGTGGTTAGAATGTGGAGTTTGTTACTACAAGGAGTAGTTGATGTAGATTGATGTGTTTATATAAGATCATATGAAATAGCAGTAGAATATTTGGTCCCAAAGACTTACTCCACGTCATTTACAGAGTTAACACTTCTCATGCTATCCAACTCGAGCAGTTTCTTCCCTGCTGCCAGCAGACATCTGAATGGATCTACCTCGCACTAAGTTGAACTTTCTCTATACCCTAGCTATGACTGTAACACCACATTCTGCACTCTCTCCTTCGCTGAATGGTATGCTTTGTATAGCTTGCAAGAAACAATAATTTTCACTGTTTACTAATACGTGACAATAATAAATCAAATCATCTACTAGCCTTGTGCACTCTCCATTAATGCCATCTGTATTTTCTTCGCAGGGTTTTTAATCTGACGAATGAGATGAGCAAAGTATTGTGTAACTTTAAACCAATTTATTTCTTAATCTATCTATATCCCTGGCAGACCCTTCGTGTTCTTTTCACAATTTTCTTGAGGGGTGAGCCAGTAGAATTCTCCACCCTGGAAAGCAGTTGAAGCCAAAGCATTATATGTTGTCAGTAAGAGGTTAGACATAGCTCTCGGGACTAAAGGGTTCAAAGGGTATGGCGGGAAAGCAGGAACAGGTTACTGAGTTGGAGGGTCAACCATTATCATAATGAGTGGTGGAGCAAGCTCAAGGGGCTTAGTGGCCTTATCCTGCTCCTATTTTCCATGTTTCTAAGTAATATTTAATAATGGATTTCAACATTTTCCCAATGATAGATGTAGATCTAATTTGTCAATAATTTCCTCTACTGGGATGTTTCCATAATCTGGAGAGACCTGGGTATAGGGGGCTGTGCTGCATTATCCTAGACAGGGTGTGATCAACTGCACACATGTGGCCAATTTGGCTCCCACAGACCAACCAGTTTTCTTATTCAACAGGAGGAACTTCCATTTTATCGATATCCAACTGCTCTGCAACTTTCATAGATGAGTCTTTTGGGTGTGTATTTAGTTCCTGGCAAGCAGCCATATGCTTGGGATTCCTAGATGCCGCAGCTTTTCTAAAGCCTTGTGCACATTCAGAGCTGGATACTGGTAGTATAGGGGGCATCCACTGAGGACCATATCTGCTCATACCTGTGAAGAAACCACAATCTGAGGCAGTTGAGAAGTACACTCGTCACACGGCAACCTGAGTGAAGATGTGGTTCGGGTGAATAGCTCAATCCGGTGATGCCTTTCAGTAACCCCAGCAAGAATCACTGGTATTGTGATGGTTTGATGCTCTCTGCACAATCTGGTTCTACAAAGGGTTGAGGCTTTGAAGAATGAGGATATTTTGCAGTTTGATGTCTTCTCTTATGTTGAGGATATGGAGAAAGATGCTGACCAGACACTACATGATGACAAACCCCAGGGACCACAGCAAAGGCACAATGGGAGGCCCAGGACACTAACATAGGAAGATTTCTGCTAATCCTTATGAACAGATTTGTGAAATCCAATAAAACTACAACATTCTGCAACCCTATTGCTGCTCCCTCCATTGTCCTGAGCATTTATCTGGATCCAGTAAAACATTAGACTGAGGCATGGAAAATGAATCAACCTAATATAGCCTGCTCTTTCCCATCATATCTTTGAGGGAGACAAGCTCCTGCTGAAAGGATTCCTCATGCACTGCAGCATTACACATTTATTGGTGGAATTGTGGCCTGCTGGCCAAGGTGTAAAGTTTGTTCTGATCCCATATGATACTCTGGCAAAGTCAAATCCCAGGGTGGAATCTAGCTTGATGGATCTTACCTATCATTTCTTGCTTGGATATGTGGAAGGCGACAACTGAACAGTCACAGGAGTCAGCTGAAGAACTTGTAACAAAAAAAAATTTATTAAATAAAAAAAGATTAATTATAATACACTATTCCTTCACCGCAGCATTTACAGGTTTGTAAGGATAACTCCTTTATTGATCACTCACTAATGAGTATGATTGTCCACCTAAGGAACTCTGAGTTACTGGTCATGGGTTCTGTAGGTCTTTGTGTGGCTAAGGAGCCTGATCTTGGAGCTACATCTTTGTATGTACATTTGGCAGATGTTTCCAAGAGGTGAGTTCAGTAATTGGACACTAGATCACAGGTATTCCTTTCTCAGACTCCTTTTCTTGCCTCCTCTTGCTGTCAGGTATCCTCAAAAAATTGTGTCCCTTCAATCAAGAGGTTCCTGTAAATAGACTGTTCTGAGCAAGGATCTCTTGGGCATTGATGCCAATGTTGCATTTCTTGTGATAAGCCTTCAGGGTGTCTTTGAAGTGCTTTCTTTGTCCTCTTGTTCAGGAACTTTCCTTGAACTGGTCGAAGAAGATTAGCTTTGGCAGTTGAGACTCTGACGTTCTAAACACATGACCAGTCCAGCAGATAACACAAATTACAATATTTATCTTGAACTCCTTATGTTCTAAGTAAGTACACAGTCCCTGTTAATCAATAGGTGAAATCTGGTCACACGCTGTCTGAAACCAAGTGGCACATGCTACTCAGGCAATCACTACAATTTTCTGACCAATGCTCCCCCCACCTCCCCCGCCAGCTGTTGTCACATTATTAGCCAACTGGTCTCACTGGAAGTCTGCCTTTTGCATGAAGGTTCCAATATCCACTTTCGAGAAACAGGCCTTGGAATCTACTCCCAAATTATTATTGCTCTCAAATGTTTTTACCAAGAATCCATCTCCAAGGTTTCAACCTCTCCCTCCAATGCCCCTTTGTCCTGGATTGCCATGTATATTCCTGTTTCGCCTTCCATACACACTCTTATTCACAGCTGTGCTAATGAAACATTACTGCTTCAGAGACCTTATGAGAGGAATCACCAGCCTTCTGGTCATCTTGGACCTCTGGCTTCTCACTGGCTTCCTGCTTCCTCGATGAAGCTTTGCCTTTTTGCAGGCTCTCTAACCCTCACTCTTAAGTTTACTGAACAGAACCTTTTTCCCAGATTCCTGTTATCTGTTCCTTTGGAACTTACTTCTGTTCCTCTTCTTGGTTTAAGGAGCTTTCTATTCTTTAGCTTAAACTGTTCTCTGTAGTTTTCCTTCATGGTTGCATTTTCCAGCAGTTTCTGTGAAAAGCTCCTTGCTTTGAAGATACATTATTTGAACTGAATTCAAACTACTTTTACTGCTTCTTGGGGTGAGGCAACAGCCCATTTTTTTACCTGTTTTTTTGGAATTGTAAAACCCTCATTGAAATGGGTCTCATGATGCAGTTATATAGAACGTTGGTTCGCTTGCATTTGGAGTTCTGCGTCCAGTTCTGATTGCCTTACTACCGGAAGGATGTGGAGACCCTGGAGAGAGTGCAGAGGAGGTTTACTAGGATGCTGCCTGGTATGGAAGGACTGAGCTATGAGGAGAGATTCGGCAAATTGGGGCTGTTCTCCTTAGAAAGGCGGAGAATGAGGGGAGATCTAATAGAGGTGTATAAGATTATGAAGGGTATAGATAGAGTGAACAGAGGTAAGCTTTTTCCTAGGTTGGATACAAAAATTACGAGGGGCCACGGGCTTAGGGTGAGGCGGGTGAGGTATAATTCGGATGTTAGAGGGAGGTTTTTCACACAGAGGGTGGTGGGGGCCTGGAATGCACTGCCAAGTAGGGTGGCGGAGACAGGCACGCTAGAGTTGTTTAAGGCTTACTTAGATAGGCACATAAACGGACTAGAGGTGGAGGGTTACAGGAGACTGTTCTAAGTAAAGATCAAGAGCCTTGGGACGTCCCTGGGAATCAATTGATTCCTACGGACCTTCCAACATATTTCATGGCTCACTTGTCTTACTTCTGAGCTTCTGGGGATTCCGCAAATGTCTGTCTAAGTTTTGCATGTTTATTGATGTCTTTTCTTTACTTCACAGGTGATTTGGTCCGCCTTGTTGTCCAACAAGGGGCAAGGGGTGGTGGGTCGTGCAAGGGCTGCTCTTGGATGTTGCTTCGAGAGTTGCCTAGTGCTTCACATCGTTAGTGTACGCTTAAACTGGATCATCTGACAGGCAACATGACAGCTCAGTGACTATCATTGTTTGCTGTGCAGATACATGGATTTGGGCCAGTGTCTGCAGGAGTTTGCACATTCTCCCCGTGATTGCGTGGGTTTTCTCTGGGTGCTCCGGTTTCCTCCCTCACCCCAAAGACTTGCTCTTAGGCTGATTGGTGTAACAAATTGTCCTTAAATTAGTCTTCCCCCAATCTTCCCCAATAGGTGTAGACAAAGGTCATAGGTAGAGGAGGGCACTCATAATGTTAAAATGGCGGAGCGGGCTCGTTGGTCCAAAGGGCCTGTTTCCCGTGCTGTGTTGTTCTTTGTTCTTTGATCATTGAAAGCAGGCATCTTTTGAAGTGAAACTAAAACTGAAATCTCCATAACACAACTGCAGAGCCATAAATTAAACTTAGAGCTGTATCTTATCCTCAACAGACGCAAACACAAATATAAATCACTTTAAACTACATTTATTTTATATCTATTTCCAAACAACTTGCCAACTCTGTACTCATCTACACTTAGGGCAAAGATTCTGCCCATGGTTGCAAATTGAGCAAAGTTGAGAATTGAATATGCCAGGATACTAAATTTTTGGGAAGTGATAGCAAAAACTGAAAAGAGGGAGAGTTACCCCTGATAATAGAGGATAGAACAAGGACAGAAAGACGATCTGAGCTCTGCAACTTCTCAAATAAAATCAGTTTGGGTGGAGCTATGTAATAACAAGATGCTGAAGACATTGGTGAGCTTTTTTTATATGCTCCTAAAAGTAACTTCTGAAGAGGATATTTTGCTTTTATCAGCACTTCTTGGAATTGTCCAAAACAAAAATCGACACCAACAGTGAATGTAATATTTGAATGTAATATCCTAATATATTCTGGTGGTTCTCCCTGTCACGTCCTGGTATATGTTGGTGATTTTCTCTTTGATATCCTGAGGTACAGCGGCTCCCAGTGGAATTCACAAATGTGGACTCTCCTGGCTCAAGGAATTTGTCACACAAAACAACTAGGAAATTCCTTCAACACGGGAGACAGAAGATTTAAACGGCAAATGCTGGACCACTTATAGAAATCAGCTGATTATTTGGCACATGGTTAGTTGCTTTGTGGTATGAAGGGCACACAATCAAAACTCCAAGGATGCCTTCAACTCCAATTTGCCACTCAAACAAGTTAACAACTTCAGATTGGAGGTAGTGCAGGTTGGATGGGCTGAAGGGGGAAAAGGACAGGGCAACAAGACACTGGGCTGGATTTTATTGGATGCAGGAGTCATGATCTTCACATTGGCCTCAATTCTGTGTCAGAACCCTGAAGTGGAAGTGTCAAAATGAGGGTCTTTGCAATCATATCCATTTAATGATGAGTGTACATTAGGGAAGGGGGGAAGCCCAATACACTGAACCTGAGTGATGTTCAGCCATCAGTCCCACCCAGTTAGGTGAGGGAGAGCTAGATTGTACCTCAAAATGGAGGCACACTCAGAGACCATCTTCTTCAACTAAGACACAGTTAGTGTGAGAGGCCTCAGGCGAGAGGGATAACCCTCTGGAAGAATACCTCTGTCTGTTCCTTGTCTCCTAGGCTGTGACCCTCAACCCTGTAACAGCCCATTATCCTCCCGAAAAGAGACAACCTCAAAGGACTGGTGGGCTCCCATTTGACAAGGAACCACTTTGACTGTGGGAAACTATCATCACCTTCCGAATCCAGTTGTTATTTATTCCATCTTTAAGTTAAATGTATTCCCAGCCTTGCCCTGGGAAATTCCCCCAGAGGTGGAAATGGGTTGGAATATCCAAACATGGTTTCATCTTACGTTCCCAGCTCTCCTCTCCCAATCTAGCTCCATGCAGCCAGAGAAATCAGCCCCATTTGAATTTCTGTCTTTCCGAGAGCTGCCAAATTCAGAATGGGCCCAGTGGTCACTTTGCTGCTGTAAATGTCAATGATTTGAAATCAGTGCACTTGCAGTATCGCCAGAGGCCTGAAGATGGTGGTGTTGAGCTACAGGATCACCTGGTCTCAGCAGTGCCATCAGGAGTTCTGTACTGGAACTACAGCATATTCACTTGCAGCTTTGGATAATGAGTAAATATGTGAAATTGTTGCACTATTACCGCTATTAGTGAGTGACCTCACAACATAACCACTTGCATTTATATATCACCTTTTATTTATCTCATTAAAACATTCCAAGCTGACTGACTCAAACATTATTCTGAAAAATTCCCAGTCTGTTCCCAGGATGATGCTCAGACTGTGCTCCTTTACAGGGACTTCAGCAGCATCCTTTTCCAGTGAAGACAAATACAATGTAGCATCTCAGTCACATAAGACGATCTCCTTTTCCCTCACAGACTGCACCAGGCTTCCATTGTGACTCCTTTGTCTAAATAAATGTTTTTCAAATTTTGTTTCTGGAATATGTTACCCAAAAATCGATTTTCAGACTTTGTCCCTCTTTTTTTTTGTGCTGCACTCTTTATATTCATCTTGCCTTTCTCCTGATCTCTGAATACAACATTTATCAGGAACCTTCCTTTTATGTTTCATTTTAATTTTTATATCTTTGGTTATTCAGGGAGCTGCAGCATTAGATTGTCCTTCCTTTCCTCCTTGGAACTGTGTGTCTAATCTGTACACAAAGTATCTCCACTTTGGAGGCTTTCCTCTGTTCATTTACTGTTTGACCAATTAATCCAACTGGGTCAGATCTCTTCCTAACTCACTGAAACGAGCCCTCTTCCAGGTGTATTTCTGTCTGTCTGAGAACAATTAGACTCAGAATGGCCGAATAGCCTACTTTGCTGCTGTAAGATTTGAACAGTAAAAAATCTGACAACACCAGATTAAGGTCCAACAGGTTTATTTGGTAGCACAAGCTTTCAGAGCACTGCCCCTTCATCAGGAGAGTGAAGAGTTGTGTTGACAAACAGGGCATACATAGATGCAGAATCAATTGCAAGATAATGGTTGGAATGCGAGTCTTTATACATAATCAAGTCTTTATAGGTACAGACATTGTGAGTGGAGGGTTAAGTACAGGTTAAAGATGTGTGAATGGTCTCCAGCCAGGACAGTTAGTGAGATTTTGCAAGCCCAGGTAAGTCATGAGGGTTACATACAGATAGTGTGACATGAATCCAAGATCCCGGTTGAGGACATGTCACACTATTTGTAAACTCAATGTTTCTTTCTAAGAGGCGCCAAACTCAAAATGGGCCGAATGGTCTGCTTTGCTGCTGTAAATGTCAATGATTTGAAATCAGTGCACTTGCAATGCTGCCAGAAGCCAGCAGATGATGGTGTTGAGTTACAGGAACACTTGGTTTCAGCAGTGACACCAGAAGGTCTATGCTGGAACTATAGCACATTCACTTGCGGCTTTGGATAATGAGTAAATACGTGAAATTGTTGCATTATTATTGTTATTAGTGAGTGACCTCACAACACAACAAGCACTTGCATTTATTTATCACCTACAAAATAAAAACTTTCCTAGTGCCTGAGTCGAGCTATTCTGAAAAATTCCCGGTCTTTTCCAGCGATGATGTGGAGATGCTGGCGTTGGACTGGGGTAAGCACAGTAAGAAGTCTCGGAACACCAGGTTAAAGTCCAACAGCTTTATTTGGTAGCACTCGATATGTGCAATCTTCTTGGAGATTCTCTCCACGATGATGCTCAACCTGTGGTCCTTTCTTAGGATTTTAGTCTTAAAGTTTATTTATGAGTGTCACAAGTAGGTTTACATTAACACTGCAATGAGGTTACTGTGTAAATCCCCTAGTCACCATACTCCAGCACTTGTTCGAGATTTTATGAAGGCCAATGCACCAAACCAGCAAGTCTTTCGGACTCAAAGCAAAATACTGCGGATGCTGGAATCTGAAACAAAAACAGAAACATGCTGGAAAATCTCAGCAGGTTTGACAGCATCTGTGGAGAGAGAATAGAGCCAACGTTTCAAGTCTAGATGACCCTTCGTCAGAGCTAAAGGAGGGGGGGGGGTTGTGGTGGAATGGAGAAGTCAAAAAATGGAAGTGAGAAAAAAGGATAATAAAATGGATGAATGAAATGAAAAGAAGAAACAGAATGAGACAAAATAAATGGAAAAGGGGTAAAGATGGTGGAGAGAGTTCATGCTCTGAAGTTGTTGAACTCAATATTCAGTCCAGAAGGCTGTAAAATACCCAATCAGAAGATGAGGTGCTGTTCCTCCAGTTTGCATTGGAGCTTCACTGGAACATTCCTGTAACTCAACACCATCATCTGCTGGCTTCTGGCAGTATTGCAAGTGCACTGATTTCAAATCATTGACATTTACAGCAGCAAAGCAGACCATTCAGCCCATTTTGAGTTTGGCGCCTCTTAGAAAGAAACATTGAGTTTACAAATAGTGTGACCTGTCCTCAACCGGGAGCTTGGATTCATGTCACACTATCTATATGTAACCCTCATGACTTACCTGGGCTTGCAAAATCTCACTAACTGTGGACAGGAGAGCAGGGTGGTATGTTGAAGTGGCAAGCAACAGGAAGATCTGAGTCTTGTTTGTCGTTGGACCGAAGGTATTCAGCAAAGCATTAACCCAGTCTGTGGTTGGTCTGTCCAATGTAGAGTAAATTGCATTGGGAGCATCAAGGAGGCGACAGACTCACTTTTCGCAAGGACGCACTACTACATCAATTTCAACCTGGTTCAAGCAAGCCTGGATGCAAGAGCCATGGAATTTGCCCAGATTTCTGACTTTCTACAGGTGCACAGTGCCATTGACTGCACACACATGGCTCTCAAATCCCCGTGGCATCAAGGAGTGCAGTTCATCAACTGCAAGGGCTTCAACTCTTTCGATGTTCAGCTGCTCTGCGACCACAGAACTCATCTTCAAGGTGTGTGCTCGGCTGACTGGGAGTGTGCATGATTCATATGTCCTGAGCCACTCTCAGATCCCCTCCAATTTTAAGAGCCCATAGAGTCTACAGGGCTGTCTACTTAGGATCAGAGGATACCCACCAAAGACATGGCTGATGATGCCTGTGAAAGCACCAGTAAAAACGATGCCTCATTGCTATAATTCCTTGATTGGATTGACATTACAGAGAATTGGAGACATTACTGGGAGCTGCACTGATGAAGCTGAGCTCATGATGTTGAATCAACACCTAACATTGCACTCCACCCTCAAAGCTATGCCCACAATCAGGGAAGGTATTTGTCCTAGGTTAAAAGTGTAGCAGGCCTTTTGTACAGAATGATGAATTGGTATCCTAGAGCAAAGGGGAATTTTGCATATTCATGAGCTCTTTCAGAGATGAATGCTTGTTATTACTTTCCTACTGAGGAGATTGTTCTGTAAAGAATAACAAACTTCACCACACAGCTATCCAGTGTCTTTGTTACTTAGTTCATTGGTAGCAACATTGTCTCTGAGTCAGAAGTTGTGGTTTTCAAATCCAACCTGTCTTTAGAATTTTAATCTTAAAGCCCTGGTAAATCTGGTCTGTAGCCAGTTCAAAGCTCAATATCTTTCCTGATGTTCAGTGTCTAGGACCGGTGGAACAGTCAGTGAGAAGATATCATCCTCCCCGGAAACCTCAGTCAAACCAGTTTCCGAGATCACCAGTGTGGATGTCAGATTGGCCTTCTTGAAAATTAACCTGCGTAAAGTGAGTGGCCCAGATGGGGTACCCGATGAGCACTCAGATCCTACATGAATCAGCTAATGAGGGTATTCGCAGACATCTTTAACCTCTCCTTATTCTGATCTGAGGTCCCTACCTTCTTCAAGAAGGTAGGCACCTCATCCATAAAACAAAGAAAAGCCAGGCAGCGTGCCTTAATGACTACTGCCTGGTGGCTCTGACATCCATCACCATGAAGTTCTTCAAAAGGTTAGTCATGGCACGCATCAACTCCGGTCTCCCAGATTGACTAGGTCATTACAGCTCACCTAACGCAATAACAGGTCCACAGCAGACACCATTTCCCTAGTCATAAACGTAACTGGAGCACCTGGAAAATATGGACATTTACGTCAGACTCCTTTTTATTGACTACAGCTTGACCTTCAACACCATTATCTCAACAAAACTCATCTCCAAACTCCATGGCCTAGGATTCAGCTCCTCCCTCTGTGACTGGATCCTAGACTCCCTAACACACAGACTGCAATCAATAAGGATAGACAATGATACCTCCTCCACAATTATCCCCAACACCGATGCTCCACAAAACTGTGTCCTCAGCCCCTTACCATATTCCTTGTATATTTATGACTGTGTGGTCAAATTCCACTCCAACTCGATTGTCAAGTTTTCTGACGACATCACTGTTGTGGGTCGGATCTCAAATAATGGTGAGACAGAGTACAGAAAGGAAATGGAGATTCTGGTGAACTGGTGAAATGATAATAATCTCTTTCTTAGTGTCAGTAAAACAAAGAAAATAGTCATCAATTTTAGGAAACATAGTGGAGGACGTGCTCCATAAAGATGATGAAGTGGAATGGTCAAGAGCTTCAAGTTTCTAGATGTCCAGATCACCAACAAATTGTCCTGGTCCCTCCATGCCAGCTCCACATCTGCGAATACCTCCTCCAGGTACACTGATGTGAATTATGACTGGTGTCCCACAATGTGCACCTGGCTGGAAAACCTGCCAGAGGAGTTCAGGTGTATGCCTTGCTCATGGAGATGAGGGCCTCCGTCACTATCCCCTGATACTGGCCATATTTGGGATATCATGTGCAATTTTGGTCTCCTTATCTGAGGAAGGTTGTTCTTTCTGTAGGAGTTCAGCTAAGGTTTACAGGCTAATTCTGGGATGGCAGGACTGATGTATGAAAAGAGATTAGTTGGTTTGGATTATATTTGCTGGAGTTCAGAGGAATGAGGGGGGATCCCGCAGAAAGCTATAAAATTCTAAAAGGACGAGACAGAGTAGATGCAGGAAGGATATTCCCGATGTGAGAGATCATCTAAGGATATGAGATAAACCTTTTAGGATTGAGATTAGGGGAAATTTCTTCATTCGGAGAGTGGAATTCACTACCACAAAAGGCAGTTGAGACCAAAATATTGTATGTTTTCAAGAAGGAGTTAGATATAGCACTTGGGACGAAGGGGATCAAAGAATATGGGGAGAAGGGGGGATCAGCCTACTGAGTTGATGCATGATCAACCATGAACACAGTGAAAGGCAGAGCAGGCTTAAAGGGCCAAATGGCCTACTCCTGCTTCTATTTTCTATGTTTCTCTTATATAACATCTGCCACGCACAATGGGCGAGTTTGCAGGCTCACCATTAATTAGAAGATTTGGTTCTCCATGAGAGCAGAAAAGTTCTGCCCAGTTTCAATGTCTCTTTGAGAGCTGTCAACCCAGAATGGGCCAAATGGCCTACGTTACTGATGTAAATGTCGATGATTCTCATTCAGTTCACTTGCAATAGGCCTGCAGATGGTGATATTAAGCTATAGCAACACGGCCTCAGAAATGTCACCATGCGGTCTCTATTGGAACTATCTTCACCAGCAGAATTGCATATTTAGTAAATTTGTGAAATTATTTCTTTTCTATTATTTTCTATCTTGTTGCTGTACCTTTAATTATTCAGGTAGCTACAGCATTAGATGCCTTTCCTTCCCCCTTGTAGCTCAGTGTCTAATCTGAAACAAACTATTTCCAGTTTGGAGTCTTCTCACTACATATTTTCTGTTTCATTGGGCCAGGTTTCTTCCTGACTCACTGAAATGAGCCCTCCTTTAGGTGAGGAATATCCTGGCAAAGATTGAGGATGATTAGAAGAGATGGTTAGGTTGAGTTTGGTGAAACATTGCACTTACTGCCAGTCTGCCTCATTCACGGGGTTGTGGGTTGGGTTCTGGGTTTGAGGTCTGCAGGGGTTGGGGGGTGTTGTGAGTGTGGGGAGGGTGAGGACAAGCAGGACCCCTTGTGGTGACGCTGACCTGAAGCTCCTGTAGCTATTTGAATTCCTAGATCTTGTAAATAACTGCATCCAGTAACAGTCTGGGGCACGTGGAATGGACAGGTTACATCTTAACAGGAATGGCATTCATATACTTGCAGGGGGATTTGGTAGTCCGTTGGGATGGGTTTAAATTGATTGTCAGGGAGATGGGGGCCTGAAGGGTGGCCCAAACTGGAAGGCAGCCATATTGGTAACAGCAGGTAGCAATGGGATTAGATGGAAGGTGAAATAAAGCAAAGCTTTATTTCTGAATGCAGAATGGTGGCACAAAGACAAAGTTAAGGGCCCTCTACCTGAATGTGCACAGCACCCGTAACAAGGTAGATGATCTAAAATCAGAAATAGATGGAAATGGGAATGTCATAATTGCCATCACGGAAACATGGCTGCACAGTGACCAAGACTGGTAACTGAATGTCTGGGGATATTGGACATTTCAGAAGGTCAGAGAGGGTTAATTAGGTGTAATTAATTAATTAGTTAATTCGGTGAAATTGTGTTGGTGATAAGGGATGGGATCAGTGCAGCAGTCAGAGTGGATCGCAGATCAGAAGAACAATGTGCAGTAAACAGTGAAGGTCAACAGGCATTGGTTAGTGTTGTTTATAGACCATCTCATAGTAATAGTGTCCATCTGTGGTGCTGTTGCTGGAACAGCTACAGGCCCAGTCTCCCCCATCTCTGCAGGATGCTGGTCCTGGCCGCATTCAGCAGCATGTCAATGTAGAATAGCCAATTCAGCTGACTCCATGATTCTCCAGAATCATGCGCTGAAGGACAAAGCGAGCGGTGAGGATTCCTGATAGAGCACTTGCTTTAATCCAAAGGTCCGTGGACCAGATCTCAAGCTGACTGCAGGGCATACGAAATGATTTTGGCAACATATTGATTACTGATACCTAGAAGCATCATTAATTATCAAGTGTCCACACGGTGAAGCCTTACATTGTTTGCTGGAGCAGACGAGGAAGGAGCATCAGAGAGAAAGCTAAGACTTTACCTGTTAAAAACCTGTTTAAAATAAGTTTAAAGCACTTGTCTGTAGTGTTCCTCATTGTTTAGTTGTCGGTACACTTCTTTACAGTAATCCGTTCTGTTCAGTATGACGATGGCCCCTCCTTTGTCTGCTGGTTTGATGACAATGTTGCGGTTTGTCTTGAGAGCATGGATGGTCCAATTGGATTCCTTCGCTGCCCTCGACTGGACTTGTATGCCCAAACCATCAGGAGGTGCGTTAACACCAGATTCATCAGCCGCACTCACAAGACAGCCCCGAACATCACCCAAGCACAACGCAACGCCATCCATACTGTAAAGAAGTGTACCGACAACTAAACAATGAGGAACACTACAGACAATTACCCACAGGTCCGACCAAAGAACACACTCGTCAACTCAACAATCTGATCAAGACCTTTGATCCGGACCTTCAGAGCACCCTCCGTGCTCTCATTCCACGTACTCCCCGCATTGGAGATCTCTACTGCCTCCCAAAGATACACAAGGCAAACACACCTGGCCGTCCCATCGTATTGGGCAATGGAACTCTGTGTGAGAACCTCTCCGGCTACGTCGAGGGCATCCTGAAACCCATTGTACAAAGAACCCCCAGCTTTTGTCGCGACACTACGGACTTCCTACTGAAACTCAGCACACACGGAGCAGTTGAACCAGGGACACTCCTCGTCACAATGGATGTCTCAGCGCTCTACACCAACATCCCCCACAACAATGGCATTGCTGCGACTGCCTCAGTACTCAATGCTGACAACTGCCAGTTTCCAGATGCAATTTTACAACTCATCCGCTTTATCCTGGACCACAATGTCTTCACCTTCAACAACCAGTTCTTCATCCAGACACATGGAACAGCCATGGGGACCAAATTTGCACCTCAATATGCCAACATCTTCATGCACAGGTTCGAACAAGACTTCTTCACTGCACAGAATCTTCAACCGAAGCTGTACACTAGATACATCGATGACATTTTCTTCCTTTGGCCTCATGGTGAACAATCACTGAAACAACTATATGATGATATCAACAAATTCCACCCCACCATCAGACTCACCATGGACTATTCCCCAGAATCAGTTGCATTCTTGGACACACGCATCTCCATTAAGGACGGTCACCTCAGCACCTCACTGTACCGCAAGCCCACAGACAATCTCACAATGCTCCACTTCTCCAGTTTCCACCCTAAACATGTTAAAGAAGCTATTCCCTATGGACAAGCCCTCCGTATACACAGGATTTGCTCAGATGAGGAGGATCGTGACAGACACCTCCAGACCCTGAAAGATGCCCTCATAAGAACAGGATATGGTGCTCGACTCATAGATCGGCAGTTCCGATGCGCCACAGCGAAAAACCGCACCGATCTCCTCAGAAGGCAAACACAGGACACAGTGGACAGAGTACCCTTCGTCGTCCAGTATGTCCCCGGAGCGGAGAAGCTACGACATCTTCTCCGGAGTCTTCAACATATCATTGATGAAGACGAACATCTCGCCAGGGCTATCCCCACACCCCCACTTCTTGCTTTCAGACAACCACACAACCTCAAACAGACCATTGTTCGCAGCAAACTACCCAGCCTTCAGGAGAACAGTGACCACAATACCACACAACCCTGTCACAGCAACCTCTGCAAGACATGCCGGATCATCGACATGGATACCATCATCACACGTGAGAATACCATCCACCAGGTACATGGTAAATACTCTTGCAACTCGGCCAACATTGTCTACCTGATACCTTGCAAGAAAGGATGTCCCGAAGCATGGTACATTGGGGAGACCATGCAGACGCTACGACAACGGATGAATGAACATCGCTCGACAGTCACCAGGCAAGACTGTTCCCTTCCTGTTGGCGAACACTTCAGTGGTCACGGGCATTCAGCCTCTGACCTTCAGGTAAGCATTCTCCAAGGCGGCCTTCACGACACACGACAGCGCAGAGTCGCTGAACAGAGACTGATAGCCAAGTTCCGCACACATGAGGACGGTCTCAACAGGGATCTTGGGTTCATGTCGCACTATCTGTAAGCCCCGTGACTTGCCTGGGTTTGCAAAACTTCACTTACTGTACTGTCTGGAGACAATACACATCTCTTTAAACTGTGATCAGTGCTCCTTCCACTCACATTATCAGCCACTTCAGGTCTTGAACAGCAGGTTAGGTGTAAGGATTCGCATTCTAATCAGTAATCTCTAAACTGTCTGTGCTTTATATGCTCTGTCTGAGGCCAGAATTCTCCATTCACCTGACGAAGAGGCAGTCCCCTCGAAAGCTTGTGAGTATATTATCAAATAAATAGGTTGGACTAAAACCTGGTGTTGTCAGACTTTTTACTGTGTTTACGCCAGTCCAACACCGGCATACCCACATCATGAACCTATGAACACAGAGACTTGAGGTGAGGGGGAGGATGGGAGATAGAATAGTAATATTGATGTAATACATGGGGTTGCACAGAGCCGTGCATGAGTATAATTCCTATTAGTTAATAAATACTTACAGTTGAACCATCTAAGACTATGAATACCATAATAAGATCTACTGAACTATGCCCAGTATCTTACAACCGTTCTCACTCTAAGCCAGTGTTGGGAAACCTTCTATCCAAATTGGTGTAAGTGTTAGTGGAAAGTTTGTGCAAGTAGTGACCTGTCAAATCCAGGGAATTCCTGCTCTGATTGATGGATCTTTAAGGGTTGTAGGCTTAACTTCCCATTCCTGGGACAAGTGGGGGAGAACAATTTACCCATTTTAGCTTGAAAACTGCCATAAAATGGGAGGGGGGGTCCTCCAACTGCCAGAAGGTCACAATATACATATTACATATTACACCTGCCTCCTATCCATGTCAAGCAGCAGGCTGGCTGTCCATTTGCAAGGCTCCATTCCACCCTGCCCCCCCTCCCCCCCGCAACAAACAACCCCTCCCACCCCACAATAAAACATGCATTGGCAGGGCCTTGGGAGTCCCTGACGCCCTCTCCAGATTTCACATGAAGAAACTGGTGAGCTCCAGTGGTAAAATGACCCAATAATCATCAGCATTTAAACTGAAAGATTGAGTATGTATATATTGTGGTGATATGTGATTAAATAAGTACAGAGGTTATAAAGGTACTTCAGTTATGTCACTGTAATTGATGGTTATCACATTTACATTGAGAGCAGAGTCCAATATGAATAGAAATTGGAGGCCTTTATTTCAACTTAAATTCTTCAACAAGTTACCATGCCAACTGCATTATGGCGAATCATTTGGTGCAGAGGGGTTGGTTAGTTGATAATATCAATTACCTTTTCCCAATTAACGTCTGCAGACAAAACTGAATTCTTCAATCTGCTTGTTGCCAGAGTCCGTGAAGGTTCCAGGGTACTTTGGATTTCAATCTCACCTCCACGAAGTGACAGCCAAATACTGCAAGAGAATTGGGTAGGTGGTCTCAATGTTCTTGTACTTGTTGCTGTGACACACTATCTGCACCTCGTACTGATTGAATCGCAGCTTCTGGTGTTGGCCAGAGGAGCTGAGGAAGGTGATAGTGTAAAGAGCAAACTCAAACTCTGGGCTCACCCCCATGAAGCAGCTGCCCCTGGGCTTAACCCCCTTCTTCCAGCTGAACTGCAATGTGATCAGGTGCTTATTCTCATCCGGCTGTCGGGAAGGGAAAAGAAACCAACAAACAAACAGGAAGAGAGCGTTATAAAGTAAATGGGCATTTACCTTGAATAAACCATCCAAACCCTCAGATAAATCCCCAAAGCCCTCAGTAAAATCTCTGAACTCAACTAAAGACTCAGCCCTTCATTAAACACGAAACACCTCAATGAAACCCAAACACCTCAATAAACCCCAAATATCTTACCAAAACCCCAAACATCTCAACGAAACCCCAAACACCTCAATAAACCTCAAACATCTCAACTAAACTACAAATATCCCAACTAAACTACAAACAACCCAACTAAACCCCAAACAGCTCAACTAAACCCCAAACACCTCAACTAAACCCTAAACACCTCAACTAAATCCCAAACACCTCAATAAAACTCCAAACACCTCAATAAAACCCCAAAAACTTCAGTAAAACCCTAATACCCCCATTTGACCTTAAACTCATCATTAATCTGCAAATTCCCCCATCTGTAACCTCCCTGTCTTGTGCAATATTCACCTTGAGGTGGTTATTCTCCATGGTATAACCTCTATAATCCACATGGCCGAGCTTCTCCTGGAGGTAGAATTGGATCCAGTTGTGAAATCCAATGATTGTCCGTCTACCACGAGTTTCACCCACAAACACGTGCTCAAATCCAGATGAATCAGGCCTGGAAGAAAGGAGGTTTTAAGAGGAGGAATTTGATTCTGCAGTCAGATGCTCTTCCTCTCTGCAGCCACTCCACTCCTGGAACCTTGACTAATTCTCACTAGGGCACAGTTCCACACACACTGACTCTCACTGCGAGTACAGTTCTACATACACTGACTCTCATTGGGATACCTTCCACACTGTCTCTCACTGGGGTATGGTTCCACAGATACTGATTCTTAGTGAGATACAGTTTCACACACACTGACTCTCACTGGGGTACAGTTCCACACACACTGACTCTCACTGGGATACAGTTCTACATACACTGACGCTCACTGGGATATCTTCCACACTGTCTCTCACTAGGATATGGTTCCACAGACACCTGACTCTTACTGTGGTATAGTTCCACACACACTGATTCTCAGTGAGACATAGTTCTACACACACTGGCCGGAATCTTACCATCCTGCCCGCCACAGGAATTAGGGCAGGTGAGGGGTGGAGCAATGAAAGGTCTGTTGACCTTGAGTGGGGTTTTACAGTTTTGGAACAAGCGAGGCCTTAAAATCCTGCCTACTGAACCTCACTGGGACACAGACCCACACATACTGACTGACAGGGATACAGTTCCACACACACTGACTCTCACTGGGGTACAGTTCCACACATACTGACTCCCACACTGACTCTCACAGGGATATAGTTCCACACACACTGACTCTCACTGGGATACAGTTCCACCCACACTGACTCTCACTGGGGTACAGTTCCACACACACTGACTCTCACAGGGATACAGTTCCACACACACTGACTCTCACTGGGGTACAGTTCCACACACACTGACTCTCACAGGGATACAGTTCCATACACACTGACTCTCACTGGGGTATGGTTCCACACACACTGACTCTCACAGGGATACAGTTCCATACACACTGACTCTCACTGGGGTACAGTTCCACACACACTGACTCTCATACTGACTCTCACAGGGATACAGTTCCACCCACACTGACTCTCACTGGGGTACAGTTCCACACACACTCACTCTCACAGGGATACAGTTCCCATACACACTGACTCTCACTGGGATACAGTTCCACACACACTGACTCTCACAAGGATACAATTTCACACACACTGACTCTTACAGGGATACAGTTCCACACACACTGACTCTCACAGGGATACAGTTCCACACACACTGACTCTCACACTGACTCTCACAGGGATACTGTTCCACACACATTGAATCTCACTGGGGTAGAATTCCACACACATACTCCCACTGGGAATGGTGCCTACGCCCATTCTTAGTTAGGTCTGGCACTGTCTGGATGATAGAACAACACTGTCATTGGGATAAGCAAAGCTCAATTAAAGTTGGCACTTCCTATCAGCAAATATCTCAATTTGTATCTCTCCACACACCCACATTCATACCCAAACCACACAAGCACACACACTTGCACACAGGTATTTATATATATATTTATTTACATATACACAGCTGCAGACTAGCACCCATACACACAGCTGCAGACCAGCACACACACAACCTCTTTGTTTCTGAATTGTGTCTGTGATCACTTACTGACTGGAACCATTGCGAGCGTACAGACTGAACCAAATGTCATACAGCTGTTGTTTAAATTCCTCCTTGCTCATTTTCGCCCTCCCCTTCTTCACCAAATATCTGTGAGCAATCTGAGAAGAAACAGGGAGAAATTTTAGGAGATGGAATCGGCCAAGACATTCAACCCTTTCTGGTAGATTGAACCCAACCACTCCCCACCTCACCATTGACTTCAATCCCGCATACATCCCCCCCATCCATCAACACCAGCCTCTAGTGGTGTGCACTGTGACTGTACCTGCAGCACCCGAGTCTCCATGATAGCGTCTAGAAAGGTGTGGATCTCCTGCTCCTCCTCTGGGGTAATGGTCTCTGGTTCTCTAGTGTCAGCTTCGTAATTATCCAGTAGGGAAATGAAAGCTGGAAGGAATCACAAATTTGTCTGATTTAATCTGTGCTTTATGTCAACTGCAAGAGATTGGGATGAGTGTTCAACTGAGGGATCAGACATTCAGTATGATATCAGTGAGGGGGTGTGTGGGAATAGAGGGAGAGGGGAGAGTGTATGGGTTATATAGAGTGACAGAGGTTAGCATACAGTGAGGGCAGAATGTTACACTCCTGACCTTCAAACGTTCATTGACTTTGGCTGGACTGGAAGATAAATCACTACAGAAGGAGGCCATTCAGCCCACTGAGTTTGTACTGATCACAATCCCACCCAGGCCCTATCCCCATAACCCCATGCATTTACCCTAGCTAGTTCCCCTGACACTAAGGGTCAAATTAGCATGGCCAGTCCATCTAACCCGCACATCTTTGGACTGTGGGAGAAAGCGGTGCACCCGGAGGAAACCCATGCAGACACGGGGAGAAAAAGATTGTCCTGGCAGTCAGGCTCAGGGCTACCAGTGGTTGGGAGGGTTGGTTAAAGGACTTTCTCTGTTCAAAGCTTGCTGCTGATGCCAGTGAATAAAAGGTGTTTTCACAAGAACCCTGCAGGAAGCTGAGCCAATTCAATAGGTGAAAGCCAGTGATTGTCAATGGCTGGAAAGGGAATTAATGCGCCCTGTGCTCAGTGTAATGTAAGGGTCTGGTCTACGCAGGGTTAATGTGCAACTGAATAGAGTACTGCCCACACAGTGATGTAAGAGGACACATGGCCCAGAACCAGGGGTCAGAGTGTGTTGAGCACAGACTGGCAAGCATGGAAATGGCTCTTAGCTTATACCTTCTCCTGGATATACGTAAATAGTTCTACTTGTTAATAAAGGCTTACAGGTAAACTACTGATGACTGAAGACTTCTTTAAGTGATATGTTATTTATTTATTTATCAGTCACAAGTAGGCTTACATTAACATTTCAATGAAGTTACTGTGAAAATCTCCTAGTCGCCACACTCCGGTGCCTGCTCAAGTACACTGAGTGAGAATTTAGCTTGACCAATGCATCTAATCTGCTCATCTTTGGACTGTGGGAGGAAACCAGAGCACTCAGAGGCAACCAACGCAGACATGGGGAGAATGTGCAAACTCCACACACAGTGACTTAAGCCAGGAATTGAACCCAGGTCCTTCGCATTGTGAGGCAGCAGTGCTAACCACTGTGCCACCATGCGGCCCCAATAGCTGTAACCAACACCCTTCCAACATGGTAACAGGAGCGTATCAAAAACCCTCGAGAACTTCAAGTTTTTAGGTGTCCAGACCACCAACAACCTGTCCTGGTCCCTTCACGCGACGCTACAGTTAAGAAAGCTCACCAACATTTCTATTTTCTCAGGAGGGTAAGAAAATTCGGCACATCTGCTATGATGTTTTGCAGATGCACCATAGAAAGCATTCTTTCTGGTTGTACCACATCTTGGTATGACTCCTGCTGTATCCAAACCGCAAGAAACTACAAAGGGTCGTGAATGAAGCCCACTCCATCCAAACCAGATTCTCATCCATTGACATTGTTTATACATCTCACTGCTAGGAAGAGCAGCCAGCATAATCAAGGATCAAATGCACCCTGGACATTCTCCCTTCCACCTTCTTCCATTGGGAAAAAGATACAAAAGTCTGAGGTCACCTACCAACTGACTCAAAAACTGCTTCTTACCTGCTGCCATCACTCTTTTGAATGGATATACCTCACATTAAGTTGATCTTTCTCTACACCCTAGCTATGACTGTAACATTACATTCTGCACTCTCTTCTTTCCTTCCCTCTGTACCGTATGCTTTGTCTGTTTAACATGCAAGAGAGAATACTTTTCATTTTATATTAATACATGTAACAATAATAAATCAAATCAGTTAAGGCTCTTATGTGGTCACTTAATGGCCACCTAAGGGCCTTTTCCTACCCAGCCTCGGCTTTTAGGCTGGCAAGGACCTGATGACTAATGATGGAAACAGAAAAGGTTTTCATCTTCGAACTTGGGGCTGGGAAGTGGGAAGAGAGAAGGGCCTCAATCCGAAGGCCCCTTCTGACTGGGGATGCCCTCCACTTGGGGATCGGAGAGCTTCTACCCTCCCTCCCTCTCACCTGACCTACCCTGGGACAGGGAGATTTCCCCCCTCCCTCACTCCAGGAACTTACCTCAAGAGCGGTCCTGGGATTTAGTCTCAGGCAAAGTACTGTAGTACCTCTTCTTACCACTGCAGCACTGTGCCTGGATAGGCTAAAGAGCTGCCAGCCAATCAGATTGTCTGACAGCTCTCTGAGGTGGGGCTTCTGTCCAAGTGTGGATGGAAATCCTGACTGCTGCCAATCAATGCTCAACTGAGGATGAAATGGCAGCGGGCTTGTCAGAGTGGAGGGAGGTGGATAGTGGGCGCCAAGCAGTCACCATCCTGAAAATTCAGGGCATTGTGTAATTCATGACATGGATGTGTGGGTGTGAACTCTGAACTTTGATCCACAGATTTCCCTCTGCTGTTAATCAGCACCCTCTACACTGATAACTCCTGATGCTCTGCACATGTGTGGAGCTGAGGGGCTACTAACCAGTCAATTGTGAAGGACTCTCATCTGTAATCAAACCAGCCCCCACTATCTGGGCACCATATCTACTCCACCCTCAGTAACAGCTTGTTCTGCTCCCACTCTCCTGTACCTCCTTCTCCATTGGCATTAGCAGTGCAATGGAAGGTACATGACCTCCCATCTACCTCTGCCCTCCGGCATAGTGAGCACTCATCTCCTGCAAAGACACAAAGAAAGAGTCTCACACAACACCCCTGTCCCAGCAATGCCACTGAAACAGATCCTCAGTCCACTGAAAGACAAGATGCTTGCATTCACACAAAATTGACAGTGCCTCCTGCATGAATAATTGACCATGATGCTCTGGCATGATGCTGCTCAGAGTCCTGAGGCACCACAAATAGATCCTTGTTGAGACCCTGTGCATGGCATAGCCTGTGTCACATATACATACATACAGGGCTGCCACTTTGCCATCATGTATGCCACCCACTTCCCAGCCTTCACAATATAATCGAAGACGTTTTGGCACTACATCTATGTCCTTGCCGCAGCCCTGTGGCTACTAAGCTCTTTGGTCACTTGCAGCCAGGACTTTATGTGACACCTGTTGCCCTCCTCCTCCTTGCCCTGCCTTCCGCAATGTTTGCAGGAGTGCCTCCAGAGAGGAGTCACTAAATCATGGAGTGGCCTTTGCTCACATTCCTTCCTTTCTTTTCACTCTGCATCCTGCTGCACCCTTTTTGTGTGTGCAGTCTGTGTAACTGCTGCAGGCTATTCTTTGAAAACTACACCCTCAATCAAGCTTTTTTATATTTGTTCATGAGATGTGGGCATCATTGGCTGGACAAGCCAATGCATTGCCCATCCCTAATTACCTTTGAGGGGCATTTAAGAGTCAACCACGTTACTGTGAATCTGGAGTCACATATAGCCAAGCCAGGTAAGGATGGCAGACTTCCATCCCTAAAGGACACCAGTGAACCAGAAAATCATTTTTATGACAATTGATAATGGTTTCATAGTCATCATTAGACTTTTAATTCCATTTTTATTGAATCCAAATTTCACCATCTGCTATGATGGGATTTGAACCCAGATCCCCAGAGCATTGCCCTGGGTCTCTGAATTTTTAATCCAGTGACAATACCACTATGCCACCACCTTCCTCTCAGTTGCCAATAGTAACTCCCCCACGCCAGCCATAGTCAGTTACCTCCTCCCCAGACCATCTAATAATTGGTCATTATGCCGCAAGATACCTCTAGAAATCCCGTCATCCTCACTTGTGAGTTCACAACTCAGAAATGGCCATGACTGGAAAATCCAACCCTATGGCTAGAATTTTACCATCCAGCCAACCACAGGAATCGGAGTAGGCAAAAGACGGATCATGGAAAGGTCCACTGACCTTGGGCGAGATTTTACAGTTTCGGGACGAACGAGGTCAAAAATCCTGCCCTATATCTCTAGCTCTCTCTCTCACTGGAGTGAATTGTTGTTTGAGGTTGTACTGTTAAATGTGTCATTCCTGGGCCAGGGAGTCAAGTTATTGGGATATGGGATTTGGGTTGTCAGATTCGATGTGGGAGGTGGTGGATCTTGTACTGTACCTGAAAATGTTTTCTTTTTGAAAAGTTCCTCGTTCACAAAAAGAAACAATGGGAGCCCTGCTCCATCAGTAATGTCTGCATTTCTTAACATTCGTCCAGCCTGGTCCTGCGGGTAACAACAATAAAGGGAAAGAGTTAACCTGTGGTATAAAACCATCAAAATGATGACACAGCAGAACGCCAATCATCCCATCGTATTTCTGCTAGCTCTTTGATTGGAACTGTCCCAATCTAATCCCATTTCCCTTCTCTGCCCTCATATTGTTGATATTCTTCCTTTTTAATTTTTTCCCTACTCTGATTTAAATGTTCCAGGCGCTCTTTCAGTATCCCCTTGGAGTAAAGTAGTCCCTTTTTTAATAATCTTGTGTGTGAGTAGGGATTTTCTCACCACCCCTTCATTATTCCAATCATGCTAGAGGGAGAGGTTGGGACACGGGAATTGGGACAAGGTGGGATGGAAAGGAGGGAGAGAGTTGGGGAGGAGGGAGAAGATGAGATGGGGAGGAGGGAGAGAGTTGGATGGGAAAGAGGGAGGGTATAGGATGGAAAGGAGGGAGAGGATGGAATGGGGGAGGAGAGAGAGGGTGGGATGGGGAGCAAGAGAGAGTGGGACGGAGAGGTGGGAGAGAACATAAGAACATAAGAAATAGGAGCAGGAGTAGGCCATCTGGCCCTTCGAGCCTGCCCCGCCATTCAATAAGATCATGGCTGATCTGTCGTGGCTCAGTTCCACATTCCCGCCCTCTCCCCATAACCCTTAATCCCCTCTCTTATCAGAAACCCATCAACCAGCGTCTTAAAAATATTTAGCGAGGTAGCCTCCACCACTTCAACGGGCAGAGAATTCCAGAGATTCACCACCCTTTGAGTGAAGAAGTTCTTCCTCAACTCCGTTCTAAACCGCGCCCCCCTTTATCTTGAGGGTGTGCCCCCTAGTCCTACTGTCCTTTCTGAGTGGGAAGAGTCTTTCCACCTCTATCCTATCCATCCCATTCATCATCTTATACGTCTCAATGAGATCTCCTCTCATTCTTCTAAACTCTAACGAGTACAAGCCTAGTTTATTCAGCCTCTCCTCATAGCTCAACCCCCTCAACTCCAGCATCAGCCTAGTAAACCTCCTCTGCACTCCCTCCAAGGCCAAAATATCCTTGCGTAAGTACAGCGCCCAAAACTGCACACAGTACTCCAGCTGCGGCCTCACCAATGCCCTATATAGCCGCAGCAAGACCTCCCTACTTTTATATTCAACCCCCCTCGCTATGAAGGCCAGCATCCCATTCGCCTTCCTGACCACCTGCAAGCTGGGTTTTTGCGACTCATGCACAAGGACGAGGGTGACGTGGAGGAGGAGGGAGATAGTGGGATGGGGAGATAAGAGGTGGGATGGGGAATTAGGATTATTAGAAAAATGAGGGAAGAAGGTTCAGAGAAGAATTGTACTATTGATAAAGTGGAGTCAGAAGGAAATATAAATGAATTCAGGAAAAGATTGGAGACTGTCAAGGGAATGCTGTAGCTGACATTTCCATGTGTACCAACATTGACACAAATCTAGTAAGCAACACTGACATTAGCATTGTCCCAGCACTGGCACCTACACTTGCACTATTACTGGCACCTACAGAGCGGATTTATCACTGGACATAAGAGCATTATAAGAGTATAAGTAGGCCATTCGGCCCCTCAAGCCTGTTTCCTCATTCAGCATGATCATGCTTGTCTCCTGCCTCAATTTCATCTTCCACACTATCCCCATATCACTTAATCCCCTTAGTCTCTACTAGCTTTCACTAGCAGTGACACACAGATCAAACTGTCTGCCTCTGAGCTGAAATTTTGTTCGAAGATAACTTTCATCAGCAAGGGTTTGGTGACAAGAGATTGCTGAAGAACGAGACACTCAGCTCCCTGCACGTTTTTCCTATCTTCTTCAAACAGGAATGAAATTTGCTGTTTGGAGTAAAATAATATTGTTGAACAATTTCAAAATAACTTAGGGCTTGACTTCAACTTACCTGAAGGTCGATCTTGTAATCTACCCCTGGTTGAAGTCTGTTCACATCATTGTCCCACAGGACCTGGGCAATGTCTGACAGTTCTGTATTGCTTGCCATTCTGAAGGAAGCAGAGAAAATCAGTTTCAGAAGATGAAGCTGGACTTTCAGGAGTGAAGTTCACCATCAGAATCCAAGTCAATTCAAAGGAAAATGTGGCGAGATGGATAAAGTCGTGATTCATCATCACCCTTTTGTACCTCAGCTGAGGGAGAATTTCCCCCTCATAAGTCAATAAAGTGAAGCAAATGTATAAAGCACGCCTCCCCCTTAACCCCAGGGGTAAATGCACTATGGCAAAAAGCTCAGTTACTGATCAGTGTGTAGATAGGGAGAAGCCTCGGTGCCATGACTTCATAACATTAACATTAGGACAGAAAAAAAAAATAGGCCATATGGATCTTCGAGGCCATTCAGCTACTCAACAAAGACAATGCTTGTGGTCTTGGCTCCACTTTCCTGCCTATCCCCATTATCCTCCTTTATAGAGCAAAATTCTGTCAAACTCAGCCATGAATATATTCATTCACTGGTCTCCAAGTTATAAAATGTCGAAGTTGAACAGCCCTGTGAGAGAAGAAATTCCTCCTCATCTCCTTCTAAAATGGGAGACCCTTGAATGATGCTCACTTGCTCCAGATATCCCCCCACCAAGGGAAACACCTTCTGTGTCAAGTCCCCTAAGAACCCCTTATATCAATAAAACCTTAGTGTGATTCTGATTCCAATTACTCAGAATCCCATTCCTAGCAGTAATTAACCCTTTACCAGCTTCAGTCTTGAGCAACTCTCTTAGTCTCTAGTGTAACATTCCAGAGTGGGCAGTCCCCTCCTATTTCAGGAGTAAGCCTTCCTCCAAAGGTTGACTAATTTATTGATACTGAGGCTAATTGTAACATCCTTTTTTCTGCCTCCATTGAAACCGAGTGATTCAGCATAGATAAGGGATGGAACATGTAACTCTCTGGCTTGTATACCTTTGTCCAGTGTGTTAAAGGATGGCTGTTCATATTCTTACACACATCCTATAGAGTCATTTACAGCACAGAATGAGGATATTCAGTCCATTGAGTCCATGCCAGCTCTCTGTGGAACAATCAATCAGTCCCACTCCCTTGCTCTCCCCATAGCCCTGGAAATTTATTACCCTCGTGCGCAATTGGAGAGGCCCATCCCTGGAGCTGTTGGTACTCATCATTTAACCTTCTCACACAGCCGTATGTGCACTCTCTGCTGCCAAGGCCTCTACACACTTGTTTAGTCCCCTTTCAAAACCCCAAGGCCTGGCCAGAAATTATTCAGTGTGTTGGAGTTTGGGTGGTGCGGGGTCCCTCAAGTGTTGAGTGGAGAGCGACATTGATGTTAGTTAGTCCTGGGGGTCTGTGCTGCTACTCTTCAATAGGATACTGTTGGGAGTGTCCAGTGTGTTAAAGGATGGCTGTTCATATTCTTACACACACCCTTTACAGCACAGACTGAGGATATTCAGCCCATTGAGTCCATGCTGGCTCTCTGTGGAGCAATCAATCAGTCCCACTCCCTTGCTCCCTCCCCATAGCCCTAGAAATTTATTACCCTCATGTGCTATCCAATTTAAGAACATAAGAACATAAGAACATAAGAAATAGGAGCAGGAGTAGGCCATCTAGCCCTTCGAGCCTGCCCCGCCATTCAATAAGATCATGGCTGATCTGTCGTGGCTCAGTTCCACTTTCCCGCCCTCTCCCCATAACCCTTAATCCCCTCTCTTATCAAGAACCCATCAACCCGCTTCTTAAAAATATTTAGCGAGGCAGCCTCCACCACTTCAACGGGCAGAGAATTCCAGAGATTCACCACCCTTTGAGTGAAGAAGTTCCTCCTCAACTCCGTTCTAAACCGCCTCCCCTTTATCTTGAGGCTGTGCCCCCTAGTCCTACTGTCTTTTTTGAGCGGGAAGAGTCTCTCCACCTCTATCCTATCCATCCCATTCATCATCTTATACGTCTCAATGAGATCTCCCCTCATTCTTCTAAACTCTAACGAGTACAAGCCTAGTTTATTCAGCCTCTCCTCATAGCTCAATCCCCTCAACTCCGGTATCAGCCTAGTAAACCTCCTCTGCACTCCCTCCAGGGCCAAAATATCCTTGCGCAGGTGCGGCGCCCAAAACTGCACACAGTACTCCAGCTGCGGCCTCACCAATGCCCTATACAGCTGCAGCAAGACCTCCCTACTTTTATATTCAATCCCCCTCGCTATGAAGGCCAGCATCCCATTCGCCTTCCTGACCACCTGCTGCACCTGCAAGCTGGGTTTTTGCGACTCATGCACAAGGACCCCGAGGTCCCTCTGCACCGTCGCCTGCTGCAGTTTTTCGCCACGTAAGTAATAGTCCTTCCTACCATTCTTCCTACCAAAGTGGACCACCTCACACTTGCCAACATTAAATTCCATTTGCCATTTCCTGGCCCATTCGCCCAGCCTATCTAGATCCTTCTGCAGACTCTCCACACCCTCCGCACAATTTGCCTTTCCCCCAATCTTGGTGTCATCAGCAAATTTCGACACCCTGCACTCGGTTCCCTCCTCCAGATCATCTATATAAATGGTAAATAGCTGAGGCCCCAGCACCGACCCCTGGGGCACCCCACTAGTCACCAACCGCCAATCCGAATAGCACCCATTGACCCCTACTCTCTGCCTCCTATTTGACAACCAATCCTCTATCCACGCTAACACCCTACCCCCAACTCCATGTCCCCTGACCTTCTGCAATAACCTCTTGTGAGGTACCTTGTCAAACGCCTTCTGAAAATCCAGAAAGACCACATCCACCAGCTCTCCTCTATCCACTGCCCTAGACACATCCTCATAGAACTCCAGTAAATTTGTCAGACACGACTTCCCTTTAATGAAACCGTGTTGCGTCCGCCCTATCAAGCAATTCCCTTCAAGATGCCTCGCAATTTCCTCCTTAATGACGGATTCTAACATTTTACCTACCACAGACGTTAAACTAACCGGCCTATAATTCCCTGCCTTTTGCCTGGCACCCTTCTTAAACAATGGCGTAACATTAGCCGTTTTCCAATCTTCCGGCACTTCCCCGGAATCCAGCGACGTCTGGAAAATAACCACCAAGGCATCCACTATAACCTCCGCCATTTCTTTCAGAACCCTCGGATGCATTCCATCCACCTTCTGAAATTATTCATTGGCTCTATTTCCAACCCTCTTTTCGGCAGCGAGTTCCGAGTGGTTCTCACTAAAGTTCAGGTTTATTTATTAGTGTCATAAATAGGCTTACATTAACACGGCAATGAAGTTACTGTGAAAATCCCCCAGTCGCCACACTCCAGCGCCCGTGCGGGTACACTGAGGGAGAATTTAGCATGTCCAATGCACCTAACCAGCACATCTTTCTGTGGGAGGAAACCGGAGCACCCGGAGGAAACTCATGCAGACACAGGAAGAATGAGCAAACTCCACACAGACAGTGACCTGAGCCTTGTCCCTGGCACTGTGAGGCAGCAGTGCTAATCACTGTGCTGCCTCTATCAAATCTTGTCTTAACCTCCTTACCCCCAAGGAGAACAACTCCGGCTTCTCAAACCTAACCTTGTAGCTGACCTTGTGTTTACCCACGGAACCAGTCTGGTAAATCTCTGCTGCACCCTCTCATATCTATCCCAGTGTGATGACAAGAAATGGACTCAATGCTGCAGTTGGAGCCTAACCAGAGTTTTCAAGATAACTTCCCAACTTTTGTACTCAATACCTCTTGTTGATGCCTTGAATCCCCTATGCTTTATTAATTGGTCTCGCAACATACCCTCTCTCTTTCAAAGATCTATGCATATGAACTCCCAGATCCCTCCATCTCTGCAAATTCTATAAAACTATGCCCTTAAGTCTACATTGCTTCTTTCTATCCCTTCTATCAAAATACATCATCTCACATTTCTCAGTATTAAGTTCCATCTATGTCTACCCAGTTATACCTACCTATGTCCCATGTCCCACTGAATTTGATTGGTATCATCCTCTCTGTTAGCCACACCAAATTTGGTATCATTGACAAATGTTGACATTTTACTCTTTATTCCAATTTATACCAAAAATAACGGTGGTCTTCACACTGAAACCTTGGGCAACACTATTGTCCACCACTCTCCAGTCTGAACAATAACCATTTGCTCATTGTTTTCTATCATCTAACCTGACAGTTTTCAAATTCCCTGAACCTTAATTTTCTTAACCAGCCTTATATGTGGTATTTTGTCAGGTGCATTCTTAAAATCCATATAGACAACATCCAATGCATTCCCCACATCAACCTTCTCTGTTACTTCACCAAAAAATTCAAGGAGATTTGTAAAGCCTGATCTGCCTTTTACAAATCCCTGCTAGTTCCCTTTTCATTAGCTCAAACGTCTCCAAATACCTTTTAATTTTTCCCTGATTATTGTATCTAAAACTTTACCCACCGTGAATGTTAAACAGAGCAACCTATAGTGACTAGTAATATTTTTACACCCTTTCTTGAATAAGAGCATCACATTTGCCACTCTCCAATCTTCTCCCTCTCCCAAATTGATGCAAGATTGTGGCAATCACTGTCTCTAGTGGATTTTTATAGTAACTTCATTGCAGCATTAATGTAAACCTGCTTGTGACACTAATAAACAAACTTAAACTATTTCCACTTGTATTAGAAACCTGGGATGCAAAGCATTCACACGAGGTAACTTATCAGCATAGCCAGCCTTTCCCATACATCCTTCCTTTCAATTTTCACGCCTTCCATTACCCCTACCATCTCCACATCTACCAACACTTTATCAGTTTCCTCTTCCTCAGTAAACAGCAATACAAGGTCCTCAATTATTATTCTAACCTTGCCCTTCACCTCTAAGCTTATATCGCTTCTTTGTCCTAATAGGCCCCACACCATTTCTTTCCACCTGCTAACAATCTGCAGACCAGTAGAAAGATATTTAACTTCTCATTTGTAGTAACTGCCACTCTATTCTCGCATTCTCTCTTTACCTGTCATAGTTTCCTCTTCAGTTCCACTTTCAATTTATAAGTGAGATTTACCATGCAACCCATCATGTGATTCACCACAGGGAGAGGCAGCCTACCACTGGCCAGTGGTGGGATCTTCTGGTCCCACAGTTGCCAACAGGGTTTCCTGTTGAATGCACCCCTCACCACTGGGAACCCACGGCAGGCATGCACCGTTGGCAGCACAGGTAGATCCCACCGACATGAATGTCGGTGTTTGCAGCTGTATAGGGCATTGGTGAGGCCGCAGCTGGAGTACTGTGTGCAGTTTTGGGCGCCGCACTTACGCAAGGATATTTTGGCCTTGGAGGGAGTGCAGAGGAGGTTTACTAGGCTGATACCAGAGTTGAGGGGGTTGAGCTATGAGGAGAGGCTGAATAAACTAGGCTTGTACTCGTTAGACTTTAGAAGAATGAGGGGAGATCTCATTGAGACGTATAAGATGATGAATGGGATGGATAGGATAGAGGTGGAGAGACTCTTTCCGCTCAGAAAGGACAGTAGGACTAGGGGGCACACCCTCAAGATAAAGGGGGGGCAGTTTAGAACGGAGTTGAGGAGGAACTTCTTCACTCAAAGGGTGGTGAATCTCTGGAATTCTCTGCCCGTTGAAGTGGTGGAGGCTGCCTCGCTAAATATTTTTAAGACGCGGGTTGATGGATTTCTGATAAGCAAGGGGATTAAGGGTTATGGGGAGAGGGCGGGAATGTGGAACTGAGCCACGACAGATCAGCCATGATCTTATTGAATGGCGGGGCAGGCTCGAAGGGCTAGATGGCCTACTCCTGCTCCTATTTCTTATGTTCTTATGAATGGCCAGAAAGTTCCTACTATTGTATTTAATCTTTTTCCCACTTGAAGAATTCATCTGACGTGCATCTGTAAAAACTTTAACAATTACAGTTTAGAAAGTCTTACCTTCCTTGATGCCACTTTTGGGGTAATGATTAAGGACTGCACTCCAATGTACCTTCGTGCTCACTCACTCACATTTAGCCTGTGCTCACTGCTGGCAAGGCCCCACTACCACCACATGTCAAGCAGCGAGAAATCAATGTGCTTGATGGCTCCTGTGGCCAAGGCTCCAAAATTCCTGGACTGTGTCCCCTCACTATCTGCATTTGGTCAGCTTTTGTGCATCTTCCTGGATGTCACTGTTTGACTGTCATTGTTGGAGTTCCTGAGCAACAATAGGAGGGCTCTCCCTCACTATCTCCCTGCAAAGCGAGGATATTGAAAGGGTTAGGTAAAGCGATTGGTCAGCAGAAAGAATTCAGCCATGTCAGCACATTGCAGAGCTCTTAATACAAAAAGTGGGCCCAGAACATTGAAAAGCAGCCAGTCAGATCGCCCATGCTTAGCCTCTCTGACCTCCAACCTGACGGGCACAGAGCAGAGGGATTACTGTCACTCTCAATGCGAACATTCAACCCTGCCCTGAGTATTTACTAAACTGTAAAGAGAAACAAAGGATGCAAAATTGAGTGTCATAGCAACACATGTTTGTGTGTGTGCAATCACCACTGGCCACTTTCTGCACTACCCATACGTCATTCAAATTGTGGACACAAGTGCCTCCTCTGCAAATGCCCACAGATCTTGAATGGCCTGATAAAATTGGTCAATGCATGTGCAGGCAACATCTTTGTAAATCACTCCTGAAACAACAAAACTTGTGAAGTGAGGTGGTTCCTGTTCTGAGCTATTTAAAAGGTCATTCAGCTGCTTATAGGTGGCTCATAACCCCTACATTTAGAAGAAGGGCAGAAGATGCATGGGAACACCAGAATCTGCAGGTTCCCTTCCAAATCCAAACCATTCACCATCTTCTGATTGGAGCTATATTGCTATTCCTTCACTGTAACTGGATCAAAATCCTAGAACACTCTTCCCAACACTGTGGGTGTACCCACACCTCAGGGACTGCAGCGTTTCAAGAAGGCAGCTTACCACCACCTTTACAAGGGCAATTAAGGTTGGGCAATAAAAATGCTGGCCTAGAAAAAATGTATTTTAAACGTATGTTAAATTTGCAAAGGTTTGTGGAAGTGCTATAATAAATTACTTCTGAAATTTGGAGATTTTGGCTGCATACAGGAAGAAATGGAGCAAGGTCTGGGGACAATTGTTGCAGTGTCACATGTTCTGCAATATGAGCAGAACATTTTTCTTATTCATTCATGAGATGTGATCATTGCTAGTTAGGCAAGCATTTGTTGCCCGTCCCTAATTGTCCTTCCAGTTGGTAGAGATCACAGGTTTAGAAGGTGCTGTTGAAGGAACCTTGGTGAGTTGCTATAATGCACTTTGCAGATGTGATGTGGAGATGCCGGCATTGGACTGGAGTTGGCACAGTAAGAAGTCTCACAACACCAGGCTGAAGTCCAACAGGTTTATTTAGTATCACGAGCTTTCAGAGAACTGCTCCTTCATCAGGTCTAGTATAGATATCTATCTTGTAGATGATATACATGGTTGCTACTGTGCATTGGTGGCAAAGGAAGTGAATGTTTATAATATTGGATGAGGTTCTAATCAAGCGGGCTGCTTTGTCCTGGATGGTGCCGAGCATCTTGACTGTTGTTGAAGCTGCACTCATTCAGATAAGGGGAAGGTATTCCATTACACTGCTAACTTGTGCCTTCTAGATGGTGGAGAGGCTTTGGGGGCCCAAGAGGTGAGTTGCTTTCTGCAGAACTCATACCCTCTGACATGTTCTTGTAGCCACACTGTTTATATGGCTAGTCAGTCTAGCTTCTGGTCAGTGGTAACCCCCAGGATGTTGGTAATGGGGGGTTCAGTGAGGGTAATGCTATTGAATGTCAAAGGGCATCTCTTGTTGGATATGGTCACAGCCTGGCACTTGTGTGGCATGAATGTTACTTGTCACTTATCAAGTGAAATTAAAGTCATCTGAGATCCATAGTGAGCTGGTAAGATGGATACAAAACTTGCTTGAGCATACAAAGCAGAGAGTAGCAGTGGAAGGGTACTTTTCTAACTGGAGGTCTGTGACTAGCGGTGTTCCACAAGGATCAGTGCTGAGCCCTCTGTTGTTTGTAATATATATAAATGATTTGGAAGAAAATGAGGTGGCCTGATTAGTAAATTTGCAGATAATACAAAAATTGGGGGAGTAGCAGACAGAAAGGAGGATCGTCAGAGGACACAGCAGGATGTAAATCGGCTGGAGATCTGGGCTGAAAAATGACAGATGGAGTTTAACCCCGAAAAATGTGAGGTGATGTAATTTGGAAGGTCTACGGCAGAAGGAAAGTGTACAGTAAATGGTAGAGTCCTTAGAAATATTAGCAAACAAAGTGATCTAGGTGTGCAGATCCACAGTTTCCTGAAGATGGCAACTCAGGTGGAAAAGGTGGTTGAGGAGGCATGTGGCATGCTGACCTTCATAGGTTGGGGCATTGAGTCTAGGAACTGGAAACTCATGTTGCAGCTGTATAAGACTTTGGTTAGGCCGCATTTGGAGTATTGTGTACAATTCTGGTCGCCACACTACTGGAAGGATGTTGATGCATTGGAAAGGATGCAGAAGAGATTTATCAGGATGTTGCCTGGTTTGGAGGATATGGACTAGGAAGAAAGATTGAACAAACTTGGATTATTTTCATTTGAGCATCAGAGAATGAGGGGTACCTGATAGAGATTTACAAGGTTGAAAGGCTTGAATGGAGTGGATAGTCAGAGTCTTTTTCCTGGGATCACTCAGGGGCATTGGTTGAGAGTGAGAGAGGGAAAGTTTAAAAGAGATGTAAGGGGCAAGTTTTCACACAGAGGGTGGTGAATGCCTAGAACGTGCTGCCGGAGAAGGTAGTGGAAGCCAATTCCAGAATAATGTTCAAGAGACACCTGGATAGATACATGAACAGACAGGGAATGGAGGGATAAGGACCATGTAGAGGCAAGAAAATATTAGAAAGGCATCTGTGTCAGCACAGACTTGGTGGGTGGAAGGGTCTGTTCCTGAGCTGCACTGTTCTTTGTTCTAACCCAAGTCAGAATGTTGTCCCAGTCTTGCTGTATTTAGGCATCACTGCTTTAGTAACTGAGGAATCGCAAAAGGTACTGAATATTGTGCAATCTTCAGCGAACATCCTCATTTCTGACCTTATGACGGAAGGAAGGTCCATTGATATAACACTACATTCTGCACTCTCTCCTTTCCTTCTCTATGAATGATATGCTTTGTTTGTACAGTGTGCAAGAAACAATAATTTTCACTCTATTCTCAAAATGTGACAATAATAAATCAAATCAAATCAAATCTCTCTCTTCTGGAGTAATTCCTGGCCAACACTCCTTGTCCTTGGTGGAAGACACAATGATTTGCTTCATTTTCCTACCATTCTATCTGTACTTCTTGTATCAACAGTATGATTTCTTTCATTTTAGAGATTTCAACACATCAGTGTGAATTGGTTAAGACATTTGATCAGCAAACCTTGTTCTTGGGTTCTTTCAATGTGTGATTCATGGTTTGAAACTTTCTGTGAGTCCATTCATAGCAGGATGACAAGGTGCAGACCTAATATGTTGAATACTACTATCTTTCAAAAGACTTTCAAATTGAGGTCCATTGTCATTTACCAATTTCTCAGAGAATCCAAACCTATTAAAGACCTCTTCTAACCTCTCAATCGTCTTTCCTGATGAAGTTGACTTCACTATGGTGACTTCTGACCACTTGAAATGAGCGTCAACCATTACTAAGACTACATGTTCTTCAAAAGGTCCTGGAAAGTCAATGTGCACCCATTGCCAAGCCTTTCCAACCATTCCCAAGGATGCAACAATGCTAATGATGGCAGATTACATATCTTCACAATTGAAGAACACATTCCAGCTTTTTCTTCGACCTCCATGTCCAATCAGAAATAAGTCCTCACCATTTCTTTCATGCGCACAATTCCAAATGGCCTTCATTTAATTTGTCTAACACTCATCCTCACAATGGTGGTGGAATGATCACTCTGAGTCTCCAAAGTTTATACTGACAGCTCCGTACTTCAAGTGGAAAACAGCTTTAGTTCAGGGTTTTACAGGGTTTAGTTGTAAGGTTTTGCCTCGTTGCACCACGTCCATTACTTTGGAGAGTATCGGATTGGACCATATGTGCTTTTTCACTTGTCCTTAAGTGACTGGTGTATAGTCTATTGAAAAACATCACATATACGATGCACGTTCCATGTATTAACATGGCATGTCCACGATGATAACTGACCTCAACCTAGTGAACCAAAGCCATAGATTGATTAAAAAAAAGTTGATTATTATTAAAATTAATCATTATAGCCACAGAACGCATCAAGGAGGACATGAATGGGAATCAAATGTACCATCTTTCCACATTGGTTTAAACCTTCATCACTTGATAAGTGTGGTTGTTGCCAACTAACCATCTATAAAATAGTAAATTTTATTATTAAAACTTTAAATATAAAAATATAAAGCAAAATATTAAAAAGAGATGTGATAAATCATGCAAAATAATTTTAAAATAGTTTTAAACATAGACCAAAATATTAAGTATCCATTAAAATCTGTAAAATCTTTACTAGTTTGTAAAATTACAAACTGGGTGGTCTGCTCTGCAAAACTCTTGAAATTCTTAATCTCAAGAAATTTCATTAATTGGTCATTTTGTTTGTGCCACTTGCCTCTGGCACCCATAACAAATCTGAAAAGCTTAACCTCAGAGCATCTGGTCAAGTCCACGAAATCTTCTACAAGATGGTTATATTTGTCTACTTTTTCTTTCCAAGCTCTTTCAAGGGAACCATTCTTGTCTTCAAATTGTCTTCACATTGACCATAGCCACCTTATTTTCCTTACATATTAAGATATCTGGTTTAAAAAGTTGCTTATTCATTGTTTTAATATGAGGTTCTAAAAAGATCTTAAAATGGTGTTTTAAAACAAAGCCTTTCAATAGTAGTAAAACTTTTGCTGTGTCTGACAATTCTGGGGTTTTTGACGTATGGACCGTATCCCAAAATATGCCCAAAATGATTTCATTATCTGTTTTGCATCCCCAACTGATCTTCCAATAGATAAAAATTTTCTGGTGGGTATGCATTACTGAAGTAGAAGAGCGTTGATAAAATTCAACTCCTTAAAACAGTTGAATCGCACCCAGTGATTCGACACAGGATCATCAAGGAAGTAGGGAATACCAATGCCCTGATAATTTAATTTTGTTCAATTTCTAACTTCCCATTTTTTCCAATTTAGGGAAGGATCCTCGTCTATTCCTTCAGCCCTAATTAGGGCATTATGAGGATCTAAAGCCTCCATAGAGTCATAGACGTTTACAGCATGGAAACAGGCCCTTCAGCCCAACTTGTCCATGCCACCCTTTTGTTTTGAAACCTGTAGCTAATCCCAATTGCCTGCATTAGGCCCATATCCCTCTATACTCATCGTACCCATGTAACCATCTAAATGCTTTTTAAAAGATAAAATTGTACCCGCCTCTACTACTACCTCTGGCAGCTTGTTCCAGACACTCAATACTCTTTGTGTGAAAAAATTGCCCCTCTGGATACTTTCGTATCTCTTCCCTTTAACCTTAAACCTATGCCCTCTAGTTTTAGACTCCCCTACCTTTGGGAAAAGATATTGACCAACTAGCTGATCTGCGCCTTTCATTATTTTATAGACCTCTATAAGATTGCCCCACAGCCTCCCATGCCCCAGAGAAAAAAGTTCCAGTCTATCCAGCCTCTCTTATGACTCAATCCATCAAGTCCCAGTAGCATCGTGGTAAATCTTTTCTGCACTCTTTCTAGTTTAATAATATCCTTTCTATTATCACTTCTTTAACAACCCGGAGGCTCCTTAACTAGATGCAATTAAAATCTAAATCTACTCCATAATAGTGGAAGAAGGACAACACCTCTGAAACTTCACTCTTCCAAAAACTTCCCTATTTCTTTAAAATAGATATTGGGATTTTAGATTCAAGTTTTGGAAGTACTAACCCCCCTCTCTTATCTTAGAATAGAGAATTCCTTCCGCAATGTGTTCAGGTAGATATAGTATGTTCTCCGCCACCTTTTTAATATCCAATGTGATAAGCTTATTTTGAGATACCTCAGTTAGAATTAACTAATAATAGAAGATAGGGGTGAAGTAAACTTTTATAATATATTAAATGTTTATGTTGGTTTATTAGCTTATATACATTATTCAAGATGGCAATATTTTTGTTACAGCCCGATTTATTAATCATAAATCCTCTTTGACTTTTAATAGACTGATTACTTTATCTAATCATCTACAGATTATTTTAGTAAAAGTTCTCAATGGCAAAGATCCAATAGTTAAGGGGTGGCCAAGTATCAATACTTTCAAGGGCCTCCATCTCATCGAATTTGGGAATTAGAATCATCTCGTCATCTTTAATGTATTAGGAACATCTCCTGTAGAAAGCCAAATGTTTTAGATTAGCACTAACACACTAGGAAATTTATTCAAGCACTTTAATATATCCTTAACTTTAATTCCGTCTGGACCGGGAGCTGTATCCTTCATAAATTGCTTTAAAGTCATAATGATTTCCTGATCTGTAATTGGGTCCAATAAACCTTTATAATCTCATTTGGTTTTACTTTCTCAAATTTGTTAATATCCACTCTGACTTTATTTGTTCTTAGCCTCTCTGTAAAATATTTCTCCAAATCTTTGATAGCTAATGGGCATTTAATATTCTGCAGACCCACCATTAATTATCTCACTAATTCCCCCTGTTTAAATGTATATAGCTATTGAGTCTTTCTGAAATTACTTTTTTGACTAGCTCTTGATCTTGAGGCTCGATTATTTTTACTATACCTTATAGGATTTATAGTAACCAATTTCTTTTTACTTTTAGCATCTGTTTGTTTATTTTTAAATCCTTGCTTAATTAACTTATCTATTAGGTCTTTATTTCTTTTACTAATCTCAAGTCTTTTAGTTCCCCATTTATCTGGTCAAATTGGTTCTAAAATCAAATCTGCAACTATCTTGGAATTAATTTTATTGCTGCTATTTTCCTGACTATTTTCCTTCATTATTTTATTGTTCACTTCTCTCCTTTCTATATTTTCATTGAATCCTAGGAAGTCATCACTATCTTCAAGATTTAATGTTTGCTCTATCTCATCATTAACAATAATATCAGAATATGGTTCATTTAATGTCTCCACTGGATTATTCAAATTCTCTTTCTTGCTTCAATTTAATATATCCCACCGTTCTTCTTTTATCAGAGATTCACTTGTTCATTTTGGATTTTAAAAATTCAACAATTTTACAATTGATATTTGAGCAATTTTTAAACTTTAATTCTAATTCTATAAGAGCTTCAGTCTCTCCCTCTGTCCAAGCTGAGCATATTTTACTTACAGCCTCTTTACTTTCTTTATTAACATTCCTTTCTACCCATATTTTATTCCTCTGTATTGAATGGCTTTTATCCTCATGCGTGTTCAATCCTCTCTGCATTTTAAATTCTTTACCATACATTTTACATCTAAATTTCTGCATGTCTAAACTCGAAATCTCTACTCTATTATCCTCATTACACTTGCCATAATGGCAAGCTGTGGAGTGGAACTCTCCAATTTTACCGCATTTTGTACATATCACTTTTAATCTATATTCTTTATGTACCACTTTGATATGTTCTTTAAGCATCTTAAGGGAATTAAAGATGATAGGGCAAATGGAACAAATATATTCTGTACATGGATAGGAAATATTTATAAATGAATCCGACAAAGATTTAGATTTATTAAGTTCTACCTTAGTAACATATTAAAATTAGACTCCAGTGTCTTAGACTTCCTCCCAGCAAAAGGGTTATAAAGATTATTATCAATAAGACTGTTAAAAGGTATCAAACTAAATTCAACACTCTTGTTATAAAATATTAAGTCCGTAGAATTATTAAAAGGAGATCATGATCCTTATCCTCCCAGATTCCTTCTCTCATAACCGAGTTAATATCCTATAGTTTGATGTCACTGTGTATGCCAATGTCAGGTCCCACAGATGTTCCCAGGGTTGTCTCAACTGTCAAATAATGGTTACTCTGTCACAAGAATACCATCAACTGTTCAAAGTTTCCTCATTGGTTTGATTAAGTCATCCTCCAAGGTTTTAGTGGAGGTGGGTTAAAATGTCTGGGGGCGCACAGGTTTGGCACCCCTGTCACCGCAATTGCAGATACAACAACAGGACTTAACGTTACGGTCCACAGTGACCACTCAACCAGAATGGGGATGTTCTTAATCTGGTTATCATCCCAACCGGTACAATTATCAGCTTCCGCTCCAACCGCCATTGTTTACTTTCTCTATTTGAACTCCACCTGTAGGAGGAAAATTGGTTTCTGCAAATCACCCAGCGTATATGATTTAGCTCAGTCAGAGTTAGCTGTCTTAGTAGATTTTAGGAAACCTCTCTAAACTGAGCAACTCAGAGTAGAGGGGACATCTAGACTCTAAGAAGATATTTCCAGGAGTACCAAGTGGAGGTACTGATGCGGCTCTGGTTAAAAACCATGAAACACCAGAGTCATAGCTACTCCCAAAGTAGATGATGCTTCTGCTTGAGTAGTCTGACAAACTATTTGCTAATGGTGATCGTGAAAGTCCATCTACATTACAATGGAGACTTCATTGTCAATACTCAATGGTATAAGTATGTGCAGACAAAAGCAATGACCATTTCTGCATTCTACTTGCTGCTAGTGACAGAATTCCTGTGTGTGGTCCAAAAATTGCCTTCAATGGATGATGTTCCATCAATAGTGTGAACTTTCTTCCACACAGGAATTGATGGAACCTTTTTACTCCAAAGATAATCCCTCAGGCTCTCCTTTTGATTTGTGTTTGGTTACTTTCAACTTTGTTCAATGTTTGAAACACAAAGGTAATTTGTTCGCTGACAGCGTTATATGGGATAGCACCTGTCACAGAAAGATCCAGCAGGTTTCTCCCTCTCCCAGTAAAATAACAGAACTGCTCTCTGTTCTACATCCATTTGTGATCAATGTTTTAACCTGCTTTCTCATAGTGTGTGGCACTTTTCCAGATCTCTGTCTGTTTTTATCCTTCTTACCCACATCTTCACGGTAAGCAGATAACCACACTCCTTTGTTGAAAATCTTGGCTCTGTTTCCATTGCTGTTGCCAAGGTTCTATCACATTGCTCTGTGAGAATACAGATTTCTTCTAAATCTTAAATGTGCCTGGAGCATGTTTGTTCCGAATCTGTGCCCTCCAATCTGATACCCTGGTAGCTCCAGTAACCATCCATCTGCAGCATTCCCTTCGGTCCTATCTACCAACTTAAACAAAACACGGCACTTCGCTGGATGTTGTCAAATAATAATAATTGATATTGGATTCATACAGGCCTTTCCCAATTTCAGAATATCCCAACAGCCAATGAAGTATTTTCAAAGTGTAATCACTGTTGCAATGTGGCAATCAATTAGCTCGCAGCAAGATCTCACACACCATGATGATATCATCTGTTTTAGTGATGTGGGCTGAAGGTTAAACATCCAGCCAGACAAGAGGGAAAACCTTTCAGCTGCTCCTCTTCGAATAGTAGCCATGATTTCTTTCACATCCCACCTGAAAAACAGCACATCTGACAATGCAGTACTTCCACGATACTGCTCTTCTCATAATTTGCTTTTGAATGGTTCTATCACTCATTAAGCTAATCTTTCTCTTCACTCTATTTGTATTCTACACCCTCTCCGTTCCTTCTCTATGTACTCTATGAATGGTATATTCTTGTCTGTAATAGCTCGCAAAAAACAATACTTTTCACTGTAGCCCAATACATGTGACAATAATAAATCAATCAATCAATACAGCACTCCTGTTCTGACACAATAGCATTAACACAGCCAGGAGTATGGACTTGAACCATAACTTTCTGATTAAGAGATAAGAATGCCACTGAGCCATGGTTAAATATACAATTAAATATCTAAACATCTACCCGCATAATGGAATAGATCTATATCATAGGATCATGGACATATCATTTCATAGATAGCGAGGCAGCATTTGATCAAGTGCGGCATCAAGGAATCCCTGTAGAAACATAGAAACCAGAAGCGGTAGACAATTCTGCATTTCAAGCCTGCTCCACCATTCAGCTTACTCATGGCTGATTATCAAATTCAATATCCTGATCCCCCCCTTCCTCCCATATCCCTTAATCCCTTTAGCCCCAAGAGCTAAATCTAATTTCTTCTTAAAATCAGAAAATGTTTTGGCCTCAAATACATTCAGTGGTAGTAAATTCCACACATTCACCACCTCTGGGTGGGGGAATTTCTCCTCATGAGAAGAAGCAAAGTCAATGAGAACCAGACAGAAATCTCGACTAGTCCAAGTCACCTAGCTTAAATGACAATGGCTATGATTTTTGAAGGTCAAAGCTCAGCGTCAATACATCCCTGCAGAAGCTCCTCATGATACCTGCATCATCAAAAGAGCTTCCATCCATCGTAAAGGGTGGTGAATCTCTGGAATGCTCTGCCCGTTGAAGTGGTGGAGGCTACCTCGCTAAATATATTTAAGACACGGGTAGATAGGTTTTTGGTAGGCAAGGGAATTAAGGGTTATGGGGAGAAAGCGGAAAAGTGGAACTGAGCCACTTCAGATCAGCCATGATCTTATTGAATGGCAGGGCAGGCTTGAGGGGCTAGATGGCCTACTCCTGCTCCTATTTCTTATGTTCTTATGTAAGAACGGAGTGGGGTTGTTCATTAGTAGTTGCACAATGTTCAGTACAATTTCCCCAGGTATGAGTGAGGTCTGTATCCACATGCAGCCAGACCTGAAAAATATTCAGGTTTGGGTTGATAAGTGGCAAGTGCTAGGCAGTACCCATCTCCAAGAACCGAGAATATGAATCCCCACCAGCAACAGCCTGGCAGTTACCATTGACCAGAAACATAATGGGACCAGTCATTTGAATGCTGTGGCTACAAGAGCAGGTCAGAGGCTGAGTATTCTGTGCAGAGTGATGTTTCTGACTTCGGAATGATCTGTCCGTCATCTACAAAACACAAATCAGGAGTGTAATGGAATACTCTCCACTTGCCAAGATGAGTCTAGCTCCAACAACACTCATGAAGCTTAGCAACATCAAAGACAAAGCAGCTATTTGAATTGACCCTTATGTACCAAATTAAACACTAATTCCCTCACCACCGACAAAAAGTGGCAGCCTTGTGTATCACCTACAAGACGCACTGCAGCAACTCACCAAGATTCCTTAGTACATTCCAAACCCACAAACGCTATTGCCTAACAGGACAAGAGCAGCAGATGCATGGAAACACTTGCAATTTCCCCTACAAATCACTCACCATCCTGACTTGGAACTATATCATAGTTCTTTCACTGTCATGGAGCCAAAATCAAGCCAAAGTCACTCCCCATTGGTACCTACAGCACAACGACTGCAGTGTTCCACTAGGGCAGTTAGAGGTGGGAAATAAATACTGGCCTTGCCAGTGGTGCAAAGTACAAATATAGAGTGGCACGGTAGCACAGTCGTTAGCACTGCTTCTTCACAGCTCCAGGGACCTGCGTTTGATTCCCGGCTTGGGTCACTATCTGTGTGGAGTCTGCACATTCTCTGTGTGTCTGCATGGGTTTCCTCCAAGAGCTCTGGTTTCCTCCCACAGTCCAAAGATATGCGGGTTAGGTCGATTGGCCATGCTAAAAAATTGCCCCTTAGTGTTCTGAGATGTGTAGATTAGAGGGATTAGCGGGTAAATATGTAGGAATGTGGGACAGGCCCTGGGTGGGATTGTGGTCAGTGCAGACTTGATTGGCCTAGTGGCCTCTTTCTGCACTATAGGATTTCTACAATTCTATGATTCTAAATTGCAGTAATTTCAAAAATTACATCAAATGAAACATTCTGACATTGGAATCATAGAAAATTAAAGCATTAGAGGTCATTCAGCCCACTGCATCCACCCTGATCAACAAGCAGCCTTCCAGTCTACACTTATTTTCAAACCTTGGATTGTGTTCTTTAGATTTTGTACTTCAATTGACATTGAAGTAATTTTTAAAACTATGAATGTTTCTGTCTCCAACACTCTTTCAGATAGTGTGTTCCAGATCCCCACCACCTTCTGAGTAGAGATATTTCCTCAAATCCCCTCCGAACCTTCCATATCTTACCCTCAATCTAGGCCCTCTTGTTATGGATCCCTCAGCCAAGAGAAATGTGCCCTTCCTAACCATTCTATCTTCCTCTCATAAATATATTCAATCAAATAAGTCTCCCCTCAGCCTCTTGTATTTCAGAGAAAACAACCCTAGCCAATCCAATATTTTTATGTAACTGAAATTCTCCAGTCAAGGCAATATCCTCATACGTCTCCTCTGTTGTGCAATCACGTATTTCTATCGTGTAATGACCAGAACTGCATGGAATACTCCAGCTGTGGTCTAACTAGTATTTTATACGCTTTCCATACAACCTCTATCTCTTATATTCTTTGTTCTGATGACTTCAGCCAGACTAATGAGGTTGGCTTGCTAGAGTATGAACTACCTGATGAGTCCCATCCCATCACCAGGACACACCTTGGAGGGCCTTGTTGACACAGAGCGGCGGAGGTGTCCAGTGGAGGTCCCTCTATGGAGGGATCTCCCTCACTATCTTGGAGACCTAGGGTGGAGGGTGCGACATGCAGCAATACTGTACAACCATAGGTTCTTTTGGTTCACGGGCTCCCAAACATACCCTTTTTGCAACCTTATGGAATCCGTGGACCATGTCTACATTACATATTATAGGTTGCACACCCTTTTCAGTTTCCTCGAAAATTTTTTATTGGTGATTTGTTTGCACTTCAGTCCCATGCTCCTGATCTACGGACACCCGGTGAGGAGAGGGGAGGGGAGGGACGCCGACCTCCTCGTGAACCTGCTCCTGGGCCTGGCGAAACGCGCCATCAACAGGTCCAGGCAGCGGGCGATCGACGGGGCCGTCCGTCCCGACTGCCTGCCCCTCTACCGCGGCTACGTTCGCGGCCAGGTGTCCCTGGAGAGGGAGCACGCGGTGTCCGCGGGCGCTGTCGAGGCCTTCCGTGCCCGTTGGGCACCGCAGGGGCTGAGGTGCCTTATAGACCCCGATAATCACATTTTGATTTGACGTGTCTTAAGTTTCCTTTGTACCTTTTGTTTCTGTTCGGGCCGTTCCCCCTCCTTTTGGGGAGCTGCCCCCTTTTTCTTTGTCCAAATGTAATTTAAGTTTGTTTACTTGGTTTGACCCGAAAGATCAGTTCCACGCCCCATCTACAGGCACCTGGTGTGGAGGGAGGCAGGTCAGGAGGAGGACTTCCTCGTGAACCTGCTCCTGGGCCTAGCAAGGTGCACCATTGATAGCTCCAGGCAGCAGGCGATTGAGGGGGTCATCTACCCCGACTGTCTGCCCCTCTACCGTGGCTATATTCGCAGCCAGGTGTCCCTAGAGAGGGAGCATGCGGTATCTGGGGGCACAGTTGACGCATTCCATGCCCGCTGGACACCGCAGGGACTGGAGTGTATTACTGACCCCAATAATCACATTTTAATTTGATGTTTTAAGTTTCCTTGCTACTTTGTCTTTTATTTCAGGCGATTCCCTCTCCTTTTAAAGAGCTGCCCTTTTTGAGTTGTCCCTTGATTAATTTGATTTTGTTTATTTGGTTGGTACCCAAAAAAGGTCTCTGATGAGCCTTAATTGATGGTTAAATCAGGGACCTATTTAAAGCAGGCGTGTCAGTCTCCCAGTCTGCATTCAGCAGGGAGCAACTGGACAGAGCTGGCTGTATGCAGATGTATAGTGTAAATAAAGTAACTTGGTGACAGGACTTTTGCCTCTGTGGAGTTATTACTGCAGCGATGAAGAAAAAAGAGTCACCAGAAGGAACTTGCAGAATCACTGCACAAATTGAGGGTAAGCCATTGTTGAGAAGACATGCTGTTGTTTGGGTAGTTGGACTCTTTTGACTCTGCAGTGGAGGACTAGGCCCAATATGTGGGAAGGATGAAGTATCTTCAGGGCAAACAATATAACTCCTGATGAGAAGCAAAGGGTTATCCTGTTGACTGCTTGTGGACCAGCAGCTTTTGCGTTTGAGGAGTTTAACTTTCCTGGAGGCACCGGACACAAAGTCCTTCCAAGGGTTGTCAAACTTATTATGACCCTAAGCCACCCCTGATCCTACAGAGAAACCATTCACACTCCACAATTAGAGAAGCAGGGGAGTCGATCACCAGTTTCCTAACAAGGCTAAGACATCTGACGGAGCTTGCAAATTCAGGTCGGGGGGGCCGGGTAGACCCTAAGTGAGATGCTCCGAGATCGATTGGTGTGCAGAATTAACAATAGGATTATACAGAAATGCCTGTTGGTGGAGGCCCCCCTGGGTTATAAACAGGCATTACAACTGGCCTTGTCATTAGAAAAGGCAGCAAGCAAAACACATGAGCCCCATGGTATCCTGTTGGAGGTAGAGGCCAACACCAGGGAGACTGGGTTAGGGGACTATGGAGCAGGCCATTACATAGCAGCCCTCTGAGAGGATTTGGATTCAAAAGAATCCAAATTCATCTAATGAACTGCACCTAGACAAGATCAGGTTAAGCCCACAGTGACAGCAGTTCCTGTAGAGCCCTGCCTGATGCCTGTTATGATTGCCTTTGTCAGGATGCATAGAAGAAAAGCAAGTCTCCTAAACCAACATGATTGAAAGGAACACATAGGCCAAGGGGCAGGAGAATACACAACCTGGAAGCTCCTCCTACCTCTGATGAGAAACAGCTATTGTGCATAGCAATGACAAAATCAGAATCCATCAAACTGTCAGTGACACTGAATGTACATCCAATTTTAATGGAGGTTGACACAGGCGCAGCCATATTGGTCATTGGGCAGACAATGTTTAACAAGATACACACTGGACTCCAACCCTTAGCCTCGACCAGAACTTCAGCAAAGCTAAAGACCCATACAGGTGAACGACTGAAAATGATGAGTACAATCTATATGCCAGTTGCTTATGGGAAACAATTAGTTAGGCTCCCATTAATGGTAGTGGAAGGTTTGGGATTGAGCCTATTAGAGCGAAATTCATTAAAAGAGATCCAGTTAGATTGGAAAATACCTTCCAGCTGGAAAATGGTCGCCTAAGTGAGACTCTGAGCAAATATCCAGAGCTTCAGGAGTGCCTAGGGACAATCAAAGGAGTCAAGACAAAATTGCACGTTGACCCGAAGGCTGTCCCAAAGTTTTGCAAAGCCTGACTGATACCATTTGTGTTAAGGGAAAAGATTGATGTGGAAATCAAAAGATTAGTGCACAAAGGAATAATAGAACTGGTCCAGGTCACGGAATGGATGGTAGCCATGGTTCCTATCTTAAAGCTGGCTGGCTCGGTGCACCTTTGGGGAGATTTCAAACAGACGATAAATTGTTACACTCAGCTAGACAAATACCCAATCCCCAGGATTGAAGATCTGTACGCAAAGTTGGCAGGAGGACTCCTATTCAACAAAACTGGACATGAGCCACACATACCTGCAACTATGGCTGGACAAGGATTCACAAAAATTTGACACAATAAATACGCTGAAAGGCCTCTTCCAGTATAAAAGATTGCTTCTCGGGGTTTCATCAGCTTGTGCCATATTCCCAAGGACTATGGTGAGCATCCTATAGGGGTTACCACAGGTTGCCATTTACCTTGACGATGTCCTCATTATGGGTAAAACAAAGGTGGAACATCTGCAGAACCCGGAGGAAATTCTCAGATTTGCAACAGCAGGAGTGCATCTGAAAAAAGAAATGTCTTTTTAGCACCACGAGTAACCTACCTTGGGTACAAAGTGGATAAGTGGAACCTACATCTTCCAGACGATCAGGTGCAAGCAATAACAGACACCCCGGTTTCCACAACCATCCAGGAGCTACAGTTGTTTATAGGACTGGTAACATACTATGGGAAATTCACACAGAATAGGGCCTCCATTCTGGATTCATTCTACCAGCTGCTTAAAAAAAGGACAAACTTGAGAATGGTTGACCCACCAGGACAAGGCCTTCAAGAAAATTAAACAGTAACACTCATCTGAAAATGTATTGGTACATTATGACCCCAAGAAGGAATTGGTACTTATCCGTGATGCATCCCCATATGGAGTGGGTGCACAGTCCTGGCACAAAGTGGCAGAATGGACAAGAGCGGCCAATAGCATATGCCTCCAGGACTCTGGCAATGGCAGAGCGAAGAAATGCCCAGATTGAAAAGGAAGGACTGGCTGTAATCTTTGCAATCAAAATATTTTACCAGTATTTATATGAGCAAAAATTTACAATCATAATAGATCATAAACCCTTGCTGGGCCTACTGAAGGAAGACAAAGTAGTGCTGCCAATAGCGTCAGCCCGGATCCAGCACTGGGCATTATTGCTGGCAGCACATCAGTATCGATTGGAGAACCGATCAGGGACGAGAGATGCTGATGCTTTACGGCAACTTCCGTTACTGGACACCACACCATTGGTACCTAGAATGGAGGAGACCATGACGGCGTTAAACTTTATGGATACTCTCCCAGTGGATGCACACAATATATGCCAGTGGACACAAAGACCCTGTTTTGGTGAAGGTAAAGCACCTGGTGCCAACAGGGGAACTGGAAAGACTGGTCCATCCACAGTTCCACCCATACTGGAGCAGGAGGCAGCAGATCACAGTGGAAGATGGGAAACTGCTGTGGGGAGCATGGGTCATTGTCCCAAAGCAGGGCTGTCGAGACATACTAGCCAAACTACACCATGGGGGCACCCTGGAGTATCAAAAATAAAGGTGCTAGCCAGGAGCTACCTCTGGTGGCCAGGTCTGGATGCAGACATGGTGAAACTGGTAGGCCAGAAGTGCCAGTAGAAGCAGAAGGTGTCACCAGTAGCCCTGCTGCACCTGTGGGTATGCCTGGCAGACCATGGTCATGGCTCCATGTCGGTTTTTTTTTGTAGGCCCATTTACAGGGTCCATGATTCTGGTGATAATGGATGCCCATTCCAAGTGGTTAGACATCTATAAACTAAACTCAGCAAACACAATGGCAACCATTGAAAAACTGCGCACCTCGTTCGCAATGCATGGAATCCCAGAGGTATTAGTTTCTGATAATGGTTCAATGTTCACCAGCTGAGAGTACACAAAATTTATGAAATCAAATGGGATCCAGTACATCAAAATGGCACCTTTATCAGCTGGCATCAAATGGGCTAGCGGAGAGAGCAGTCCCAACATTAAAGGCCAGGTTGAAAAAACAGCCAGCGTCCTCATTAGAGACAAATCTTTCAAGGTGGTTATTTGACTACAGGACCACTCCATACACCACCATGGGAACTGCTCCAGCAAAGTTACGGATAGGCAGATGGCCCCACACCAGACAGCCTGTTGTCAAACCTGGGAGGAAAGGTGGAAAGACATCAGGAAGCCCAATGCAGGGGTCATAACAGCACTCGCCGAGAGAAGCACTTTGAAGCAGGGGAGAGAGTTTGGGTCAGAAATTATGGGTAACTGGAACAGTCGAGTCCAGGACCAGACGGTATCCTACTGAGTACATGTAGGCGAGGTAGTGGTGAGGAAACACCTGGATCAGGTCCAGGCCTCTCACACTCCACCTGTTCCTGAGCTGAGTCTGCCCTGCAGCCCTAGGGATAAGCAAAGTCCCCCTTGATAAGCCAGTACTGCCTCCCCTGCACCCATGATGGGAACCTCAGGGTCCAAGTGTTGACTGGGGGAGCGCGTTGGAAGGAAGGTCTGCTGAGGAGCAGTGGAGGATCTTTAAGGAGATCGTTTTGGTGCTCAGCAGAAATTTATTCCGATGGTTAAAAAGGACCGTAGGAGGAGAGGTAATAAGCCATGGATAACAAAGGAGGTGAAGGAAAGTGTTAAATTAAAAGCGGAGGCGTTTAGAGTAGCTAAGAGTAGTGAGCGAGAAGAGGATTGGGAGAAGTTTAAATGTCAACAAAGATTGACAAAAGTTGATAAAGAAGGGTGGGAGAAACTATGAAGCTGGGCTAGCGCTTAATATAAAAAAGGATAGCAAGAGTTTTTATAAATATATAAAAAGGAAGAGGCTGGCTAGAGTGAGCGTTGGTCCCTTAGAGGATGAGAGGGGGGACTTAGTGATAGGGGATGGGGAAATGGCTGAGGCCTTGAATAACTTTTTTGTTTCGGTCTTCACGGAGGAGGACGTGAATAATTTGCCGGGTGTTAGCGATGGAAAGGTGATAGGACTGGAGGGTCTCAATGACATAATTGTTACTAGAGAGGCGGTGCTCGACAGACTGGAGGGACTGATTGTGGACAAGTCCCCAGGACTGGATGGAATGCATCCAAGGGTTCTGAAAGAAATGGCAGAGGTGATAGTGGATGCCTTGGTGGTTATTTTCCAAACGTCGCTGGATTCCGGGGAAGTGCCGGAAGATTGTAAAACGGCTAATGTTACACCGTTGTTTAAGGAGGGTGGCAGGCAAAAGGCAGGGAATTATAGGCCGGTTAGTTTAACTTCTGTTGTAGGTAAAATGTTAGAATCCGTCATCAAGGAGGAAATAGCGAGGCATCTTGAGGGGAATTGCTTGATAGAGCAGACACAGCACTGTTTCATTAAGGGGAAGTCGTGTCTGACAAATTTATTGGAGTTCTATGAGGATGTGTCTAGGGCGGTGGATAGAGGAGAGCCGGTGGATGTGGTCTTGATTTTCAGAAGGCGTTTGACAAGGTACCTCGCAAGAGGTTATTGCAGAAGGTAAGGGGGCATGGAGTTGGGGGTAGGGTGTTACCATGGATAGAGGATTGGTTGTCAAATAGGAGGCAGAGAGTGGGAGTTAATGGGTGCTATTCGGATTGGCGGTTGGTGACTAGTGGAGTGCCCCAGGGGTCGGTGCTGGGACCTCAGCTATTTACCATTTATATAGATGATCTGGAGGAGGGAACCGAGTGTATGGTGTTGAAATTTGCTGATGACACCAAGATTGGTGGAACGGCAAACTGCGCGGAGGGTGTGGAGAGTCTGCAGAAGGATCTAGATAGGCTGAGCAAATGGGCCAGGAACTGACAAATAGAATTTAATGTTGGCAAGTGAGAGGTGGTCCACTTTGGTAGGAATAATGGTAGGAAGGACTATTACTTACGTGGCGAAAAACTGCAGCAGGCGACGGTGCAGAGGGACCTCGGGGTCCTTGTGCGTGAGTCGCAAAAACCCAGCCTGCAGGTGCAGCAGGTGGTCAGGAAGGCTAATGGGATGCTGGCCTTCATAGCGAGGGGGATTGAATGTAAAAGTAGGGAGGTCTTGCTGCAGCTGTACAGGGCATTGGTGAGGCCGCAGCTGGAGTATTGTGTGCAGTTTTGGTCGCCGCACTTGCGCAAGGATATTTTGGCCTTGGAGGGAGTGCGGAGGAGGTTTACTAGGCTGATACCAGAGTTGACGGGGTTGAGCTATGAGGAGAGGCTGAATAAACTACGCTTGTACTCGTTAAGAGCTTAGAATGAGGGGAGATCTCATTGAGATGTATAAGATGATGAATGGGATGGATAGGATAGAGGTGGAGAGACTCTTCCCGCTCAGAAAGGACGGTAGGACTAGAGGGCACAGCCTCAGGATAAAGGGGGGGCGGTTTATAATGGAGTTGAGGAGGAACTTCTTCACTCAAAGGGTGGTGAATCTCTGGAATTCTCTGCCCGTTGAGGTGGTGGAGGCTGCCTCGCTAACTATTTTTAAGACGCGGATTGATGGGTTTTTGATAAGCGAGGGGATTAAGGGTTATGGGGAGAGGGCGAGAATGTGGAACTGAGCCACGACAGATCAGCCATGATCTTATTGAATGGCAGGGCAGGCTCGAGGGGCTAGATGGCCTACTCCTGCTCCTATTTCTTATGTTATGAAATGGACACGGCCAAAGCTGCAGCGATTTTTTTTTTTTTTCCCCTACCAAATGAAGTGGATGAAGAACAAGACCTCCAGCATTTGCAGCAGAAGAGATGGGTGCCCAACCATTACACAGCGTCGACATAAGAACATAAGAAATAGGAGCAGGAGTAGGCCATCTGGCCCTTCGAGCCTGCCTCGCCATTCAATAAGATCATGGCTGATCTGTCATGGCTCAGTTCCACATTCCCGCCCTCTCCCCATAACCCTTAATCCCCTCTCTTATCAAAAACCCATCAACCCGCCTCTTAAAAATATTTAGCGAGGCAGCCTCCACCACTTCAACGGGCAGAGAATTCCAGAGATTCACCACCCTTTGAGTGAAGAAGTTCTTCCTCAACTCCGTTCTAAACCGCCCCCCCCTTTTATCTTGAGGCTGTGCCCCCTAGTCCTACTGTCCTTTCTGAGCGGGAAGAGTCTCTCCACCTCCTATCCTATCCATCCCATTCATCATCTTATACGTCTCAATGAGATCTCCCCTCATTCTTCTAAACTCTAACGAGTACAAGCCTAGTTTATTCAGCCTCTCCTCATAGCTCAACTCCGGCATCAGCCTAGTAAACCTCCTCTGCACTCCCTCCAAGGCCAAAATATCCTTGCGTAATACAGCGCCCAAAACTGCACACAGTACTTCAGCTGCGGCCTCACCATTGCCCTATACAGCCGCAGCAAGACCTCCCTACTTTTATATTCAATCCCCCTCGCTATGAAGGCCAGCATCCCATTCGCCTTCCTGACCACCTGCTGCACCTGCAAGCTGGGTTTTTGCGACTTATGCACAAGGACCCCGAGGTCCCTCTGCACTGTCGCCTGCTGCAGTTTTTCTCCACGTAAGTAATAATCCTTCCTACCATTATTCCTACCAAAGTGGACCACCTCACACTTGCCAACATTAAATTCCATTTGCCAGTTCCTGGCCCATTCGCCCAGCCTATCTAGATCCTTCTGCAGACTCTCCACACCCTCCGCACAATTTGCCGTTCGACCAATCTTGGTGTCATCAGCAAATTTCGACACCATACACTCGGTTCCCTCCTCCAGATCATCTATATAAATGGTAACTAGCTGAGGCCCCAGCACCAACCCCTGGGGCACTCCACTAGTCACCAACCGCCAATCCGAATAGCACCCATTGACCCCCACTCTCTGCCTCCTATTTGACAACCAGTCCTCTATCCACGCTAACACCCTACCCCCAACTCCATGTCCCTTGACCTTCTGCAATAACCTCTTGAGGTACCTTGTCAAACGCCTTCTGAAAATCAAGAAAGACCACATCCACCGGCTGTCCTCTATCCACCGCCCTAGACCCATCCTCATAGAACTCCAGTAAATTTGTCAGACACGACTTCCCCTTAACGAAACCGTGCTGCGTCTCAGAAGCCGATTTGGAGGATCCTGAGCCGGCGCTCAAGCGGACGAAAAGATCCCTGAGGAAAGTAAACCGAGGGGATTCCTCGGACTTTGGCAAGGTTGGTGGGGGTTGGGGGGGGGAGGGGGTAGCGGGGTGTGGGCGGGGAGTGTGGTGACTTCAGCTAGGCTAATAAGTTTGGTTTGCTAGAGTATGATGAACTACCTGATGAATCCTAATTGATGGTTAAATCAGGGAGCCTCATGCTCCCTATTTAAAGCAGGTGTGTCAGACTCCCAGTCAGCATTCAACAGGGAGCAACTGGAGAGCTGGCTGTGCACTGATGTATGGTGTAAATAAAGTAACTTGGTGACACCTCCATGGAGTTATTACATATGTCTGGGCTCGTGAAGGACAGAATGGCATATACATTCTTGACCACCTTATCTGCCTGTTTAACCACCTTCAGGAATCTGTCGGTGTGCATTCCAAGGCCCTATATGTCTCTGTATCTGACCAAGGCCTTTCCTTGCCTTGGATACTGTTGTTCCTTTTCCTGCTGAAAGCAGAATTTCATCTGTTCTTATAACAAAGTTTTTTTTCTCCTGGAACAGGTCGCTAGGCTGTTGCCAGAGGCTTATAGCTTGAGGTGGATAGCTCCATATCAAATATGGCTGACCAGTTCCAGGTCATTACAAAAATCTCGTCCTCACATCCTGCCTGCAACTCTTGTCCAAAACTTTGTTTCCCCTAGTCCTTGTGCCATCAGTCTACAGTCTTCTTTTTTATTATTAACCACACGGCTAATTTTTGCAAACTTCTGAATTCTACATTCAAGTCCAAATCATTGATATCTAGCAGTCAGCCCAGACAACATGGTGCCTGTAAAGTTCATCCGCTACACGGGAGCAGTCACATTCGCATTCTAATCAGTAATCTCTAAAATGTCTGTGCTTTATATGCTCTGTCTGAGGCCAGAACTCTCCATTCACCTGACGAAGAGGGAAACCTCGAAAGCTTGTGAGTATTATCAAATAAATCGGTTGGACTAAAACCTGGTGTTGTCAAACTTTTTCCTATTTCCGCCAGTGGATGGCAGTGTCATCCCAAACTTCACATTAAACTGGATTTCTCAGGTAGAACACAGAAAAGCACAATCACGGCAAAAGGTCTGCTCCTTTTTAACTCCCTCCCCAACCACTGGCTCTAAGCATCACCTTCCCCCCCTCCACCCCCCCCACTTCCCAGAATGGGTCATTACGCACCACCCTTCCATGGGACTCCCCCTTGCACTCCCCATTGCCCCTGCCCTCTTCTAGTCATGTCCATCTCCCCTCCACTCCTCACATCCTGCTCCCCTTTCTTCATTCTCCATCTCTTTTTTTTTTCCCTCCCCTGTCCATTTCCCCCTTTCTTCCCATTCACCCCTCCCTGCATCTGCGTGGGTTTCCTCTGCGTGCTCCGGTTTCCTCCACAGTCTGAAAGATGTGCTGGTTGGGTGCATTGACCCGGACAGGTGACTAGGAGAATTTCACAGTAACTTCATTGCAGTGTTGATGTAAGCCTCACTTTTACTAATAAATAAACTTTACTTTTCCCATTCCCCTCCCTCTCCCTCCACATGTACCATCCCTTGCCGCTTCCCCTCTCTCTACCGCATTCCCTTTCCTTTCCCCCTTACCATCCTCTTTCCTTGTTTCCTCCTTCTCTTCGCCCCTCTTTTCCCTCCTCCAAAGCTCTCCCCATCACTTCCCCCTCTCCACTCTCTCCCTCCATCTCTGCCCATTTCCCCTTTACCACCTCGCTTTTCCCTCTCCCCTATCTTTATCCCCTCCCCCCCTCACGTCTCTCTCTCTCTCTCTCTCTCTCTCTCTCTCTCTCTCTCTCTCCTCAACTTCCCCCGCGCCCCCCCCCCCCCACTCTCTCCCTCTCTCTCCCCTTCCCCCTTCTCCTCTCTCCTCAACTTCCCCCGCGCCCCCCCCGCCTCTTTCCCTTTACTAGGATGCTACCAGGACTCGATGGATTGAGTTATAAGGAGAGGCTGGATCGACTGGGACTTTTTTCTCAGGAGTGTAGGAGCGTGGGGTGATCTTAGAGAAGCCTATAAAATAATGAAGGGCACAGATCAGCTAGATAGTCAATATCTTTTCCCAAAGGTAGGCAGCATTGGTTCGGGGTGAGAGGGAAGAGATACAAAAGTGTCCAGAGGGACAATTTTTTTCACTCACTCAGTAGTGAGTGCCTGGAACAAGCTGCCAGCGGTAGTAGTAGAGGTGGGTACAATTTTGTCTTTTAAAAAGCATTTAGATAGTTACATGGGTACGATGAGTACAGAGGGATATGGGCCAAATGTTGGCAACTGGTATTAGTTTAAGGGTTTTAAAAAAGAAAGGGTGGCATGGACAAGTTGGACCAAAGGGCCTGTTTCTATGACTCTCCTCCCTCTTCCCTTCCCCTCCCCATCCCTCCATTCCTTCCCCTCTCAACTCCCTTCCACTCCTCAGGCAATATGGACTAGTTTAGGGATTTAATAAAAAAAAGGGCAGCATGGAGAAGTTGAGCCGAAGGGCTTGTTTCCATGCTGTAAACCTCAATAAATTCATGACTCTCCTCTCTCCCCTCACCTCTGCCCTTCTGCCCACTGCCGCTTTCCACTGCCTCATCCCCTCTCCCTCTCACGCCCCCCCACTTCTCTCTCCATTCTCCCTCCTCTCCTCTCTCCTCACCCTCCTTCCTCTCCTCTTTCCCAACCCTCCGTCCCCCTCCACACCTCCCCTTCTCCTCTCTTTGCACTCTCCCTCCTCTCTTTCCCCACCCTCCCTCCACCTCTCTCCCCACTCTCTGCACCCCCCAACTTCCCTCCCTCCCCTTCCTCCTCCCCCACTTCTCCCCCTTCTCCCCCCACTTCACGCTCTTCTTCTCCTCCTCCCTACCCTTCCCCTTTTCCCCCTCTTTCCTACCCTTCCCCTCTTTCTTTTCCCCCTCTTTCCTACCCTTCCCCTCTTTCTTTTCCCCCTCTTTCCTACCCTTCCCCTCTTTCTTTTCCCCCTCTTTCCTACCCTTCCCCTCTTTCTTTTCCCCCTCTTTCCTACCCTTCCCCTCTTTCTTTTCCCCCTCTTTCCTACCCTTCCCCTCTTTCTTTTCCCCCTCTTTCCTACCCTTCCCCTCTTTCTTTTCCCCCTCTTTCCTACCCTTCCCCTCTTTCTTTTCCCCCTCTTTCCTACCCTTCCCCTCTTTCTTTTCCCCCTCTTTCCTACCCTTCCCCTCTTTCTTTTCCCCCTCTTTCCTACCCTTCCCCTCTTTCTTTTCCCCCTCTTTCCTACCCTTCCCCTCTTTCTTTTCCCCCTCTTTCCTACCCTTCCCCTCTTTCTTTTCCCCCTCTTTCCTACCCTTCCCCTCTTTCTTTTCCCCCTCTTTAAGGACCTGGCTTGTCTCCCGCTCCGGCTGCCTCCAGCTCCAGTCCTGGTTTTACAGCAGCTCCGCTCTGAGTGTCGGCTCAGCCCGGTCCCGGAGCGCAGCCCAGCCTCAGCCCCGCTCTCCAAACCCCCTCAGCCTCCCTTCAGTTCAACTCCCATCAAACACTTGCCCTCGTCTCCGCTTCCTCATTCCTTCCTTCCAATCCTTTATCTTGTCCCCTGTATCCCTGTTACTTTCCCTCTTTTTTTCCCCCTCTCCCTCTTGTTTGATCTCCTCTTTCCTTTCGCTTATTTACCCCCCCCCGCCGCCCCGCGATTCTGATCTCCTGACACTTTCCCCCCAGCTTGCTGCTGTCTCTGGGTATCTGATGTCGGTTCTGATCACTCTGGGACCTTCACCGCCAACACGGTTAGTGTTTAGCTGACTGCGGGATGTGTAGCGAGCTGGTAGTGCGGGTCTTCTTTCACGTCCCTCTGCTGTGCAGCCTGTTTGGAATGTCCTGGGCTGAGATATCCCAGCCTTACTACCATCAAGACAACGGTAAGTTCATCTTAACAAGAATGCTGCAACTGGCACTGATATCCAGAGTAAGAACAATCTTGGGTGGATGGGTGTCTGATTGTTGCCTCTCTCCCTGAATCCTTCACTGGAGGAGTTGAGGGCTAATGAAAATCCTTATCCGTTGGTCATCTGTCTCTCCTGGTCTATCCGTCTAGTTTAATCCCACTGTCCTTGATTCCCGTTCTGTCTTTCTGTTCGTACCCCCTTACACATTCCCTAGAGTGTTCACACACCCATCCCTGACTTCAACATCCATCATGTCCTTTTCCTTGGCGACATGGTGGCACAGTGATTAACACTGCTGTTTCACAGTGCCACGGACTCGGGTTTAATTCCCAGCTTGGGTCACTGTGTGGAGTCTGCACGTTCTCCCCGAGTCTGCGTGGGTTTCTTCCAGGTGCTCCAGTTTCTTCCCACAGTCTGAAAGATGTGCTGGTTAGGTGCATTGGCCATGGTAAATTCCCCCTCAGTGTACCTGAACAGGTGCCGGAGTGTGACGACTAGGGGATTTTCACAGCCACTTCATTGTGGTGTTAATGTGATAATAATAAATAAACTTTAATCCCCCCATGTTCTTTCTTTCTTTCTCTTTCTCTGACAAACCTACTTAGTATTTCCAGCATTTTCCCTTTTAAATTCTCAACACTGGTAGATTAGCAATATCGAACACTCAGCCCTCTCTCACTTTGGTGACCAGATGTCATTGACAGCTCTGAAAAGATGACTTTCATTTATTTGCTGCCTTTTGTGATCACAAGGCACCCCAAAGCACTTTACAGCCAATGAAGTACTTCTGATGTTTAATCCTTATTGTAATGTAGGGATCACAGTGGCCAATTCATGCAGAGCATGATTCCATAATCTGGTTTTGTGATGTTGAATAGCCAGAATATCATCTGCAGGAAGTGCCATAGGGTCTTACCTGAGAGGCAGATTGGGCCTCAGTTCAACATCTTATCAGAAAGATGGCATCTCTGATAGTGCAGCATTTTCTCTTTTAATGTATTGAGTGGTAGCTTTTGATTTCTGTGCATAAGTCCTGAAGCAAAACTTGAAGCCACAACCTTTGGGCTCAGTGGAGAGAAGAACTGAATCACAGCTAATTGTGTTCAGTTTTTATTTGGGGAAGAGGCAAATGCATCAGTCAGTAATGCCCTCCCACCCCCTACTCCAGTTGGTTTCAGTGCTTTGTTGCTCCGGACCACTAGAATTCTCCGACATATTGATGTGGGAAATGTTTTCAAAACTTCCTCACCTATGCTGAAGGCACTGACTATCTGTCCCCATCTCTCTCTCTGTCTCTCTCTCTCTCTCTCTCTCCCTCCCTACTCTTAATCTGTCCCCTCCTTTCTCTCTCTTTACATAACCTCATCCTTGTCTCTTTTTGTCTGTTTCCATCTCTCTCTTTGTCTCTTCCCATCTCTCTCTCTCTTTCTGTCTGTTCCCATTCTCTCTATTTGTTCCCATCTCTCTGTCTGTCCCCATCTCTCTCTCTCTCTCTCTTCTCTGTCCCCATCTCTCTCTATCCCCATTCTTTCTCTCGCTCTCTTTTTAATCTGACCCCATCTCTTTCTCTTTTTCACCCTCTGTCTCTATCTGAGCTATCTGTCCCTATTCTTTCTCTCTCTCTCTCTGTCTCCCCCTCCCTCTTCCTCTTGATCTCCTTCCAGCAGTTCTATCAGTCTAGATGCTTTCCCTTTCTTTCTGCGCTCCTGAGACAATGAAAGAATTTTCTTTTGTTAAGCAATGTCAGAAATTCTCGCTTGACACTTATCCCAGCCTCTTATCCTTCATACTTCCTTTCTCTAAAATGTATGACTCTGTGTTTAACTTGTTCTCTATCCCTCAGCTAGCTCCTAACCCTCAGCTCGCTCCTAACCCTCAGCCAATTCCTTTCTTTAACTCAAGCAAACTTTAATCAAGACCTTACAGACTAAACAAAAGTGGGAGTACTGGGCCTCTCTCACACACTGTGTGGGATTGCTTCACTCCGTGGCTTTCAATAGTTTGACGATGGGAGAGCAGCGAATTCATCCTGTGTCCAGTGAACTGTGAAGAAAAGCAATGCATTGATTCCAGGTTGGCCTGTCAGTGCCTGGGTACAGTACTGGAGTGTGACCAGGTCTGTCATTGTATAACAGTGGTACTGCTACTAGTGTGTTCAGCTCTGTCACTATACCCTTGTTACAGTACTGGTATGTCCAGGTCAGTCATTGGATAATACAAGGATATAGTAGTAGTGTGACCAGGTCTGTCACTGTATAATACATGGGTGCAGTACTGGTCTGTCACTGTATAACATGGGTACAGTAGTAGTCTGTCACTGTAAAGCAGGTACAGTACTGGTCTATCACTATAATATGTATACAGTACTAATCTCACTGTATAATACAGTACTGGTCTGTCACTGTATAACACAGGTGAAGTACTGGTCTGTCACTATTATATGTGTGCAGTACTAATCTGTCGCTGTATAACACAGGTACAGTACTGGTCTGCCACTATGTAACATGGGTGCAGTGCTGGTCTGTCACTGTATAACATGGTTACAATACTGGTCTGTCACTGTATAATGCGGATACAGGACTGGTCTGTCACTGTAAAACGCATGTACAGTCCTGGGTCTGCCATTGTGTAATATGGGTACAGTACTGGTCTGTCACTGTGTAACACTGGTACAGTACTGGTCTGTCATTCTATCACACTTGGATACAGGACTGGTCTGTCATTGTATAACATATATACAGTACTGGTCTGTCATTGTGTAAGATGGGTACTGTATTGGTCCATTACTGTATTTGGGTGCAGTACAGCTCCGTCACTGTATAACACTTGGGTGCACTACAAGTCTGTCACTGTAGAACATGGTTACAGTACTGCTCTGTCACTGCATAACATGGGTACTCTACTGGTCTGTCACTGTATAAGACAGGTACAGCACTGGTCTGTCACTGTATAACATCAGTACAGTACTGGTCTGCCACTGTGTAATATGGGTACTATACTGGTCCGTCACTGTATAACACTTGGGTGCAGTTCAAGTCTGTCACTGTATAACATGGGTACAGTACTGGTCTGTCACTGTATAACATGGGTATAGTACTGGTCTGTCACTGTATAAAATGGGTACAATACTGATCTGTCACTGCATAATATAGATACAATACTGGTCTGTCTTTGCAAAACACTTGGGTGCCCTATTGGTCTGTTACTTTATAACAGTTACAATAGTGGTCTGTCACTGTATAACACTGGTACAGTACAGGTCTGTCACTGTATATATAACACTTGGATGCAGTACAGATCTGTCACTATATAACATGATTACAGTATTGGTCTGGATTTTGGAGCCATCTTGAATGATATGTTACAGGACAGATTAGTCTGCGGGCTGAATAACAAGGCAATCCAACAGAGATTATTTGCAGAGCTCGATACAAATTTTAAACAAGTCACGGAGAAAGCGCAGGCAATGGAAAGCACTAAAAAAGGTGTACGGGAGTTATAAAATGTCAACGTTCACCATTTAAAGCAGGAACCTGCAGTCAGCAGTTGTGCCAAAACCAAAGAAGTAGCTGTGAGGTGGGAACGAGTTTAGCCGCAAATAAGACGAGAAGCAATCAATCAGCAAAATTTGAAGTGGAATGTTACTGATGTGGAGGTAACCACACCCCTGAACCCTGCAGGTATAAGGAGGTTATGTGTTTTTTTTTCATAGGAGAGGCCACTTAAGGTATAGGAGCAGAGCCAAGTCAAGTCTACTGAGTAGCCAATGAAGTAACCTATCACCATTATACAAAGTGGAAGAGTCTTGCACCAACAATTTAAATATTCATTTACTGTTAATATGAAAGTGGGCAAGATAACCCCTATTACTGTATTGCTTAGGATAAATGGGAAGTTGATACAGGGGCATCAGCTACTGTGATAGGCGTGCATACTTATCAGTACTTCAGTGAAGGAGTTCAACCATTTGTGGCACTGGTGTACCTTGGCGAAAGGTTTTCTTTGAAGTCATGTACTCTGCAAATTTTTCAGTTTGTTTTTCCCATTGTTGCCGGGTTGTCTACGGGAATCTTTTTGTTGCTGTGTGAATGGGGGTTTGTTTATTGTTTATGGTCCTACTTTGTTGGGAGAGAGCCTAGTTGGTGGGTCGAGTGAGAGGAGTTCTTTTGTTTTCGGTTTGAACTGCTATTTGGTTGGAGTTTTAGTTTTAGAAGGGGCATCAAGCTGAAAAGAAGTCTGTCTCCCTGGTTTTGGAAATTCTGCTGGTCATCTGAAAGCAAAGTCTTGCCTTTCTGAAAGGAAAGCTGTTCTGACTTTAAACTGTTATGAGGCTATCCAGAAAACTGCAGACTTCATCCAAAGGACCCAAGTCCAGTATTACATGAGCATTAATCTTTGCTGTTTTGAACCTGTTTAAATGGTTTTGTCTAAATGAAGCTTGGTTTTGATTGGAATACATTAGATATATTTGTTAAGGATTATACATTATAGTGGTTGTTCTGTTTCTTATTTCTAATTGATAAAAGTTCTTGCTAATTTTCTTACCATCCATATTAATGTATATTCTTAAATAAACTTGTTTGATAAAAGCTCCCTAGTGAGTCATTTGAATCGTACCTGAAGTGAAACATATCATGCTTATCCTAGCCAAATTCAAGAGGCAAAAACTATGACCCAGATGGGCTCCATAAAATAGTTTCTGACAGGAATCATAACAACTGGGGGCTCTCTCTTGAATGATTTGGGATTATTGAACTCAAAGACAGTGAGCGGTGAGCATATTGGTGTTCTCTCAAGGTGTTGCTTTCAGGTTTAAATAGGGAGTTCCCTGTGGAATAATGGCTCTTTCCGAGGCTAAGTTCTTGGGGGTGGAAGAAGTCACACAAGGTAGTTTACAAAAGTTGACTAAAACAAAGCTTTGGAATTGGTAAAAACATTACAGTTGATATTGCCTGACAGCGTAAAGAAGGGGGAAATGATAACTAGCATTTAAAATTTCCAGAAACACAGTCAGAATAATTGGAAATAGTGAGAATTCAATTAGAAATGGAACAGCTTGAACATGAAAAAGAATTAAAACACTTTGAATTGCAACAAGAAAAAGAAATGAGACTGCTTGAATTACAGATCAGGGAAAAAGAGAGAATTAGAACTTCAGAAACAGGAAAGACAATTTGAACTTGAACTGTTCGAAGTGCAAATGCATAAAACTGCAAGAGTAGCAGCAGAAATGGCGGATGATTATGAATTAATTCACAAATCAAAGTTTGGTTTCCGGCATCAGTTTCAGTCTGTGAGGGATAGAAACTTGGGAAACGAAATACTCAGGTGGTAAAGGAGATCTTGTGGGAGAAAATAAAGATTATGTGCTGCAGGTTAAAAAAGAAATACAGGAGGGTGGAAAAGAAATGAAAAGCCTCAGATGCTTTCATTGTAATAAATTAGGCCATGTAAAGTCAAGGATTGGTGATTTAAGAAAAGCATTGGGAAGACTGACATGGTAAAACAGGATAAACCAGTGGCGTTTGTTAAAGTGGTAAAGGAAAGCCCAATTGAAGCAAAAGTATATACAGCTTGGTCATGAGTTGATTGATAAGAAAGTGCCAGATCTCTTTAAAGAGTTTACTCGTGTGGGTAAACTTTACTCATGTGTACCAGGATTGGGTAAAGAAATTAAAATTTTAAGAGATATGAGAGCAAGTCAATCTTTGGTGAGAGATGAGGAGTTGTGTAGTTTGGAAGGAGTATTGCCAGAAAAGGTGTTAATATGTGGAATTCAGGGTGAGAAGAGTAGTGTTCCATTATACAAGGTGAGGTTGGAGAGTCCAGTGAAGGGTGGTGAAGAGGTAGAAAGAGTCATAGAGAAATTATCTTGTCCAGGAATATAGCTTATCTTGGGTAACAATATAGTTGGATCACAGGTGGGAGTGACACCTACTGTTGTTGAAAAACCAGTGGAGAATTAAAAAACTGAATTGTTGAAGGGCGCACATCCTGGGAATTTTCTTGAGCGTGGCAGTATCAGGGTCAGAGTCACAGGTTAAGAAAAGAGGAAAAATCAAAAACTGAAGATAAGAAAGTTGAAATTTGATTATCACAAACAATTTTTGATCAGATGATTGGAAAAGAACAAGAACAGATGGAGGATGAGGTGGATATTTTTCGTTAAGGAAAGTCAGAAGAGTTGGCAGAAAAATATAGAAGTAAAACACATGTATCATAAAGCATACACAGAAGAGGAGCTTGTGTGTACTGGAATATCATTACCTGAAAAATGATGTCTTAATGAGGACATTCAGGCAGCTGGAAAATGGGCAGGTTCATCAGCTAGTGTTGCCTGTAAGGTATGGAAAAGAGGTGTTGCAAGTGGCACATGAGGTACCAGTAGGAAGCGTTTGGGAGTAATGAAAACGTGAGCTAAAATATAAAAACATTTTTATTGGCTTGAACTGCATTAAGATGTGGTTGAAACTTGTCAGTCATGTCACACATATCAAGTCATAGGGAAACCCGAAGCAGTGATAAAACCAGCATTCTTAATACCCATTCCAGCCTTTGAAGTACCTTTTACAAGGGTCTTAACTGATTGCATAGGATCCCTCCCTAAAAGAAAAAGTAGGAATCAATATCTATTGACCGTAATGGATGTGTCTGCTAGATTTCCAGAGGCCATTCCATTACATAATACTATTGCTAAAAAAACTATAGAGGAGTTACTTCAATTTTTTAACAGATACGACTACCCACAGAAATACATTCAGATCAAGGGTCAAATTTTACATCAAAGTTACTCAAGAGGTTATGGATAGCTCAAGAATAAAACAATTTAAATCATCTGCATACCATCCAGAACGTTAGAGTGATGGTATGAACCTTTAAGGATAATGTTAAGGGCTTATTGTCAAGATTATCCAGATGATTGGGATAATGTATTCTTTGCAAATAGGGATGCACCTAATAAGTCAACTAAATTCAGTCCATATGAATTAGTTAGTTAGCCAACTTAATGACTTGTATAGAAGTGATAAATCTAATGGACACAGCAATGCTACCTGTAAGCTTGGGCAACTTTCTGCCCAACTCCCAGTGATCATAGTGACAGACAAGCGACCCAAGCCTCCTCAGCCAAGGTGGCTTAACAAAGTCAAGTTATATTGGACCAAGATTTTTCAAGTGCAGGAAAGGGAACTGCTTGAACTGATCAAGAAATATCAGACAGTCTTCAAGGATGATTGGGCAAAATAAAAGGCCTGCAAGCTGTTAAATATTTGAAAGTGCTGCGAGTTGCTTTAAGAGTCATCGCATGAATTGATGGTGATGTTGTTAGGGTGATGCCACAGACTGCTGTGTTTTACTTTCAGTTTGTACTCCAGTGCAGTTCAGAGAACATCTTCTGGAATAAATTTGTTACTTCGAATCCACATGTGCAAACCACATTCTTTCTCTTTGTTAAAATCCACAACCTCTAACATAGTTAGAACATTACAGAAAGAAAATTGACACCAGGTTGGGATTTTGTTTCATCAAGAAAAGATCCCAAGTTGAAGGAAAAAAAATCATTGTGACTCCTCACACTTTGAATATTAGCAGGCTAGGGAGAAACAACAACAGGGTTAAAGATTGAAGTGCCAGTGAAGTAAGAAAATGCTCTCTGTGTGGTTTTAAGAGGGTTTTTTCCAATCAGAGAAGGATGAAATTCCAAGCAGTAACTGGCATATTTGAAAAGAAGGAATGTTTTGCTGTACAGTTGGGACTGTTTGAAAAAAAAACATCAAGTCAACGATCTCCAGGGTAAAAAAGGGGTACTGGGAAGACAGTTAAAAAATATATATACTGAGCAGTCTTGAGTCACTAGTGCTTGCAGGAGAAATGATGGGTCAATTAGGATCCATGGGCTCTTTCAATGAAGAGAATGAATCTTGGAGTTCCTATGCCGAGTGTTTTCAGTAGTTTGTACAAGTGAATACATTTGCAAACAAGTTGTTTGTACCAGCTTTTCACAGTACAGTAGGAAGTAAAGCCTATAATTTGCTTTGGAGCTTGGTTTCTCCAATAAAGTCAGGAACCAAATCTTAGAATGGCTTGGCAAAGATCCTTGAAGAGCACTATTCACCAGAGCCACTGATCATTGCAAAACAGTTCAGATTCCATTGAAGGAATCAAGTAGAAGGCGAAGGTATTGCTCAGTTTGTGGCAACCTTAAAAAGGTTCTCACCTTGAACCTGTACCACCTTGTAATTGACACTTCCACCCTGGGAAAAAGCCTTTGACTGTCCGCCCCGTCTATGCTTCTCATAATTTTGTAGGCATCTACCAAGTCTACCCTCAGCTTCCAACAAGGTACGGCTGAATGGACAAACAGCAGAGTTGCCTCTCCATGTGGTCCATATTAATTTTCCAGGTCTATTTGGGAGATCATGGTTAGAGAAGATAAAGCTTAATTGGAGAGCTGTCAACAGTTCGGTCAATGTCAAAACAGACCTAGAGCATCTTCTGGAGAACACAAGCATGTTTTCAAACAAACATGGTTCAATGAAAGGAGTTCAAGTGAAATTCAAGTTAAACCTAATAGTCAACCAAAAAGTATCCAAGATCCAAGAGTGCTGCCATGTACAATTCATCCCAAGGTCAAAGAAGAATTAGTACATTTGTTAACGTTGGTGTGTTAGAACCAATTACAATGAGTACTGGGCTATCCCCATCATATCTGTCATGAAACCAGATGGTTCATTTTTGTTGATAGTAAAACAACCATAAATCCAGTGTTGTATGTTGATCAGTATCTGCTTTCTTTAATTGAAGATGGGTGGCACAATGATTAGTACTGCTGTCTCATTGTGCCAGAAACTTGGGTTTAATTCTGGCCTTGGGTGACTGTTTGTGTGGAGTTTTCACATTCTCCTCGTGTCTGAATGAGTTTCCTCCGGGTGCTCTGTTACTTCCCACAATCCAAATATGTGTCGGTTAGGCGGATTGGCCATGGTAAATACGCTGGGCTAAGGGAACAGGGTGGAGGGGAGGATCTGGGTGGAATGCTCTTTTGAAGAGCTGGTGCAGATTCGATGGGATGAATGGCCAACATTCACAAGTGCTGAGTTTCAGAACTTCACCACCCTCTCTGATTTCACGCATCTTAGGACTGTGTCTTACCACTCAGCAACCAACACACTAGCGGAGCGAGACACCCAAACTTTTAAGTCTGGCCTAAAGAAGCAGTTAGGTGGAACCCTGGAGACCAGAATTTCACACTTCCTTCTTGGCTACTGGACCACTCCACATGTAACAACAGGAGTCCCACCAGCAGAGTTGTTAATGAACCATCATCTCAGAATGAGATCGAGCCTCGTGTTTCCAAATTTCCCTGGAAGGGAAGAGGCCAGCCAAGGCAGTCAGGATTCATGTGAGACAACGCAGTTGGTGGCAAAGTGAGAAATTTTGGAAGTGTGTTGAGTTGGGTCCCTGAAATCTTTGTCTCTAATACTGGATCCTTATCCTATCAAGTGGACGTAAAACACACAAACCATTTGAGAAAACAAAGAGATGCCCCAGAGCTAGGTTTGCCATCAGGAAGTATATGGCCATCAGGAAATGTTGCTGACTGTTTTAGCACCTGATTGTAATGTCGTAGGCACAACCAATGTCTCTATGGAAACAGAAAACTGAACTGCCTGTGCCTGAAGAGGCACCTGTCATTGTGGTTTCAGCTGACAGCAATCCTGTGGAAGTGCCCCAGGCAGAGGAGCTACACTGTTCTGCAATGATGGACTTGATTGACTAAATTCAAATACTAAATTTTAATTATCTAGGACCATGTAAATTGAGTATTGTAATTTGTGATAAAGGGACATGGAGGGGAAGGAATGTGATTGTCCCTTTAAAGATCAATCAGCTGAGTAAGTAATGGTCACATGACCTGGGAACCAATCAGGGAGCAGGGTGGGGGAGTCACCATGATAAGTGCGGGCTACTGTTCTCAGGCATCTCAGGAGCTGATTGCAACCATAAGGCTGTAAGCCTCTGTGTAGTTGTAGCCTGTAAATAATGTGTTTTCCCTAAACTGGTGAATGAGCATCTTTACATTAACCTTTTGAGAAAAGACATTCCTCCTCATCTAGTTTTAAATGATCAATCCTTTATCCTGAGAATATGCCCCTTAGTTCTAGAGTGTTCCAATTAAATGGAAGCATCTACTCTGTCAAGCCCCTCAAAATCTTACAAGTGACATTTTTAATTATTATTATTAATACTCTATTCTACAGCAATGTGATCATTTCTCATTCCTCTCATCTCCAGAGTTTGTATGCACAATCTATTAACCTGTCATCATAGGATAACGCTCTGATCTGAATGCGCCTTCACTACACTGCCTCCAAGGCAAGTACACCCTTCCTTAGATATGGAGACCAAAACTGTGTTGAGTACTCTAGTTATACTCTCCAAAGCCCTGAATACTTGTAGCAAAACTTTCATATCCTTGACTTCAATCCCCAGAGTTCTGGAATACAACAGGCTATTTATATTTCCTTTGTGAGGATACCAAATTTCACTCTATATCAATATTTCAAAGTTTCTCACCACTTAAAAAAAAACTGCTTTTCAGTTCTTTCTACCAAAATGAATAATCACATATTTTCCCACACTGTTGAAAATTTGCCACTTTATTTCTCACTCGCTCAATCCATCTCTTTGCAATCTTTTTGTGCCCCCCTCACAGCTTACTGTCTGTAAAGGTGCTCATTCACCAGTTTAGGGAAAACATAATTTGGTACATTTACAGAGATTTGCAGCCTCATGGCTAAATCAGCTCTCGAGATGACTCTGAGTATAGAAGTCCACACTTACCAGGGTGATTTCTCCCCCCCCGTTCCCCGCTTGGCTCCTAGATCATGTAACCCTCACATTGTCCCTTTTAAGGATCAATCTGCAATCAGCACACTGTCTCATCTTGTATCATTAGCAAACATGGATAAATGACTCAGTCCCTTAATCTAAGTCATTACATTTTAAATTTCTGAGACCCCAGCACTGATGCTTTCAGCACTCTGCTTGTTGCAGCCTACCACCTTGACGATGCCCCACATACCTTCTAATATCTTTTAGAGTGTGAGGAAATTTGTGTAAGCGCATGACCACATTAATGTGCAACAAGTGATGTGTTGTTTCTGCATGATGTGGGAGCTGGTGGACCCCATTGAGTATGATTGTAATAAGTGTTGTTGCTTGAGGAACTCTGGCTCAGAGTTGATGAGCTGGATTCTGAGCTTTGGACACTGTGACACATCAGGGAGGGGGGAGTTTACCTGGACACTGTTTCAGGAGGTAGTCATACCCTTAGACTAACTAACTTGAATTCAGCCAGTGGTTAGGGACAGCAGGGTGAGGCAGGAAGAGGGACTTAAGAGGTAGGGTTGCAGGAGCCTCAGCTCTTGTCCTTGTCCAACAGGTTCAAGATTCTTGCTCCCTGTGTAGATGGATGGGGACTGCAGAGAGGATGAGCCAACTGATCAGAGCACTGTGGTGCAGGGATTCATTCAAGTGGGGGGAGAGAAAAGAAGTGCAGATGTAATTTGGGATAGCATAGTTAGGAGTATGACACTATGTTCTGTGACCAGGATCGGGAGTCTCCACGGTTATGTTGCCTACCTGATGCTCAGGTTCAGGATATCTCATCTAGGCTGCAGAGGAACTTAGAGTGAGACGGTAAAGACTCGGTTGTCGTGTCCACATGGGTACCAATGATATTGATAAAACAAGAACAGAGGTTTTTCTAAGGGAGTATGAACAGCTAGAAGCTAAATTAAAAAGCAGAACCAAAAAGGTAATAATCTCTGGATTACTACCTGAGCCACAAGCTAATTGGCACAGGGTCAATAAGATTAAACAGATAAATGCGTGGCTTAAAGACTGGTGTGGGAGGAATGGGTTTGAATTCAAGGGACATTGGCACCAATTTTGGGTAAGAAGGGACCTGTTCAGATGGAGTGGTCTTCATCTGAATCATGCTGGGACCAGAGTCCTAGCAAATTGTGTAACTAGGGCTGTTGATAGGGCTTTAAACTGAATAATGGGGGATGGAGACTTCAGTTGTAGGGGAAATTAGAAAACCCAAACTGAAGGAGGAGGTCAGAGTGCAGGTTAGTAATATGATGGATGGTTACCAGACAATAAAGGGAAGGGACAGAACAGATGAATGTCTTTATGCACCAAGGAATTAAAAAAGAGTAGGAAAATTTACCAATAGAACAAATTTACAAGCATTGTATCTAAATGCATGAAGCATTCAGAACAAAATTAATGACTTAATGATGTAAATAGATACAGATGGGTATGATTTGGAGGCAATTACTGAAATCACAAGGTTACAAAGAGACCAGGTCTGGGAATTGAATATCCAAGGGTACTCAGCATTTCAGAAAGATAGACTGAAAGAAAAAGGAGGTGGTGTAGCTTTGCTAGTGAAGGAAGAGATCAGTGCTGTAATGAGAAATGACATAAGCATGGGAGATCAAGATGTGGAATCAGTCTGGGTAGAAATAAGAAATAGCAAAGGAAAGAAGTACTTGGTAGGAGTAATCTATAGGTCCCCAAGCAGTAGTTCCACTGTGGGGCACAGTATAAACGAGGAAATACTGGTGGCTTGCAAGAAAGTTATGGCAATAATCGTGGGTGATTTTAATATGCACATAGATTGGAAGAATCAAATTGGGAAGGGAAACCTGGAGGCAGAGTTCATTGAATGTATTAGAGATTCCTTCTTAGAACAGTACGTTGTGGAACCAACCAGGGAACAGGCTACTCTAGATTTGGTATTGTGGAATGAGGAGGGATTAATTGATGACTTCATAGATAAGGATCCCCTAGGGAGTGGGGACCATAGTGTGATAGATTTCAGAATTCAGTTTGGTGGTGAGAAAGTGGAGTCCCATGCTAGCGTTCTGGAATTAAACAAAGGAAATTACATAAGCATGAGGACAGATTTGGCTAGAATAGAGTGGGCAAGAAGGCTAAAAGACAGGACAGTGGATAAGCAGTGGCAACATTTAAGGAGATACTCAAGTCCTCACAACTAAAATATATCACAGTGAGGAAGGGTGGGGGGGTGGGGAGGTAAAAAACATCCAGGGCTAAATAAGGAAGTCGAGGACAATATAAAGTCAAAAAATATTGCAAAGGCCAGTGGCAGATTAAAGATTGGGAAACTTTCAAACATAAACCAAGGGATACTAAAAAAGTAATAAAAAGAGCGAAGGTAAATTACAAAAGAAAACTAGCACAAAATATCAAGAAGGATAGCAAACGCTTCTATAGGTATATAAAAGGGAAGAGAGTCTCTCAAGTGAATGTTGGTCCCTTGGAAGATGAAACTGGAGAGTTAATAGTAGGGAACACTGAAATGGCAGAGATGCTAAATCAATACTTTGCCTCAGTTTTCACAGTGGAGGACACTAGTACCATTCCTATAGGAACAGGTAAGTCCTATTAGATATAATAGAGAGGGTAGAACTTAAAATAATCAACATCAATAGAGAAAAGGTACTTAGCGAACTACTGGAATAAGTCCCCCAGGCCCTATGGCCTACATAAGAACATAAGAAATAGGAGCAGGAGTAGGCCATCTAGCCCTTCGAGCCTGCCCCGCCATTCAATAAGATCATGGCTGATCTGTCATGGCTCAGTTCCACATTCCCGCCCTCTCCTCATAACCCTTAATCCCCTCTCTTATCAAAAACCCATCAACCCGCTTCTTAAAAATATTTAGCGAGGTAGCCTCCACCACTTCAACGGGCAGAGAATTTCCAGAGATTCACCACCCTTTGAGTGAAGAAATTCTTCCTCAACTCCGTTCTAAACCGCGCCCCCCCCTTTATCTTGAGGCTGTGCCCCCTAGTCCTACTGTCCTTTCTGAGCGGGAAGAGTCTCTCCACCTCTATCCTATCCATCCCATTCAACATCTTATATGTCTCAATGAGATCTCCCCTCATTCTTCTAAACTCTAACGAGTACAAGCCTAGTTTATTCAGCCTCTCCTCATAGCTCAACCCCCTCAACTCCGGCATCAGCCTAGTAAACCTCCTCTGCACTCCCTCCAAGGCCAAAATATCCTTGCGTAAGTACGGCACCCAAAACTGCACACAGTACTTCAGCTGCGGCCTTACCAATGCCCTATATAGCCGCAGCAAGACCTCCCTACTTTTATATTCAATCCCCCCCGCTATGAAGGCCAGCATCCCATTCGCCTTCCTGACCACCTGCTGCACCTGCAAGCGAGGTTTTTGCGACTCATGCACAAGGACCCCAAGGTCCCTCTGCACCATCGCCTGCTGCAGTTTTCGCCACGTAAGTAATAATCCTTCCTACCATTATTCCTACCAAAGTGGACCACCTCGCACTTGCCAACATTAAATTCCATTTGCCATTTCCTGGCCCATTCGCCCAGCCTATCTAGATCCTTCTGTAGACTCTCCACACCCTCCGCACAATTTGCCGTTCCACCAATCTTGGTGTCATCAGCAAATTTTGACACCATACACTCGGTTCCCTCCTCCAGATCATCTATATAAATGGTAAATAGCTGAGGCCCCAGCACCGACCCCTGGGGCACTCCACTAGTCACCAACCACCAATCCAAATAGCACCCATTGACCCCCACTCTCTGCCTCCTATTTGACAACCAATCCTCTATCCACGCTAACACCCTACCCCCAACACCATGTCCCCTGACCTTCTGCAATAACCTCTTGTGAGGTACCTTGTCAAACGCCTTCTGAAAATCAAGAAAGACCACATCCACCGGCTCTCCTCTATCCACCGCCCTAGACACATCCTCATAGAACTCCAGTAAATTTGTCAGACACGACTTCCCTTTAACGAAACCGTGCTGCGTCTGCTCTATCAAGCAATTCCCCTCAAGATGCCTCGCAATTTCCTCCTTGATGACGGATTGTAACATTTTACCCTCAACAGACGTTAAACTAACCGGCCTATAATTCCCTGCCTTTTGCCTGGCACCCTACATCCTAGGGCATTAAAAGAAGTGGTGGGGAAGATAGTGGATCCTATGGTTATAATATTCCAAAATTTCCTGGATGCAGCAAAGGTTCCAATAGGTTTGAAAAATGCTCGTATTCAAAAAGGAAGGGAGGCAAAATTATGTTAAACAGTTAGTTTAACATCTGTTTTTGGGAAAGTGTTAGAATCAATTATCAAGGAAGAAATATCATTACATTTGGAAAGTCAAAACACTATCCATCGGAGTCAGCGTGGTTTTATGAAAGGCAAATCATGTTTGACTAATTTGCTAGAATTCTTTGAGGATGTAACAAGTGAATAATGGGGACCCTGTAGCTGTGGTATATCTGGACTTCCAGAAGGTGTTTGATAAGGTGCTGCACAAAAGGTTAATTCGCAAGGTTATATCACATGAGATTAGCTTGGATAGGTGACTGGCTGATGGATGGAAGACAGAGAGTAGGGATAAATGTTTTTTTTTTCCTGGATGGCAGGAAATAACTAGTGGGGTGCCACAGAGTTTGGTCCTTAGGCCCAGCTATTTACAATCTGTATTAATGGCTTGGATATAGGAATAGAACGCTCTCTAGCCAAATTTGCAGATGACACAAAAATACATGGGACAGTAGTTGCAATGAGGAAATAAGAACCTTACAAATGGACATAGGTTGGGAGAGTGGGCCAAAATGTGGCAGATGGAGTTTAACATAGATAAGTGTGAGGTCATGCATTTTGGTTGCAAAAATGGTAAGGTAACTTAATATCTAAATGGGGAGAGACTTCAGGATGCTCCGGTGCAGAGGGATCTGGGTGTCCTCTCTCATGAGTCACAGAAAACTAGCATGCAGGTACAGCAGATAATAAAGAAAGTGAATGGAACGTTGACATTTATAAATAAAGGAATAGAATATAAAAATAAGCAAATATTGTTGCAGCTATACAAGGCATTAGTGAGGCTGCAGCTGGAGTATTGTGCACAGTTTTGGTCCTCCTATTTGAGGAACAATATGGTGGTATTGGAGGTAGTTCAGAGGAGGTTACTATATTGATTCCAGAGATGAGGGGTTTGTCATATGAAGAGGGATTGAACAGTTCAGGCCTATACTCTCTGGAATTTAGAAGAATGAGGGGAGATCAAATTGAGGTATTCAAGATGATAAAAGGTATGGATAAAGTAGATGTGAAGTGAATGCTTCTGTTGGTGGGGCATGCTAGGACGAGAGGTCATAGTCTTAGGATAGGGATAGCAAATATAAAACAGAGTTGGAAGAGTTGTGAATCTGTGGAATTCGCTACCCCAAAGTGCAGTGGATGCTGGCACAGAGTAAATTTGAGGAGGAGTTAGATTTTTAATTGGTAATGAGTTGAAAGGTTATGGGGAGAAGGCAGGAAAATGGGGATGAGGAGAGCAGACTAAATGAGCTGAATGACCTAATTCTGCTTTTATATCTTATGCACTTATCTGTTTTTTTCCCTCTCCGAATGAACCAATTCTGTCTCCATGCTGATATATTACCCTCAATATCACAAGCCCTCGTCTTGTGTTATCATCACTTTGTCAAATATCTTTTGAAAATATACTGCATCCACGGGATTTCCTTCATTTATCCTGCTAGTCACATTCTCAAAATGCTGTTGATAAATTTGTCAGATCTGATTTTGTTGGTTGCCTAGTCAGATTATGAATTGCAAAATGTCTTGTTAGCACCTCCATAATTAATTTCAGCATTTTTCTGATGAATGATTTCAGGCTAACTGGTAGTTTCCTGTTTATTTTTCCTTTTCCTCCTTCCTTGAGTGGTGGTGTTGCATTTGCTGTGTCTAATCCATTAGGAATGTTCTAAACCTTGGGAATTCTGGAAGATCATAGCCGATGCCTCCATTATCTCTGCAGTCATCTCTGTTGGAGTTCTGGGAAGCATGCCAATAGGTCTCGGGGATTTGTAAGATTTAGTCTCATTAGTCTCTCTAGTACATTTCCTCTACTGACATTAATGACTGTACGTTCCTTGCTCTCATTAGCCCTTTGATTCCCAGCTATTCTGGCATACTGCCCATGAAGAAACAAAGGAGACAACAGTCGTCCCAGTGGATAAGGTAAAAATAGATAAAGTTCTCAAAGTAGAGAAGCCACACAACCTGACGCAGCAGAGACTACTGAGGGACGTAAGGGTGGAAATTGTGGAGGCTGTACACACAATCTTCCAATCCTCTTTGGAAACGGGAATATTGAAGGAATGGAAGGGTCTCTTGGCTTAATTAATTGAGGAATAGAATACAAAAGCAAAGAAACTATGCCAAACCATTATAAAACTCTGATTAGGCCTCAGCTGGAGTATTGGGTTCAATTCTGGTCATCATCAGAAGGATGTCAAGGTTTTGGAAAGAGTGTAGAAATGATTTATTTGAATGGCACTAGGGATGAGGGACTTCAGCTAGGAGGAAAATGCTGATGTTATTCCTCTTGGGACAGAGTATGTTAAAAGAAGATTTGATAGAGGTGGTAATCATAAATAGTTCAGGGACAGTAAATAAGTCAAAACTTTGAGAATGTTTGCAGTGACAGAAGAGACAGTAACTAAATAAAATAGATTGACAACATTTTGGTAAAAGACCAAGAAAGATGAGGCAAATTTGGACTCCAGTGATTTGTTCTGACCTAGAATGTACTGCCCGTGGAAGCAGATTTAACAATAAAATCCAGTGGAAAATTTGATGAATACTTGAATAAAAATATTTACAAGACAATGAGAGAACAGAGTAGTGGGATTAATTGGATAATTCGACCAAAGAGCCAGCACAGCATATTGGGCTCAATGGCCTTCATCTGTACTGTATCATTCTACGATTCTGTGACATCTTGTCCCATTGAACACTCCCAGAATAGGTTTAATCCAGAGGAAAGCTCTCTCACATTGTCCCATCAAACACTCCTAGGACAGGTTTAATACCATAGAATCCCTGCAGTGCAGAAAGAGACCTTTCAACCCATCAAGTCTTCACCAACTTTCTGAAAGAGCATCCCACTGTCCTATCCCCATAACCTCACGCATTTACCATGGCTAATCCACCTAACCTACACATCTTTGGACCCTAATAAACAATTTAGCATGACTGTGGAAGGAAACTGGAGCACCAGGAGGAAATGCATGCAGACACGGAGAGAATGTGGAAACTTCGCACAGTCATCCAAAGCCAGAATTGAACCTGGGTCTCTGACACTGTGAGACAGCAGTGCTAACCATTGTGCCACCCAGAGCACAGAGTAAAACTCTCACACGTTGTCCCATGGAACACTCCAGCGACAGGTTTGGTATGGGTTGGATGGAAAATAAAATTGATTCAGCACTGGCCCATACATACACTGATGTCATTGGGTCAGATTAGTTCTAAAGTGTTGGCACTGTATTAATTTTGGGGAACAGATTCTGGAAATGCTGAGGTCCAACTATAATCAGGTTCCTACAACTTCTTACCCCTTATTCAACACCTAAAGAGAAATGCCCACATTCCACCTAATGCATCTGCAGATCAGCATTGTTAATTCATCATCCAGTACCATATTTTACCCATTGTGCTTAAAAACATACATAGCCAAGAGCCCTTGACAATGTCGACCAAACGCTGCTATAGGACCAGCTCTGCTTGGTCCCAGGTCTGTGTTAAATTAGCTAATCTCATTTCTGCAGTAATTGAGGTTGTTGTTGACCTCAGTGCCCATAGCATAAAGAGAGACAAGTCATCCCAAGGGAGATGGTGTTGGATCTGGTGTAGGAACAGCTAGGAAACTGAGTGATTGTCCTTCATTCTCTGTTCAACAGTTGAGTAGTTTCTAATGTACTTGTTGGGAAACTGAGGGCCAAACTTTCAGTCATTGCCAAGATATGTTCAGCACAATCACAATCATGTCTGCATCAGGAATTTTAAGAAGGGCCAATTCTCCAGGCACTGCACAGCTGCTTGTTAGTGAATGTTAGAGAAAGACTAAAATGAGTTTGACACCCGATTTCAGCAGCCTTAAACAATCTTTTTTTCATAGAATCCCTGCAATGTCAAAGGAAGCCATTCAGCCTATCAAGTCTGCGCTGACCACAATCCCACCCAGGTCCTATTCTCGTGGCCCCTCATATTTACCCTGCTAATCCTCCTGATATAAGGGTCAATTTAGCGTATCAACCTAACCCGCACATCTTTGGACTGTGGGAGGAAACTGGAACATCTGGAGGAAACCCATGCAACTCTCCCTTCTTCTCTCTGTTTCTGCCCCTCTCCACCTAGGCTGAATTCCCAGCCCGTTCAGAGTTAGCTGTTCCAAGGTGGATGCCAGGTCACTTGTAGCCTAGGAACTGAAGCTTGCTGAAAGTGGCCGTCCCCTCTTTGAAGCTGGGGGTTTTGGAGTCTGGCTCAGAGAGGTGATGATGCTTCATTCTGCACTCCGTTTCATCTTGTGGGTTCTGGAGGTTTAAGAACATAAGAAATAGGAGCAGGAGTAGGCCTTCGAGCCCGCCCTGCCATTCAATAAGATCATGGCTGATCTGTCGTGGCTCAGTTCCACTTTCCCGCCCTCTCCCCATAACCCTTAATTCCCTCTCATCAAAAACCCATCAACCCGCGTCTTAAAAATATTTAGCGAGGCAGCCTCCACCACTTCAACGGGCAGAGAATTCCAGAGATTCACCACCCTTTGAGTGAAGAAGTTCCTCCTCAACTCCGTTCTAAACCGCCCCCCCTTTATCTTGAGGCTGTGCCCCCTAGTCCTACTGTCCTTTCTGAGCGGGAAGAGCCTCTCCACCTCTATCCTATCCATCCCATTCATCTTCTTATACGTCTCAATGAGATCTCCCCTCATTCTTCTAAACTCTAACGAGTACAAGCCTAGTTTATTCAGCCTCTCCTCATAGCTCAACCCCCTCAACTCCGGCATCAGCCTAGTAAACCTCCTCTGCACTCCCTCCAAGGCCAAAATATCTTTGCGCAGGTGCGGCGCCCAAAACTGCACACAGTACTCCAGCTGCAGCCTCACCAATGCCCTATACAGCTGCAGCAAGACCTCCCTACTTTTATATTCAATCCTCCTCGCTATGAAGGCCAGCATCCCATTTGCCTTCCTGACCACCTGCTGCACCTGCAAGCTGGGTTTTTGCGTCTCATGCACAAGGACCCCGAGGTCCCTCTGCACCGTCGCCTGCTGCAGTTTTTCGCCACGTAAGTAATAGTCCTTCCTACCATTATTCCTACCAAAGTGGACCACCTCACACTTGCCAACATTAAATTCCATTTGCCATTTCCTGGCCCATTCGCTCAGCCTATCTAGATCCTTCTGCAGACTCTCCACACCCTCCGCACAATTGAAATAATCACATTTACACACTCAAACGCTTAAGCTTCATCAAATGGATTTCGATGTGTTGTGAACAGATACATTGTGAGTTTGATACACAGACTGTCATGAGTGAGACGGCATTCTCAACACAAATAGTTCCTAAATCATATTGGGATAATATAACAGAGTCATACCTACCTTTCCATTTCCTTTCATAGCCTTCTGAGTAAGGAGGTAGGCTTTGATAAGACGAGGAAGTTACCTCAGGTCATTAAATGGTTGCTGTTGAAAGGTTTTTCCCAGCCCCTTTGCTGTGATCTGCTAAGAGGATAGTTCAGATTTCTGCTAATAATGTTCAGGTGGATAGAACAATGAAGCTCCCAAATCCCCTTCCTGCATCAGCACCTTCAGTGTCACATTGACATTTCCTCTGGGTCATGCCAGACTTTAGACCTGAAAGTGTCAACAACAGGAAATTCCAACATAAGTTGACAAACTCATCAGAATGGGTGAGAATAATCAGGGCCCAAGAAAGCTTGCCTCTCAGATACCTATTCTCCAGGCACAAAGTGATACTGCATGTTTAACAGTCTGCACTGAGGGGGAACATTACAGTTTTCAGTGCGACTTATAACTGAAGACATAGAATAGGTTTTAATGAGGACCAATTAAAATATAGTTCTCAAAACACTGCAATAAAAACATCAGAAAAGACTTTCCAGCTGGCCCTGAACATCTGCTGCCAATTTGGACAGAAATTCAGAACAACTGCAGGAAATTTCAATCAGAAGGTCCATAACTTGGGGGCAGGGCTATATTGTGGATGGAGTCATAGAGGTTTACAGCATGGAAACAGGCCCTTTGGCCCAACTTGTCCACGTCACCCTTTCTTTTTTAAAACCCTTAAGCTAATCTCAATTGCTCACATTTGGCCCATTTCCCTCTATACCCATCGTACCTATGTAAATATCTAAATGCTTTTTAAAAGACAAAATTGTACCTGCCTCTACTCCCACCTCTGGCAGCTTGTTACAGACACTCACCACCCTCTGAGTGAAAAAATTGCTCCTCTGGACACTTTTGTATCTCTCCCCTCTCACCTTAAACCTATGCCTTCTAGTTTTAGACTCCCGTACCTCTGGGAAAAGATATTGACTATCTAGCTGATCTGTGCCTCTCATCATTTTACAGACCTCTATAAGATCATCCCTCAACCTGCTACGCTCCAGAGAGAAAAGTCCCAGTCTATCCAGTCTCTCCTTATAACTCAATCCTAGTAAATCTTTTCTGCACTCTTTCTAGTTTAGTAATATCCTTTCTATAATAGGGTGACCAGAATTGCACACAATATTCCAAGTGTGGCCTTCCCAATGTCTTGTACAACTTCAACAAGACGTTCCAACTCCTGCATTCAGTGTTCTGACCGATGAAACCAAGCATGCCGAATGCCTTCTTCACCACTCTGTCCACCTGTGACTCCACTTTCAAGGAGCTATGAACATGTACCCCTTGTAACTCTCCCTAAAGCCCTACCATTAACTGAGTAAGTCCTGCCCTGGTTCAATCTACCAAAATGCATCACCTTGCATTTCTCTAAATTAAACTCCATCTGCCATTTGTCAGCCCACTGGCCCAATTGATCAAGATCATAAGAAATAGGAGCAGGAGTAGGCCATCCAGCCCTTCGAGCCTGCCCCGCCATTCAATAAGATCATGGCTGATCTGTCGTGTCTCAGTTCCACATTCCCGCCCTCTCCCCATAACCCTTAATCCCCTCGCTTATCAAAAACCCATCAACCCGCGTCTTAAAAATATTTAGCGAGGCAGCCTCCACCACTTCAACGGGCAGAGAATTCCAGAGATTCACCACCCTTTGAGTGAAGAAGTTCCTCCTCAACTCCGTTCTAAACCGCCCCCCCTTTATCTTGAGGCTGTGCCCCCTAGTCCTACTGTTCTTTCTGAGCGGGAAGAGCCTCTCCACCTCTATCCTATCCATCCCATTCATCATCTTATACGTCTCAATGAGATCTCCCCTCATTCTTCTAAACTCTAACGAGTACAAGCCTAGTTTATTCAGCCTCTCCTCATAGCTCAACCCCCTTAACTCCGGTATCAGCCTAGTAAACCTCCTCTGCACTCCCTCCAAGGCCAAAATATCCTTGCGTAAGTACGGCGACCAAAACTGCACACAGTACTCCAGCTGCGGCCTCACCAATGCCCTATACAGCCGCAGCAAGACCTCCCTACTTTTATATTCGATCCCCCTCGCTATGAAGGCCAGCATCCCATTAGCCTTCCTGACCACCTGCTGCACCTGCAGGCTGGGTTTTTGCAGATCCTGTTGCAATTGGAGACAACTTCCTTCACTGTCCACTATGCCACCAATCTTAGTGTCATCTGCAAACTTACTAACCATGCTTCCTATATTCTCATCCAAATCATTAATATAAATGACAAATAACAATGGACCCAGCGCTGATCCCTGAGGCACACCACTGGTCAGAGGCCTCCAGTTTGAAAAACAACCATCTACAACCACAGACGCCAATTTTGTATCCATTTAAATATCTCACCCTGGATCCCGTGAGATTTAATCTTATACAACAACCTACCATGTGGGACCTTGTCAAAGGCTTTGCTAAAGTCCATGTAAACAACATCAACTGCACTGCCCTCATCTACTTTCTTGTTTATCCCTTCAAAAAACTCAATCAAATTAGTGAGGCATGATTTTCCATTCAAAAAACCACGCTGACTGTCCCTAATAAGTCCTTGCGCCTCTAAATGTTTATAGATCCTGTCTGTCAAAATACCTTCCAACAATTTACCCATCACAGATGTGAGGCTCACTGGTCTGTAGTTCCCAGGCTTTTCCCTGCAGCCTTTTTTAAACAAAGGCACAATATTTGCTATTCTCCAATCTTCAGGCACCTTACCCGTGACAATCGATGATTCAAATATTTCAGCTAGGGGACCCTCAATTTCCTCCCTAGGCTCCCACAATGTCCTGGGATACGCTTCATCAGGTCCCGGGGATTTATCTACCTTGATGTGCTTTAAGATTTCCAGCACCTCCTGCTCTGTAATCTGTACACTCCTTAAGACATCACTATTTATTTCCCCAAGTTCCCTAACATCCATGGATCTCACCCATCTCTTGTGGATCTTGGATATAGATGACCTTGTTGATCCTTAAGAGGCCTTACACTATCCCTGGAGAGAAACCTAACCAATCGAGAAAGATGGTGACTGTGGTGTTATTGCTGGTGTGTATTGCACTCACACCAGCAACAGCACTGGCAATCTGTTAAACTATGTTGTGGAGTTACGCCTGGGTCCCTGGGGATTCCTGACTGTCCTATCTGTTTTCTAATTGAGCATGACCAATCAGCAGCATGACAAAACTAAGTGACTATCTACCCCCATCTGTACAACTCACTGCCCTTCCTAACTTAGTGCGATCTCTGAACTGGGATATCAAACTCTCCATTCCTTCATACAAGTTAATCAATAAATATGGTGAAAAGTTAAGGCACCTGAACAGATCCCTGGAGAACACCACTTGTCATATCTCACTAATCAAATGACTTTCCGTTTATCCTTGCCCTTTGTCTCCGAACCGCCAAGGAATTCCCAACCCATTCCACAACGTGATGTCCAATTTTTGTGCTCGTATCTGTCGATGATCTTCTCAAGTCCCTTCTGAAGTGTGGAGTGACACCATCCACAGACACACTCCTATCTACTTTATTGTGACCACCTCAAAAAATTCAACTGGATTAGTCCATCAATCTGTACACTTCACAAATCCTTGTTGGTTCTGGTCAGCTAATACTTTCCAAATGTTCCATGAATCATTCCTGATGACAGATTCCAGTGGCCTGACAACTTTATTGCCAGGCCTAATCCCCTGCATTCTGCTGTCAAATCTGGGCCCTCGCCATAGCAGATGGCGAAATTTAAAAACTCATTAAAGCATCAGAAATTAAATATGTAATAATGAATATGAAACCATTGTCGATTGTCAGAAAAACCCACCCATCTGTTTCACTAATGTCCTTTAGGGAAGGAAATCTGCCATCCTTACATGGTTTGGCCTACATCATGTGTCTCCAGACCCACAACAATGTGATTCAGTCTTAAATACCCTTTCAAAATGGCTTAGCATGCCACTCAGTTATATTCAACCACTACAAATGGAAGTAAAAGGAATGAAAGCGGACAGACCACCCAGTGTTGACTTTGGCACCAGAAATGACAATGGCAAACCCAGCCCTGTTGACCTTACAAAGTCCTCTTTACCAACATTTGGGGGCTTGTGCCTAAATTGGGAGAGCTGTCTCACAGACTAGTCAAGCAACAGTCTGACATAGTCATACTCACAGAATCATAACTTGCAGATGACGTCCCAAAAGCCACCATTACCATCCTCAGATATGTCCTGTCCCACCAGCAGGGTAGATCCAGTAGAGGTATCGGCACAGAGTTATGCAGCTGGGAAGAAGTTGTGCTAGGAGTCTTCAACATTGAGTCTGAACCCCGCAAAGTCTCATGGCATCAGGCTGAACAGAATCACAGAATCCTACAGTGCACAAGGAGGCCATTCGGCCCACTGAATCTACACCAACCACAATCCCACCCAGCCCCTATTCCCATATTTAGCCTGCTAGTCCCCCCGACACTAAGGGAGAATTTACCATTGCCAATCCACCTAACCCACACATCTTTGGAGTGTGGGAGGAAATCACAGCACCTGGAGGAAACCCATGCAGACACTGGGAGAACATGCAAACTCCACAAAGACAATGACCCAAGCCAGGAATCAAACCCGGGTCCCTGGTGCTGTGAGGCAGTAGTGCTAATCACTGTGGCACCGTGCTGCCCCTATGAGCAAGGAAACCTCCTGCTGATTATCACATACCATCCCTTCTCAGCTGATGAATCCAATCCAACCAAATACTGACCAATCAGTCGACTCTTGATCTTCGGTTAAGTGATGTAAGGGGTCATCAACAGTGCTATCACGTAGCATTTACTTAGCAATAACCTGCTTGCAGGCACAGTTTGGGATGCCCAAGGTTATGCAGATCCTGATCTCATTACAGTGTTGGTTCAAGCATAGACAAAAGAACTGATGCCAGAGATGATGTGAGAATGACTGCCCATGACATCAAGGCAGCATTTGACAACTATGGCATCAAGGAGCCCTAGGAAAACTGGAGTCAATTTGCAGGAATCAGGGGGAAAACACTCAGCAAGTTGGAGTCATACCTGGCACAAAAGAAGGTGGTTGCGGTGCTTGGTGGTAATTCATCTCAGCTCCAGGACATCACTACAGGAGTTCTTCAGGATGGTGTCCTAGGCCCAACTATTTTCAGCTGCTTCATCAATGACTTTCCTTCCATCATAAGGTCAGAGGTGGGGATGTTCGCTGATGACTGCACAATGTTCAGCACTATTCACAACTCCTCAGATATTAAAGCAGTCCATCTCCAAATGCTGCAAGTCCTGGACAATATCGAGGCTGACAAGGGGCAAGTAACATTCGCTGCACACAAGTGCGAGGCAATGAACGTCTCCAACAAGAGAGGATCTAACCATTGCCCCTTAACATTCAGTGGCATTACCATCACTGATTCACCTACTATCAACAGCCTAGGGGTTACCATTGATCAGAAACTGAGCTGGATTAGCCATATAAAAGGTGAGAGGCTAGGAATCCTGCTGTGAGTAACTCACCTCCTGACTCCCCAAAGCCATGTCCACAAGGCACAAGTCAGGAATGTAATGGAATACTCTCCACTTGCTTGCAAGAGTGCAGCTCTAACAACACTCCCTCATCCAGGACAAAGCAGCCTGCTTGATTGCTACCCCTTCCACAAACATTCAATCCCTCCACCACTGACCAACACTGGCAGCCATGCATACCATCTACAAGATGCACTGTAGGAAGTCACCAAAGTTCCTTAGGCAGCACCTTTCAAATCCATGACTGCTATCATCTAGAAGGACAACAGCAGCAGATACCTAGGGACACCACCACATGGAGGTTCCCTTCCAAGACAGTCACCATCCTGAATTGGAAATATATCGCCATTCCTTCACTGTTGCTGGGTCAAAATCCAGGAACTCCCTCCCTGACAGCACTGAGGAGGTACCTACAGCTCAGGGACTGCAACAATTCAAGAAGGCAGCTCTCCTCCACCTTCTCAAAGGCAACTAGGGAAGGGCAATAAATGCTGTCTAACCAGCGACACCCACAACTCAAGAATGACTTAAAAAAAAACCTGGGATCAAAGTGCTTCATTTTTGCAATTTGAGGCTATTCCACTTTTTCCAGGTCAGACTGACCCAAAAAGCAGTCAGGGAATTCAACAATTCAGCTCTTATTTATCCAACCACAGTTGGTTATCAGGAAATCCTCATGTGGCAAATGACAAATAATGGGACACCTGGGGTGTTGTGGGGTGAGGGGGGAATGGGGGACAGGGTGAGGAGCCAAAGCTGCTATTTCCAGTATCCGCTGAGTATTCTGATCTTGGCTGAGGATCAATAAAGGTCCAGTACTGGTGGGCAAACAAGTTAATGGATCAGGCTGCATCTGTGCTGTCAATCATTGTCCAGAAAGGTCAGGAAATAAGCTGAGATACAAGAGGTACTCTGGTCAGAGTGTCATTGGGAGGTGAAAGTCATGGGGTGGTAGAGAATAAATAGACTGAAGATTTCCTCTCTGACAGCAGCTTGTATTTACTACACACATCCTGTATCTTTTACGAGACTTTGTAAGAGCCTATTGGATTTCAGCTCCCACTAAGAACTTTATATGTTTTATTGGTATTTAAGATCCCAAGGGAGTTGGGTGCGGAATGACATTTTGGAGGTTCCAGGCAGGGGGTTGTGGGTGGATCCGAGAGCGTCTAAGAGCAATTGGAGGAGTTGGGGAGATTGAGAATTTCAGATTGTAATTGAGAGCAGCCTGAGACACAGCGATTGAATCAATGAGATTCAGCTGAATAGTGTTAAGAATGGGGGAGGTGAGGGAATGCAGACAGGAATGTTCTGGATGACTGGAATCTGTACGCACTTACTCTTAAAGTGGTATTTCATTCCAGCTTTGGAAAGAACTAAAATCACAACATAAACGTTTCCCGTCCAATCAGTCTGCTGCAGTTGGTGCTGCTCTCCCTCTCACCAGCTCGACCGACGAAACCCACCCTAACCCAGTTCCCCCCTAACCCCAGTGTATATCCTACACTTGGTGATGATGATATAAATGGTAACAACACTATTAAGGGAAAGAACATTAGATAATCTCTCTGATCTTCTATTATTCTGATTTATAATTGGGTCTATTCCAGTATTCTCCAGGATGACCTCCCAACTTCCACTCTTGGCTAACCTCAGCTCATCCGAAACTCTGTTGTTGCCTATATTCCCATTCCCCCACTCAGCTATATCCTTTTAATCTGTCGCTCCCATGCTCACTGACTTGCATTGGCTTCCTGTCTTTCAATGCCATGATTTTAAAATTACCATCCCTTTTTATGTCCCTCCATAGCATTACTGCTCTCCAAGTCCATAACCTCTTCCAGTCCTATAACTCGCTGAATCCTTGCACTTTCTGAGGATTTTCCTCTCTGAATCTCTCTGCCTCTCTATTGCTGTACTCTCCAAAATGCTGCTTAAAACCTTTGGCTGAATTTTCTGGCCATTCCTACCAGTGGGATCATCCAGTCCAGCCAATGGTGAAGCCCTGCCACTAGACCCCTGGAGACGGGAGGTGAATACAATGGGAAACCCAATTGGCAGGAGTGGGACCAGAAGATCCTACGCCCCCGGCAAATGGTGATCACTCTGCGGCCTTGGAACATGCAGCAGAGGCGTGGAAAATCCTACCCAGTGTCTCTGAATTGTTCTAATATCTCAATATTCTTTTATAACACTCCAATGCAATGCATGGGATATTTGAGTTGGTTAAAGACACCTTATAGAACACAAAAAGTGATAAAAGGTCATCGATGGGAAATGTTCTTTCTCCACCGATGCTGTCTAACCTGCTGAGTTTGATGATGCCTTTATTTTGGAAACAACTATACAAATGCAGATTGTTGCTGCTGGAGTCCTGCTTTGCAGACTCACTGGGACCTGGAGATACTTGGTCCTCCGGTAGCCCACCCAGGTGACCATCCTTCACAGGTTACCACTCATCTGGCATGGTCTCCAAGCTCTTCAGAGAGGGTGATGCCAACTGAAATGACCCAGGTGCATGGAGGTCAAATGGGATAAGCTAACTGGGCACGAGCAAGAATCAAATCTGGCCCCTGAGTTCACAGTTAGTCTCTGCTCATCCCAAGTGAATCTCTTAAGGTGCTTGTTATTTCTGTTTGAGGGACTGCAGTTTAGGATTTTGTCAGTCTTGGTTAAATAGAGCTTGACTCTCCCTACAAGACTGTAATGCTGTCTTATGCTGTCTCTGGTCACTGCTATCAATGTTTATCCCTTGTAGTGATTGACCTTCTGGAAGCCCTAAACATCACCCGTTCTATAAAGGGAGTGAGCAGAAGCAGAGGTTTGGAGCCAGGGCTTCCAGCATGGAAGTTCCGTAATCGTGTGCCACACCTCACCTTGCCACGAGATTATGCCATCTACTTCCTCACCTCCATGCAAGGGTCCATTGGCTTCCACTTTGTGGCAAAACAGAGCAGGAACTCGGAGGGAACAGTCATCTCCTTCACCTCCCCCACCACCACTAAGAAGGATGGAAGGCCACTTCTGCAACTTGTGTCCAGCACCAGAAGCAACCAACTCCGACTGGATTACCGGACTGTGCACAACATGGAACCCGCATCTGTCATCTTCCCTGGAGGGACTCCCTTTGCCAGTGGGCAGTGGGGCAGAGTGGCTTTCAATCTGGAGGCTCAGAAGATAACGCTTTTCATTGATTGTGAGGAAGACATCATATTCGAGAAGAACATGGGCGACGATGTTATCAGTCTGATTCTCCCCATCGACTTGGAGATTCACTTCTCCAGTACAGCAGGAAACCGAAGCAGCAAGTTCACGGTAATGTCAGCACAAACTCACACACAGGCTTTCCTCAACATGTTACTAACTTGGCTGTGTCATAGAAACATAGGAACTTAGAAAGCATAGAAACCCTACAGTGCAGAAGAAGGCCATTTAGCCCATCAAGCCTGCACTGACATCAATCCCGCCAAGCCCTATTCCCATCACTCCTCATATATACCCTACTAATCCTGTCACTCAGTGGCAACTTAGCATGGCCAATCAACCTAACCTTCACATCTTTGGAGTGTGGGAGGAAAGCACTGACTTCCATTCCCTCCTTCCCGGAAAGCACTGACTCCCATTTCCCCTTCCCCAGAAGGTGCTGACACCCATTTTACTCCCTCTCGGGAAGGCGCACGTTTCACCCCACCCCCCATCCTGCCTAAACGGAAGCTTCTGACTCCCATTCCCGCCACTCCCAGGAAGGCACGGACCCCCATTTCCCCCACCCTGGGAAGGACTCTTTCCCATGTTGCCCGAGTCTGTCAGTATTGATGTTTTTTGGAGCACCCGAAGGAAACCCATGCAAACACGGGTAGAAAATGCAAACTCCACACAGTCACCCAAGGCTGGAATCGAACCCAGGTCCCTGGCTCTGTGAGGCACATGCTAACCACCGTGCCGTTGTGTCATCCTTCTACATGATAAATGGCCAAAGTCCATCCACAATCCTGGTACTCAGACAATACACTGACTAATGTTGACTAATCACAGCAATCAATCTGCCTCAGATCAACTAAAACATAGCCAGACTGAGGTGGAGCACAGGGACAAAGTTCTATGTTTCTTTCAAACATAGTAATACTTCAAATTAATTCATAAATTGGATTGCAGAATTCTGAATGAAATCTGCCCAATTTGCTTTTGATTAACTCAGCACTCTTTGTCCAGCCAAGTGACATTTTACTGTTCCTTACTCCAAAATGTGGAACATTATCCCTTTGATGTAGCACATCTTTCTCTCCATTACTGTCCTCTGATACCATTCCTAGTCAGTGAAGATGCTGAACCCAATCTCAATGGACCGAACTACCATGATGCTGTGTCCACTTAATCCTCCTAAATGTGTGAGTAATCTGTCCACAGCAGGACTGAGCAACATATGCACACAGATAGGCACACACACACAAACCAGAAGCATTCGCCTTCAAATATCATGCTACCCAATGAGCTGATTTCAGCCAGGGTACAGGGGGCAACATCCACATTCAGGATACTAAATGCATAAACTAGCCAAATTACAGCCAAGGGCTCCCATTCCTCCCCTTCCCAGAATGTGCTGACTCCTGGGTTCCCTCCCCGGAAAGCTCTGACTCGTGTTCTCCCTCCCCGGCAAGGGCTGACTCCTGTTTTCCCCTCCCCGGGAAAGCGCTGACTTCCATTCGCCCTCCCTGGAAAGCGCTGACTCCTGTGTCCTCCCTATCCAGATAGGGCTGACTCCCGTCTCCCCTCCCACCCTCCCCAGAAAGGGCTGACTCCTGTGTCCACCCTCCCTGGAAAGCGCTGACTCTCGTATCTCCCTTCCCCGGAAAGTGCTGACTCCCATTCTCCCCTTCCCGGAAAGCACTGACTCCCATTCCCTCCTTCCCGGAAAGCACTGACTCCCATTTCCCCTTCCCCGGAAGGTGCTGACACCCATTTTACTCCCTTTCGGGAAGGCGCACATTTCACCCCACCCCCCCATCCCGCCTAAATGGAAGCTTCTGACTCCCATTCCCGCCACTCCCAGGAAGGCACGGACCCCCGTCCCGGGAAGGACTCTTTCCCATGTTGCCTGAGTCTGTCAGTATTGATGTTTTTTGGAGCACAGGTTCCACAGTCACATCTTGCCTTGGAACTTATAGTCACACTCTGCAAAGTGAATATCATTGGCCTGTTGATGGAGAGAGAATCAGAGAGTACATGATTTCATGTTGCCCAAACTTTGGCCCACGTTTCTCAGTGGATGTCCTCAGGCAAGAATCAGTGCCTAATCTTGGTTGATTTCCTCCCTCACCAAGGGTCAGTCATGGGGCTTCACACTGCTCCCAGCATAATGCACCAGTCAATCATGTGCTTCCTTCCCCCTATATCTGAGCCATGGGCTCACTAGGTCATTAAGATCCGAAATGTTAGACAGGGAAATGTCTATGGATGCAGTTTATTGGGACTTATGTAAATAATTTAATAAGATTCCATTATTAGCTAAAACAATAGCTCATAGACTTTTTTATTGGTACCTTTTGGTACTTTATTTTGAACCAATTCAAATTAAATCCAATCATGGTCCGCACATGAGGGACAAACCAGATCTAAGCTGAAAAGATATTGCACCCCATCTTGGGCTTAATCAAATAAGATCCAAGCTGGCATGATGAGGCATTGCACCCCATCCCAGACTTCATCTAACACTTCATCTTAGCCAAAAGGCCAAGATGGCTTTGAAAAATTGCATTAGGTAAAATCTTGGAAGGTTTTACCTCATTGACTACCCTGATCCTTTATTCCACCTTAGCTTAGGCAAATCCACGATCTCAGGTGTCAGCACCACCCTCCCCCCAAACCCGGTGCAATGGGCTAGACTCGTCACTTGCCTGATTTTTTTTTTTAAATGTTTACTCTATCTTTAAATTTACCAAGCCAGTGCTCAGAATGGACCAGGTAAACCCAAAATCAATTTCTTGCTTGCTCCAAAAACCAAATTCAAAATCCAATTGAATCTAATTTGTGGTCCTCATTAAAGGGACAAACAAGATCCAAGCTCTCAAGGTGAGGCATTGCATCCCATTTTGGGCTTGATTTGATGTTTGATCTTAGCCAAAAGGTTGAGAAGTGATAGTCATCTGCCTGATCCTGGTTTCACACAATTGACCTGGTTAGGAGATTGATTAGGTGATATTCATAGTGTAGACATAATGAATATATAATCAAATTGGAATGGAATGACCAGTGCTATCCCAAGGATCTAGTCACTATCTATTAATGACTCAGTTCGCAGAATCGTAAGCTGTCTATCCAAGTTCTCCAATTGCACTAAGATTGGTAGCATTGTTAATCATGTGGACTGGTGCATACAACTACAAAGAAACATTGTTAGATTTAATAAGTGACCAGAACTATGGCAAAATTATTTCAAATTCAAGCAGTTTAAGGACCAAAGGATAGAATTATAGAGTCAGAGGTTTACAGCATGGAAATAGGCCCTTCAGCCCAACTTGTCCATACCACCCTTTTTTTTAAACCACTAACCCAGTCCCAATTGCATGTGTTTGGCCCATATCCTTTTATACCTATCTTACCCACATAACTGTATAAATGCTTTTTAAAACACAAAATTTTACCCACTTCTACGACTACCTCTGGCAGCCTGTTCCAGACGCTCACCGCCCTCTGTGTGAAAAAATTGCCCTTCTGGACCCTCTTGTATCTCTTCCCTCTCACCTTAAACCTATGCCCTCTAGTTTTAGACTCCCCTGTCTTTGGGAAAAGAAATTGACTATCTAGCTGATCTATGCCCCTCATTATTTTATGGATCTCTATAAGATCATCCCCAAGTCTCCTGTGCACCAGAGGAAAAAGTCCCAGTCTATCCAGCTTCTCCTTACAACTCAACCACCAAGCCCCGGTAGCATCCTAGTAAATTGTGCGGCACGGTAGCACAGTGATTAGCACTGCTACTTCACAGCACCAGGGACGTGGGTTCAATTCTCAGCCTGGGTTTGTATAGAGTTTGCATATTCTCCCTGTGTCTGAGTGGGCTTCCTCTGGGTGCCCCGGTTTCCTGCCACATTCTGAAAGATGTGCTGGTTAGGTACATTCACCCACGCCAGACTGTGGCGACTAGGGGAATTCCACAGTAACTTCATTGCAGTATTAATGTAATCCTTACTTGAGACTAATAAATAAACTTTAAAATAAATAAAATCTTTTCTGCACTCTTTTTCTAGTTTAATAACATCCTGTCTATAATAGGGTGACCAGAACTGTACACAGTATTCCAAATGTGGCCTTATCAATGTCTTGTACAACTTCAGTAAGACGTCCCAACTCTTGTATTCAGTGTTCTGACCCATGAAATCAAACGTGCCTAATGTCTTTTTCACTACTCTGTCCACCTGTGACTCCATTTTCAAGGAGCTATGAACCTGTATCCCTAGATCTTTGTTCTATAACTCTCACCAACATCCTACCATTAACTGAGTAAGTCTTGCCCTGGTTCGAGCTACCAAAATGCATTACCTCACATTTATCTAAATTAAACTCCATCTGTCATTGATCAGCCCACTGGCCCAATTGATCAAGTTCCCATTGCAATCCGAGATAACCTTCTTCACTGTCCACTGTGCCACCAATCTTGGTGTCATCTGCAAACTTACTGACCATGCTTCCTAAATTCTCATCCAAATCATTAATATAAATGACAAATAAGTGGACCCAGTACCAATCCCTGAGGCACACTGCTGGTCACAGACCTCCAGTTTGAAAAACAAACCTCTACAACCACCCTCTGGCTTCTGTCGTCAAGCCAATTTTGTATCCATTTGGCTACCTCATCCTGGATCCTGTGAGATTTAACCTTATGCAACAAGCTACCATAAACCCAAGTGTTTCTCAGGCATTGAAAATCTCGGAGAAGGTACTGGTGCAAAGAGATAGCCACTGATCACTAAAATGTCACAGTCAGCCACATAAGATAAATGAAAATGTTGGTGGAATGTGTCTGCCTTTAACTTGTGGTCTGGCATATATTGGAGAGGGAAATTCACTGCAAATTTTTAAAGCTATGGTTAGACCACACTGGGAACACTGTTTACAGTTTTGGGCACTGCAGCTTATAAAAGAAATATTGACTTTGGAAGGAATGCAGCAGCAATTCACCAGGATATTACCAGAGCTCGTAGAGTTAGATTATCTGCATCATTTACATTAATGTAGCTCTTTATTGGCAGGAATATCAACAGGTGATTTAATTGAGGTTGCTCGGATTATGAAAGGAATTGATCAGGCAGCTAACAAGAGACATTTCCACTGGTTTCGAGTCTCAGACAAGAGGACATTACCTTCAAGTCAGAGCCAAGCCATCCAGGGGAGAAAATCAAAAACACTTTAGGCAAAGGGTGGTAGAGGTGTTGAATCTTTCCCAGAAAATACAGTCAAATACTAACACACTAAATATTTCAATTAAATCTTATATTATGCTCAGGGATTACTGCTGGATTGACTTTCATTGTATTCCGGGATTACTGCCAGACTCTCACCATATTCCAGGATTACTGCAGACTCATTCTCACTGTACTCTGGGATTACTGCCAGACTGACTTTCACTATACACCAGTATTACTGCCAGACTGATAAACAGTGCACTCCAGGATTACTGCAGACTCATTTTCACTGTACTCTGGGATTACTGCCAGACTCACTCTTACCATACTGTGGAAATTGTTGCGAGACTGACTTTCACTATACACCGATATCACTGCCAGATTGATTAACAGTGCACTCCAGGATTATTGCCAGACTGATTCTCACTGTGCTCTGGGATTACTGCCGGACTGACTAACACTATACTATAACATCAATATTATTGCCAGACTGATTATCAGTGCATTCCAGGATTACTGCCAGACTGATTGTCACTGTACTGCCAGACTGAGTAATGCGATTCTCCAGGTTGACTGCCAGACTGATTATCACTATACTCCGGGATTATTGCTGGACTGACTCTCACCGTACTCTGAGATTACTGCCACACTAATTAACACTGTACTCCAGGTTACTGCCAGATTGATTAATGCGATACTCCGGGACTGAAGTTCTCTTTTCACTTTAGGGTTATTGGCAGACAGCAGAAATCTCCCCCAGTGGATTCCTTCATCGTCCATGGCACTGTGACAATCTGCCAGGTAAGGAGAGCACTGTTGTCCCATTCCACACAAGTGGCTTTGGGTACTGGGGTACAGAGTGGAACATGGGAGGAGAAGTGGCGGGGGGGGTGCAAGAGAGCGCAAGGAGGAGAGAAAGGGAAGAGGAGGGGGTGAGCACAAGGAGGGAGTGATTGTGAGGCGGGAGGGGATGGTTGGGGAGGGCATTGGAGAAGAAGAGGACAAGAACATGAGGAGGAGAGGAGGGGAACTGAGCAGTGGAGGAGAGGAGAGGAGGGGGGCTGAACAGTGGAGGAGAGGAGGGGGAGAGCAGTGGAGGAGAGGAGGGGAAGAGCACAAGGATTGTGACCTGATGTCTGTAAATTACAATTATGTTAAAAACATCACAGAAAGATAAATGTTTCTGCAATGAGGTCACATGTCTCCAATATTTATTTATTATTCCACAGGATCTGGGTGTTGCTGGCAATGCCAGCATTTGTTGCCCATCCGTAATAGCCCTTGAATTCTGTAGATTGCCAAGACATTTCACAGAGCAATTAAGAGTCAATGACATTGCTGTTAGTCTGGAGTCACATATAGGCCAGACCGGGTAAGGATGGCAGATTTCCTTTCCTAAAGGACATTCATTGAGCCAGTTTACATGGTCACCTTTACTGAGACTTGTGTTTAGATTTTATAAATTAAATTTAAATTCCACCAGATCCAACAACAAGTAGGATTTGAATCCATGTTCCCAGTACATTTTCCTGGGCCTCTTGGTCACTTGTCCGTGACATTACCACTATGCCACTATCTCCCCTGAAGGAGATGTTGTAGAACATTAAGGTGCAGCTGTGAGCTAGAACTAGAGCACTGAATGCGTGACTCCCCACCCCTTCTTTCAATTAATGTCACCTCTGAGTCGTTCTTATTGGGGCTTTGGATGTGGCAAAGGGAAATACACTTTCTCCAACTTTATTTACATGCCATTTTCTATCTGCCATGAACCGAAAAGCAGAGAACCCCCCACCCCCACCCCCACCCCCACCCCCCCAAGCCTTAATTTTCCTCTCCTCCCAGGACAGATACAGCGTAAGTTGGACATTGTCCCATCACACTGACATTGCAGGAAAGAGACAAAATAATTCTGTCAGTCTGATACTGCAAGGATGGCTGATGACTCTGTTGATGGAGTGCCTGTCCCTGATGCACATGGGTGATGGGAAGAACATTCTTTTGCAATCTCTCACACGGGTCTCTGCTGATTGCAACATAGGATATGCATCAGACCACCCAAAGTGGGGTATGCGTGGAGACCAGTCACACAGCCTGCATTGTCTAGGTTAGAGAGGAATTCCTGGCACTCCTGTGGGCCCCAGTGACAGCACTGGGCCTGCAGATAGGTGTAGTGGTGTTTTATAACTGACAATCCGTACGGCAGACTGTAAATCACATGCTAGAACTAGTACTAAACAGACATCCTGCAGAATAAATAGTTGCTCCATACAGTGACAGTGAATGAGCCTCACCCTGAATAAATAGTCACTCTTAAACTTACACAGTGAATGATTCTCCCCTGAATAAACAGAGGCTCTTGTCCAATTACACAGTGAGTGACTCACTCTGAATAAACAGGGACTATGTAGTGACCTGGGGGAGTATGTGCTTCTCAATTTATGGGTCTATTAATTGGATCTTTATCCATCAGAACAAAGTTAATTCACTGTCTCACATTTCCAGATTCCTTACCTTTACCATATTCCTTGGCTGAGGAGCAATATTCCGATTTGGATGAGGGATTCCAAATCAATGAGGATGTCTCCCCACTTCCATTGCCATTGTCTGACAGTCAGTATGAGCAACAGCAGAGTGACGCTGAGGATTCCCCACTGAACTACAATCTACCATTTAGAAATCCAGAACAACGCTTGGAAAGGCTGGAGGAGACGGTGGCCTCACTCAGCACAATGCTGGACATGCTCAAAGTTCAGGTAAGTAGAGGCTGAGACTGGGAAACCCCAATTCAGATTCTCACAGGGATATAGTTTCACAGACACTGATGGTGTAAAATGCAGAACTCTATGCCTGTTGCTTGGCTGTTCTGGATGTTTGGTGTCCATGGCACACCTGTGCCGACACTGTTGTTGTTCGTCCATCGTCATCAATGAGGACCTCGACACCATTAGTCATTTTGAGGCTGGTTGCGGTGTGTCCGAAGATGACTGATCAGGCCAATTCAGGCACAGAATGTCCTGGCACATATTGGACAGACTTGTGTAGACATTGAAGTTGTTGTGCTGGTGACTCTGGACTTGCGCAGCTCGCGCTTAAGTTGTGCTTCAGCAATACACCTTGCTTCGTAAGCTTGACAGCCTTTGAGGATGAGGCAGCGCCAAGTAGGGCGGTTTTGTGCCAGCGTTTCCCAGGTGGTCATGTCAATGTCAAGCGACTTCAGGGAGGCCTTGAGTGTGTCTCTGAAACGTTTCTTTTGCCCTCCATGCGAGCGTCTTCCAGCAGAGAGTTCCCCAAAAAGGAGCTGCTTGGGTATGTGCTCATCTGACATACGGATGACATGACCTGCCCACTGGGTCTGCGCTCTCATCAGCAATGTGTGAACTGATGGTAGACTTGCTCTAGAGAGAACTTCTTTGTCTTGCCAGTTGATACATAATATTCTGCAAAGACAAGTCATGTGGAAATGATTGAGCTGTCTTGCATGCCTTCAATACACAGACCACGTTTCACAGGCATACAGGAGGATAGTGAGTACCGTGGAACAGTAGATCTTCAGTTTTGTAGCTGGGCTGATTCCTCGATGTTCCCATACAGTGGAGCACAGCCTACCGAAAGCAGAACTTGCTTTTGCTATTCTGCAGTTAACTTCTGTATCAATAGTCAATATCAATTTGCTTGGGAGAGGGTGCTGCCAAGATAAGTGAACTGGTCCACTGCCTGTAGTTTCTGCCCTTTGATTGTGATTATGGGTTTTGTGCTGACACTAAGTGGTTGACTCACATCAAATGCCATATTGATGAAGGCATTAGGGTGAGAGTATGCAGAGTAAGCAGATCATAATTCCAATCAGAATGCAATGCTAATGTGATGTCAGCGTTACCATTTTGAAGCTTAATCTCCAGCTAAGGGCCTCTCTTAAATTCACACATCTGGACATGTGTTCAGCAGAAGGAATCTTCTTGCAGCAGTGCTTTTGAGAAGGATTAACAATTCTTCACAGGCAAGTTGCTGGTTAATGTCTTCCCACTTATCCTTCTTCAATCCTATAACTGTTCATCCTTTCTTTGTAAGAAGTCTCACAACACCAGGTTAAAGTCCAGCAGGGTTATTTGGTAGCTCAAGCCACAAGCTTTTGGAGTGTTGCTGCTTCATGAGGTGAGTGGGATTTCAGTTCACAAACAGTGCATATAAAGACACAAACTCAATTTACAAAATAATGATTGGAATGCGAGTCTTTACAGGTAATCAAGTCTCAAAGGTACAGACAATGTGAGTGGAGAGAGGGATAAGAACAGGTTAAAGAGATGTGTATTGTCTCCAGACAGGACAGTTAGTGAGATGTTGCAAGCCCAGGCAAGTCGTGGGGCTTAAAGATAGTGTGACATGAACCCAAGATCCTGGTTGAGGCCGTCCTCATGTGCGGAACTTGACTATCAGTCTGTGCTCAGCAATTCTGCATTGTCGTGTGTCGTGAAGGCTGCCTTGGAGAACACTAATCCTAAGATCAGAGGCCGAATGCCCGTGACAGCTGAAGTGTTCCCCAACAGGAAGAGAACACTCTTGCCTGGTGATTGTCGAGCAGTGTTCATTCATCCATTGTCATAGCGTCTGCATGGTCTCTCCAATGTACCATCCTCGGGACATCCTTTCCCGCAGCATATCAGGTAGGCAACGTTGGTCGAGTTGCAAGTGTATGTACTGTGTACCAGGTGGATAGTGTTCTCACGTGAGATGATGGCATCCATGTCTCACTGGGGTACAATGACACTGACATTCACTTTGGTAGAAATCCTCTAAATGCTGACAGGATTGTTTGTGCTGAATGGCCTGTATATGTGTTGTCAGTTCTGTCTTTCTCATGCAGTAAGGACAGATGTTGGGATCTTGGACAATGGGGACAGATGTTGTTCGAAGACAAATATCACCCAGGATTCTGTTTTCTGACCTCTCACTGGTGACCATGGCTGGGAACTGAGAGTTTGGATGTGAAGGTTGGGTTCTCCAGGCATTATAAATTTCCCAGTGTCTCCTTGCTTATTTCCACTGTTTCTGCACTGTCCCCTCTCTCCAATTGGCACTCAGTAACTGGGATCAGATCTTGAGACTGGTATGGAGAGAGCTAGGTGATTGCTGTTATGGTTATAACTTGTAACTCGGAGAGGCCACACTTGCCGGGGTCAGTTCCCAGCCTCCACTGGCCCCAGTTATTGTTGTTGTGTTTGTGATGGTTTGCTGTTCTCCCTTGTTTAGAACTCGGCACTATCGCTGCGAGTCAAGCACCTGGAGACATGTGAATGCAGAAAGCCCATGTGTTCATGGCAGGGGCGGGAGTATGAGGAGGGACAGTCATGGGACCAGGACCCATGCAGCACCTGTGCCTGCACTAATGGAGAAGTACATTGCTCAAAGCAAAGTGACAGAGCCCTCTGTCAGGGTGAGTACCATGCAGTGGGATAGGGGATAAAGGAATGTCCAATATTTTAAACACAAATTGTCTGCTAATTCTGGGCAAATGTGCAATAAAGGTCAATCCTAGAGATAGTGCATAGGAACATGTCATTAGGCACAAACCGTCCATTCTAACATTGAATATCCAAATCTTTTCCTATCCTTACTTAGCTAATTCTATTCATGTAACCCTCTATTCTCCTCCCTCATTTGCTTATCTAACTTTCCTTAACTACAAGAATATCATTCACCTTGACTATTCTCTGTGTCAGTGAGTTCCACATTCACACCACTTCAGGATAAAGAAGTTTCTTCTGAATTCCTCATTGGATGTCTTGGTGACTATTTTATATTCATGGCCTCTTGCTCTTCCCCATAAGTGGAGGCGTTCTGTGTCTACTTCATCAAAATCTTTCACTATTATAAATATCTTGATCTTGACCCTCAGCATTTTTATTTCAAGAGAAAAGAGACACATCATGTTAATGCTTTCCTTCCAGTTATAACTTCATCCCTGTATGTATCTCTGTAGCTTCTCCAGTGCCTCTAATTGATTTATACAATTGGGTGACCCAAATCATACACACTATTACAAATGTGGACAAACTAAAGGCTGATACCGGTTCAGCAAAAAGTTGTTTACTTCTCAATCTATCGTTCTAGCAATTAACCAATAAAGCTATATCTGTCAGCCATGATTCAATGGTCGCAAACTGAGTCCAGAATCAGAAAATGTGGGTTCAAGTCCCACTCCAGAGACTTAAGAGCGTAATCCAGTTATCTCTTCCATGCAGTACTGAGGCAGCACTGCATTGTTGATGGCTAGTAGTGAGGGAACACTGCATTGTTGGAGAGTTGGTACTGCAGTGCTGACTCTCAGGTGAGACACTAACCTGCAACAGTGCCTGCCCTCTCTGATGAGAGGGATGAGAAGCCCGATTGTTAGTGAACCTATAGTTACATTTTTTTTATGCCCCACCTGTCGGTGTTGCTAGTATTTCTTTTGTTCTGTCATCTTGTCTCGCGCTCTCTGAGCATTGTGCTTTGCTCCCAGATCCCTGTGTTACCAATCCCTGCAAGAATGGGGGGCTCTGCCAAGCTCTCAGCTCTGACTCTGGGCAACACCCTTCAGGATTTATATGCACCTGCCCTGCAACTTCCACTGGACGTTTGTGTGAGGAGCCCATGATCCAGGTAATGACCCCATGAGCAGTTCATGGTAAAGGCAGATTGTGTTCATCATCATTGTATAAAGCAGTAATCTCATAGCTCAACATTGTAACTGGCCCAAAGGGAGTATTGGACAAGGCCATTGAGTCCATCTAAGCCCATTCCTCGAATCCCCTAACTCTCAAGGGAAAGAAGTTTGGCCCTTTCAGCGAGGTGGGGAAAGAGTGCACATTCATTAGCCGAATCTTGTTGGCAAGTGCAAGGTGGTCCACTTTGGTAGGAATAATGGTAGGAAGGACTATTACTTACGTGGAGAAAAACTGCAGCAGGCGGCGGTGCAGAGGGACCTCGGGGTCCTTGTGCATGAGTCGCAAAAACCCAGCTTGCAGGTGCAGCAGGTGGTCAGGAAGGCGAATGGGATGCTGGCCTTCATAGCGAGGGGAATTGAATATAAAAGTAGGGAGGTCTTGCTGCAGCTGTATAGGGCATTGGTGAGGCCGCAGCTGGAGTACTGTGTGCAGTTTTGGGCGCCGTACTTACGCAAGGATATTTTGGCCTTGGAGGGAGTGCAGAGGAGGTTTACTAGGCTGATGCCGGAGTTGAGGGGGTTGAGCTATGAGGAGAGGCTGAATAAACTAGGCTTGTACTCGTTAGAGTTTAGAAGAATGAGGGGAGATCTCATTGAGACGTATAAGATGATGAATGGGATGGATAGGATAGAGGTGGAGAGACTCTTCCCGCTCAGAAAGGACAGTAGGACTAGGGGGCACAGCCTCAAGATAAAGGGGGGACGGTTTAGAACGGAGTTGAGGAAGAACTTCTTCACTCAAAGGGTGGTGAATCTCTGGAATTCTCTGCCTGTTGAAGTGGTGGAGGCTACCTCGCTAAATATTTTTAAGAAGAGGGTTGATGGGTTTTTGATAAGAGAGGGGATTAAGGGTTATGGGGAAAGGGCGGGAATGTGGAACTGAGCCACGACAGATCAGCCATGATCTTACTGAATGGCGGGGCAGGCTCGAAGGGCCAGATGGCCTACTCCTGCTCCTATTTCTTGTATTCTTACGTTCTTATGTTATGTTCTTATGAATCCAGACATTTTGGTGCTATGGTTGTCAATATAGATTATTATTATTGTGTGTTTGGCAAATTACTTTTAATCCTACTCCTGTTTATAGGTCTGCTCACTGCCCAAGATTAAAGGTCGTTGTCATGATGGACACAGCATTCCAACAAGGCGTTGGTTTTACAACAGTCTCTCAGGCCTGTGTGAAGAGTTTGATTACAGCAGCTGTGGCGGGAACAGCAATAACTTTCAAACGCATGAGGAATGCACGAGGCGATGTGAGGTTGGAGCTTGCTGCTTCCGCCAACCAAAGCTGACCAACTTTCTGATTGGTTATGACCATGAAGGCTACGATCGCTATGGATACAATATATCAGGCCTGGATCGGAGTGCTAGGCAGGTGGTGGCATTTAACCCTGTGCGTTCTGGACCTGCATTATTTGGGCCAAATGGGCAGGTCTTCAGTGGCTTGAGTGATGGACGAGAGTTTGATAAGTATGGGTTTGACAAACAGGGGTATGACCGGGATGGGTTTCATAAAGACACTGGGTTTAACCTCACTGGATACAATAAGAGAGGTGAGCATGACTCCAGACGAGAATTTGACATGATGGGTTTTGACGCTGAGGGTTACAACCGTGCCCAGTTTGACTGTGTTGGGATCAATCGTGAGGGGTTCAACTATCTTGGTTTCTTTGCAGCTTATGTCTATCATTGCGAGTACTTGCCATCCTCTCACTGTCATGCCATCAATAGAGCTGACTTGAGGAGAGAGGTGGTCAGCTTCAGACCAGGGCAAAGGTGTGAGGATGTCTCCTGTGGCCAGAGCTGTGGTTGTACCTTTCAAAGTCGATCGTATCGCTTTGGAGAGTCCTTTGAGTATGGCTGTGAGATCTGTCTGTGCAGCTACACTGGAGTGATAGAGTGCAACTGTCGGCATGTCAGTCAACGCAAGGAGGTCCGGGACATGACACCCAGTGAGATGAAGATTTATCAGGCAGCAATACGGGATCTCTACCACAAACAGGGTATGTATGGCCCCATCTCTACTCTATGTCAGCGTAAGGGAGCACATGTGTGTGAGGGCGTGTATACATATTTGCTGTATTGTGAGAGCTGAGTCTAATCTGCCAATTCTGATACCCCCTTCCCTTCCAGTTGACCGCGTGCGCATGTAAATATGTACGTGTTCGTTGATGCTGCCATGTTTTGGATGACATATTAAGCCAAGGACTGGGCAGCCATTAAAGCTCCATGGCACTACTTGTGAATAGAGCAGTTGTTCATTATGATTTCCTGACCAATATTTATCTCTCAACAGACATCACAAAAACAGATTCTGGCCAATTGTTATGTCAAAACCAGGAGTTGGGCAACAACTAGCAATCTAGTCTTTTTAAATATATGAATTAATGGGATGTGGATGTCGCTAGCTAGGCCAGCATTTATTGCCTATCACTAATTCTCCTTGAGAAGTTGGTGGTCAGATGCTTTCTTAAACTGCTGTAGTCCCTGAGGTGTAAGTACACCCACAGCGTTGTTGGAGAGGGAGTTCCAGGATTTTGATCCAGTGATAATAAAAGAATGGTGATATATTTTTAAGTCAGGGTGGTGAGTGGCTTGGAGGGAAACTTCCATGTGGTGGTGTTCCCATTTATTTGTCGCCCTTCTTCTAGATGGTAGCGCTTGTGGTTTGGAAGGTGCTGTCTCAGGAGCCTTTGTGAGTTCTGCAGTACATCTTAACTTCTGCCACTGTTTGTTGATGGTGGAGGGAGTGAATCTTTGTGGAAGGGGTGTCAATCAAGTGGGCTGCTTTGGCCTGACAGTGCTAAACTTCTTGGTTGCTGCTCAAACTGCATTCATCCAGGCAAGTTTTTTTTAATTGTTTGATAGGATGTGGGCATCACTGGCTGGGCCAGCCTTTATTGTCCATCCCTGAAAGCATTGAAGAGTCAACTGCGTTGCTGTGGTTCTGGAGTCACATGTAGGCCAGACCAGATAATGATAATAGATATCTTTTATTCATTAGTAAACCAGATGGGGTTTTATGACAACTGACAATGGTTTCATGTTCATCGTTAAACTTTTTATTCATTCCAGACTTTTGTAGAATTCAAATTCCACCATCTGCTGTGGTGGAATTCAAACCCATATCCCCAGAGCATTACCCTGGATATCTGGATTATTAGTCCAGTAACAGTACCATTTTGCCACTGCCTCCCCATCGCTCTTCTGACTTTTGCCTTGTGGATGGTGGACAGACTTTGGGGAGTCAGGAGGTGAGTTACTCACCACAGGATTCCTAGCCTCTAAGCTGCTCTTGTAGCCACAGTGTTTAAATGGCTGATCCAGTTGGAGTTTCTGGTTCGTGATAACCCCCAGTTTTTTTGATGGATTCTGCATTAGTAGTGTCAGGAAGCGATGGTTAAATCCTGTCTTGTTGGAGATGCTCATTGCGTGGCACTTGTGTGGCACAAATTTTAATTACTGCTTGTCAGCCGAAGCCTGGATTGTCCAGGTCTTGCCATATTTGGACATGGACTGCTTCAGTATCTGAGCCACGAATAGTGCTGAACATTGTGCTGTCATCAGCAAACACCCCAACTTCTGACTTTATAATGGTTATTGATGAAGCAGCTGAAGATGGTTAGACCTATCCCAAGGAAGTCCTGCAGTGATATCCTGGAACTGAGATGACTGCCCCCCACAACCACAACCATCTTCATTTATGCTAGGTATGGCTCCAGCCAGTGGAGAGTTTTCCCCCTGATTCCCATTGACTCCGGTTTTGTTAGAGCTCCCGGATGTCACACTCAGTCAAATACTGCCTTGAAGTCACTCTCACCTCACCTCTGGCATTCAGCTCTTTTGTCCATGTGTCCAAAGTGGTAATGAGGTCAGGAGCTGGGTGACTATGCTTGAACCCAAACTGCACGTCAGTGCTAATCAAAGGCTGCTTGATAGCACTATCACTGACCCCATCCATCACTTTACTGTTGATTGAGAGTAGACTGATACAGTGGTAATTGGCCGGGTTAGATATGCCCTGCATTTTGTGAATTGATGTGGGTATGCCGGCGTTGGACTGGCGTAAACACAGTAAAAAGTCTGACAACACCAGGTTTTAGTCCAACCTATTTATTTGATAATATACTCGCAAGCTTTCGAGGGGTTACCCTCTTCGTCAGGTGAATGGAGAACTCTCCATTCACCTGACGAAGAGGGTAACCCCTCGAAAGCTTGCGAGTATATTATCAAATAAATAGGTTGGACTAAAACCTGGTGTTGTCAGACTTTTTTTGTGAATTGGACATACCTGAGCAATTTTCCACATTGTTAGGAGGTTGCCAGTGTCTTAGCTGTACATGTGCTCCAGAACTTCTTGTGCCCCTAGCCACAGCTTGTCTAGCGGCGCAGCAACTTCTGGAGCACATGTCTTCAGTATTACTGCTGAAATATTGTCAGGGCCCATAGCCTTTGCAGTATCCAGAATCTTAAGTCATTTCTTGATATCATGTGATGTGAATCGAATTGGCTGAAGATACAACTGTGATAATCTTTAAGGTATGATTCCATGACTATATCAGGCTGTTGCTTGACTAGAGTGTGAAACAGCGGTCCCAATTTTGCACAAGCCCCAAAGAGGACTTTGCAGGGTTAACAGAACTGGGTTTGCCATTGTTGTTTCCAATGCCTAGGTCAATGCTGGGTGATCGATCCAGTTTTATTTCTTTTAAACTTTCTAGCACTTTGATACAATGATTGTCATGCTAGGCCATTCCAGAGGGTGGTTAAGATTGAATCACCTTACTGTGGGTCTGGAGTCACATGTAGATCAGACCAGGTAAGGATGGCAGATTTCCTTCCCTTAAGGACATTAGTGAACCAGATGGATTTTTACAACAATTGACAGTGGTTTCATTGTCATCAGTAGATCCTTCATTCCGGATTGTTATTGAATTCAAATTTTAGCATCTGCCATTGACAATGCCACTATGCCAGCACCTCCATCTCTCACAAGTAGCCCAATCTCACCTGTCCACCAAACTAACCAATGCATTCCCTGTCTGAATGCATCACAACCTGTATAACAGTAGAGCAAGTCTTCTATTCAAACTGAAAGCCTGCAAAGTCACAAGATCCACTTATTGCCGGAGTTAAAGAATGCTGGTTGGATTCCTTCATTAATTACTTGAACTGCTTTTTTTCCTTCAACCTATATCCCTAAAACAAATGAGTCAGAATATTCACCTTATTAGAGTTTGTTGGGTCTTGCTGTGTGCGAATTGGTAGCATTAATTATAACGGTGGCTACACTTCATTGGCTATGAAAGAACTTTGGGACAGCCTGAGGCAGTGAAAGGCGTTATAGAAATGCAAGTTCCTAATGCTTTGCTGTGACTTGACAGGTACCTGGGAGGAGTTTGCCCGGTTGAGAGCAGAATATGCACCACAGGCCAATGGGCAGTTTACATTTCTGCCATGGCACCGCTACTTTCTCCGCATGGTGGAACGGGAGCTGCAGAAGATATCGTGTGACATCAGCATCCCTTATTTTGAATGGACCATTGACTCAGGCTCAATGGAGAGCTCCACGGTGTGGCAGGCAAACTTCTTTGGGTCAAATGGAAACTCGGAGACGGACTGTGTCTCCTATCATCCTTTCCAGCAGGACAGTGAGTGGGTGCCTTGTCTTCGCCGGCAATTCAATTCTTCCATCACTCTGCCTGATGCAATCAACATCCAGCTGATATTGGCAGAAGATGACTTTAACAAATTCTCCATTCAGATGGAAGCCGTCTCGGGGCTTTTTCATCTTTGGGTTGGAGGTCACATGGCCTCGCCTTTCAGTCCTTATGATCCAATTTTCCTTTCGCATTATGCCTTTGTAGACAAGCTTTGGACTCACTGGCAGGACCGCAGTCCCAATGGATTGCCCCGTTACCCTCCTGAACTCCGGTTTGTGAAGATGAAACCATTTGACATTGCTCCAGATGACATGCTCCTGTCTCAGCAGCAGCTCTGTACAATGTATGTCCCAGTCACACTTGGTGCTCCCTGCAATGACACCACCCCCAATTCCCCCCGTCACCACCAAGAGGGCTACGACACGGAAGGTTTTGATCAAACTGCACACTCCAACCAGCAAAGAATGTACGATGTACATGGGTATGACCAGCACGGTTATGATCGCAATGGCTTTGACCAATCCGGTTGGGATAGGTACGGATATGGCAGAGACCATTTTAACCGGGATGGTTTTGACATTGAAGGGTTTGACATTTCTGGATATAATCGGTACGGATTTAATCGTTCGCAAGTCACGCCATTTGGAATGAGGAAAGATGAGTCCTACCTGCCTTATATTGAGGTGGAGGTAATCGAGTCCCTTTTCGACAGAGGTTATAACACTTACGGATACAACAAGTTTGGCTTGGATAAGAATGGGTTTGATGTCTTTGGTTTCGATGAGGGTGGCTATGATAAGGACAACTGTAATTATTTCTTCAGAGGCCCTCATCACATGAGATTCTACTTCTTCATCCAGCAGCAGTTGTATATGACAAGTCCTGAGCTGCTCCTCAATATTAAGCGTATCTGCCCTCCAGTAACCCCACTCCCAGACTGGTGGCTTGTTCAGAATTGGATGACCATCGATGTACAAGAAACTGTCACTGTTATCAGGCATGTTGAGCAGAAGTGGGCCTCCCATCACCCGTTTGACAGCGGATATATCCCCAGCATCTCCTCAGTGAAAGACAACAACCTTTGGCTTCCTGTGACTCCTGACCTCAGGTAGGCATGCAGCTGAATTCTTATTGATTGTTTACTGATGGTTAAGTTTGGTGTTGATTTTCTCTGTGACTCCTGGTCCCAGATATCTCATCACTGACTCCCTGACCCAAGGAGATACTACTTTCACTATCACAGAAGGAAAATACTGCAAATTCTGGAAATCTGGGAAAAAACAGAATGCTGGAAATATTCAGCAAGTTAATGCAGCTTCTGTGCAGAGAGAAGCAGAGTTAATTGGGGTGGTGGTGCGTGCGGGTGGGCGTGGTTTACCAGGCCCTTGAAGACAGATTTGGAGAAAAATCAGGAGTAAATGCATTGTGGTGCTTCCCTGATGTGTTCCCATCTTACATTTCCCAGAGGGGGCTTCATGCGGTGATGGCAACCTGCATGGCAGTGTGGGGAATCCAACTAACCTTGTTAAATGGCAGTTAGATGTAATAGTACAAGGACAGTGCAATGTTGAAAGTGTGCATGTGCCTCATGCTGTTGTCAGAACCTTGGCTAGTCAGAGGAGAGCAGGGGAGATCGAGGCAGCATGAAAATAAGGAGCCATCCGACAGCACAATGGTGCAAACAGAAGTTCTGAGGGCATCCAGAAGGGCATCCACAGCAACAGCAGCTCCTGGAGATTGCTCTCACAGAAGGTGCTCAGGCTGCAAAGATAGCTATCAGTTCCCTCAGCCTTTCCTTCACAGCCATTTTGCTCTGTCCTTCCACTTGGGCAGTAGGCTGACACTCCAGCCACTGGGACACGCTGGTTGTTCGCCCACCCACCCCCTTCATTCTGCTTGGCATGACGGGAGGCAGGCTGCTAGTTGGTTACCTTCTAAAAAATTAAACCAGACCGTGTGCTGCTCTGACAAGCTGGGTTACAGAACAGCAACTGGCCCCGGAAACCACAAATATATCATGTCTAGAGAATTCAAACCAACGATGCTTCATCAGAACTCAAACTAAATTTTAATCTCACCAAATACAAAACCTGCCACAAACCAGTGCAATGGAGCAGTGTTTTAAAATGTAATTTTTCTTAAAAAAAATTTTTGCTCGAAATATTCTTCAATATATTTAACTGTGAATAAAACAGAAAATAGGTTTATCACAATAAATTTATCACATTTTGAATCGGTGTTAATTTGTCATCAGTGTGACCAGATTTTAAATTATTGACAAAAAGACTTTAAAAAAAATTACAGAAGATTTTGCTAGTTACATTAGTTTAGAGTTTGCATAATAGTATCTTTTTTTAAGTTAAATTCAAAAATTTTTAAAACATTCTTAATAGTGTCCTTTCATCTAAAAGATCTAGGATAATTTTTGAAACTTTTTTTAAAGTTCTGCAAACATACATTAAATGAAAACTCCCCACAGTGATTCATGCACCATGGGAGACAGGGTCAGTTTTGTGGGTTGGGCTAGCCTCTAACCTAATATTTTTTAAACTAATGTTAAAAAGTGTATGTAATTTATACTCTGATCTACTGCACAGGTTATACCAAGAAACCTGTGTGAAATTTCCACCCCAGTATTGTTAGTTTTAAAAACCCTGTTAGCCTTTTATTGTTTTATCTATCTGTACATGCACTCTCAGTATTGAGCATTTAATTCCATAACTCTCTCTGTCTCTGAGCTGGGGGATATTTCTCCCTCCCTTTCTCTGATCTCTTGCTGTCTTACCTCTCTGTGTTCTTTTCCTCTTCCAGGTTTTGCTTTGAGCTGCACTGGTATTCAGGCTGCCCATTGGGCACTCTGCCAGTCAGTTGCCCTGACCTGTGCCAGGACACCGAGTGTCTGGGATTCCCGAATGCAGAGTGCCGTGTGCATCATTGTGGTGCCTGTTTCAGCGAGTGGTATGACCGAGGGACCAACCGTCACGTCATGTGTCATGGTTGGTTGCTGGTGATTTCCAGTCAATCTAATTATTTACCTCTTAATACGTGACAGATGTAAAACTTAGGCTTGTATGTGGTTGAACATGGGTGGTGGGTGAGGGGATGAAGGAGGTGCTGGAGATAAGGAGGAATAAAAGGGACTGAGATGGAGCAAGGCTTTGGGTCATTAAAATGAGGGGGAGAAGATTTGGTACATGGCATCTTCAGTGTCTTTGCATTTACAGGTAATGAGTGAAACGAGATTGACTTAAGAGAATGTATAATAAACAGAGAGGATATCAGGGTTATGGTGTCAAGGGAAAGATAAAAGAGATATTTAGGTCAGTATAGGTGGATTATGTTGTTGATGATTATATTGGACATACAGCATGAATACTGTCTGTTGGCAGAGGATAAAATGTGAGGGGAAGGTGTGTGGCCAGTGAAAGACAGTCACTAATGAGATTAAATCAGAGGATGAGACTTCAGTTTCCAACTTCAAGTAACATTTTGGGCAGGTTCTGGGATGTGGGCACAATGCAGGCTTCCTCACTTCAACAGGATATTTAGATTAATTCAAAACATGAAGGAAAAGTGATGGGAGTTTTTTCGAGCCTTTGGGTGAATGAGTTTATGAAGGGAGACTCAAGGATCTAAAGAGGATGGGGGATGTAGTCCAGGATCGGGAATAACAGATGAGGGAGATTCATAACTCAGTAAAGTCAGTATTGGAGAGGGATTGACAATGCAGGGGAGTGAGAGTTAGAAATTAATGGATACATTTATTCCTGGTGATCAAAAGTTTAAAGTTTATTTATCATTGTCACAAGTAGGGTTACATTAACACTGCAATGAAGTTTCTATGACAATCCCCTGGTCGCCACACTGCAGAGCCTATTTGGGTACACTGAGGGAGAATTTAGCATGGCCAATGCACCTAACCAGCATGTCATTCGGACTGTGGGAGAAAACTGAAGAAAACCCATGCGGACATGGGGAAAACATACAGATTCCACACAAACAGTGACTCAAGCCAGGAATTGAACCTGGGTCCCTGGCACTGTGAGGCAGCAAAGCTAACCACTGTGCCTCCCCAGGAGCATGGATTAATGCTGAATATGATTGTAGTAGAGAATGTGGATAGGGGATAGACCTTGCTTGGAGCCTATGGGCTGATTGTAAATGTGTCATAGCCGATGGGCTGAATGGTGGTTTCTATTTCTAAGTTTCTATCTGGTATTTTAATCCATGTTATGACACAGGGTTAGTGATGGATGAATGGATATTGTTCAGGTGGTTTGGGGCTGGGGCGTTGAGAATTTTAAATAATTTACAAACTATCTTCTTCTGATTGAAGGTTGCAGCTACAAGGGGCAGACTTTCCAGAATGGAGATTCAGTCATTGTTGATACCTGTACATCCTGTGTATGTTTGGTGAGTAACGGGGAGAGTTAACACCTGGAAAGACTTGAGAAAGAGAATGCCTCTTGAGGGGAGGGAGAGAGAGAGTCAGCACCTTCAGGGGAGGGGGGAGAGAGAGTCAGCACCTTAAAGGGAGGGGGAGAGAAAGAGCCAGCACCTTCAGGGGTGGGAGAGAGAGTCTCCATCTTCAGGGGAGAGGGAAAGAGAGTCAGCACCTTCAGGGAAGTGGGGGAGCGAGTCAGCACTTTCGGAGGAGGGGGAGAGAGAGTCACCACTTTCAGGGGAGGGGGAGAGAGAGTCATCACTTTCAGGGGAGGGGGAGAGAGAGTCAGCGCTTTCAGGGGAGGGTGAGAGACAGTCAGTACCTTCAGGGGAGGGAGGAAGAGAGTCAGCACTTTCAGGGGAAGGGGGGAGGGATTAGCAGCATCAAGAGACGGGAGGGTGAAAGGATGAAAGAGGTTTTTGGGGGGGTGTGTTTTGAGGTTGCCTTGCTTGTGAATTAATTCCCTGATCAGATGCTTGATGTTCTGTTGAAGAATGGTGATGTATCCTGTGCCCCGGTACAATGCCAGGCTCTGAGCTGTAAGGGCAATGTGAAGAGACAGGGTTCTTGCTGCCCAGAGTGTCCCCGAGGTAAGTGGAGAGCAGCAGGAGATCCCATTGTTGTGTTCAGTAATTGCTGGAGTTGCACTCATACTGCCCCCAGCTAATTATGCAGACAGCGAATGAGCGGGCAGGGGTTTGGTGGATCTAGCAATATTTTGTTGCATTGAACTGAGAGCGAGGCTTATAGAATTAGGACAGCAGTTCAAGATGGCAGCTCAGCACCACCTTCCCATGGACAACTAGGGATAGGCAATGAATGTTGGCCTAGCCAGCAATGTCCACCTTCTGTGAAATAATAAAAAACATGCTATATGTCTGCCTCAGCTGATTTGCTGCTGAAATCCTCATCTACTTCTTTGTTACCTCCAGACTTTACTCTTCTAATGCTCCCCGGGCAGACTCCCGATTTCACCTTCAATTCCGTCAAACCTGCCAGTATCCAAACACACACCAAGTCCCAATCATCTGTCACTTCAATCCTTGCTATCCTACATTGGCAGTCAGTTTACCAACCTCTGCATTATAAATTCCTCTGCCTCATGAACTTTCCTCTATTTCTGTAACTTCCTCCTGTTTTACATCCTGTTGCCAAACTCTCCATTCATCTGATTCTTGTACATTCCTTCCTCTTTCCACACTTTCATTGGCTCACACCCTCAGCCCTTAGTGGACCCCTCCACCTCTCCGTTCTTCCCCTTTAAGATTTTCCTTTAAACTTATATCATCGGCCAAGCCTCTCAAGGTCTCTCTTATTTCACATCACATCTTTCACACCCACCTTCTCAGCATATCCCTCAATCCATTCTTTTTAATTACCTCCTGACCATATTGTCACTCACTGCTACAATCTCCTCCCTTGAGTCAGTAACTCTCAAATATCTCCCACCCAACTTTCTGACTCTTGTCTCCTCTTTAAGGTGATATATCGGCCTGTATCAGTCACAGAGTTTGATGTTCCACCAATGAGCTGAATAATGAGAAGGTGAAGCTCCAATTGGAAAAACACAGCTCGTTAACTCCACACCAGTGAGCTGGTGGACAATCTCCACCAGACTGCCAAGATGTCTTCTATTTGACTGAAACATTCTGTAGATCTCACACAAAGATGAATTTCCAGCTTGAATCACAAAATGGAGGTTCACCATCTTTCCTATCAGCGATTGTGAGAGTTCAGACAAATAGTGGGGGGAGAAGAAGGGGGGGACAAAGGACCGAGAATTCCAAGGCGGGAGAGATTTGCTCCTATTGAGAATGGAGGGAACGGTGGGGGAGGGGGTGGGTGGATGGATCCACCGGGTGGGGGTAGTGAGGAGATTGGGAGTGCGGGAGGGGGGTGTTCCATTTGATCTAATGTTCCCTTTTTTCAAATGATGTTAAGTTTTGTCTGGTAATCCTGCAGTCAAGCATTCTGGATATTTTACTAGGTTAAATTTGCCATGTAAATATAAGTTGTTATTATGTGGCAGGAACGCTTCTTGGCCTTTTGGCTAAAATTAAGTATAGTATTCACATGCCGTCCTTGGTTGAAGTTATTAGATTACATTGTAGCTTCATTTGAAGCAATTTTTAAAAGTGGCATCTCAGCTAAGATGCAAATAAGATCAAGCCTTGGAGGAGGAGCTATGCCTGCTCCAATCAGCTTGGATCATGTAGATCAAGCCCAAGACAGGAGGTGAGCTTGGATCAGGAATGTCTCAACTTGCTGAGACTCTGAATTGGACTTGATTTGATTGAATTGGAATAAAAACAAAACAAATAAGAAAAGGAACTGATGTCTTTTTATGTATCATGCGAATGCCAAATAATTTGTAATTCTCGGTGACTGAGCTATTTGGAGCCTGACATTTGTAATACGTGATAGACGGTATAAGGCGATTCAGCCCCTCGAGTCTGTTCCATAATTCCAATGAGATCAGAGCTGATCTATATCTTAACTCCAGTTACCTGCCTTGTTCTGTAATTCCTAATTCCCTTGACTAACAAAAATCTACCATCCGTGTATGGGTTGGTTTGCATGCACATGTCTATGTGCATGTGGATCTGCATATGTGAGTCCCTCACTTTGTCTGTGTTTTTGATTGTGCACTCAGGTTGAGTTTTTAATGCTCCTGTGAAGCATCTTGTGACATTTTATCATATTAGTGGTGCTATATGAATGCACATTGTTGGTGTGTGTCTGTCTGTGTGTGTTTTTAATGTGTCTTTTGCTGTTGCCCACTATCCTAGGGCCTGTGGTTGTACAACATGTTTCTGTCGGTTTGTCTTGCAGGCTGTGCAGATGGAAGAGTTCATGGTGACAGGTGGAAGCTCGATGCTTGTACACACTGTTCGTGTAAGGTAGGATACCTCTGTACCATCCAACAGCATTCTCATTTGAGCTGAGGTGTGAAGGAACTCTGGCTGGGGCAGAGGGAAAAAAGGCTGATGTACTGGTTCAATCTGTCTCACACAGGGTTTACAACTCCTGTTTAGTGGAATCCACTTGAACCTAATACTTTGATTTGTGAGTTTGAGGAATTAAGGAAACACAGAGCAGAGAGAAATGTTTATTTAAAAATAGCCAGTTTCCACACAGTGTACAGCCACTCACCACACAACTGCAGTTGTTGTGACATGTTGCATTTTGGTAAGACAAACCAGGGCGGGACTTAAAGTTAATGGTAGGGCACTGGGGACTGTTGTCAAACGAGAGCTAGGAATGCAGGTACATAATCCCTTGAAAGTGGTGTCACAGGTAGACAGGATGGTGAAGAAGGCATTTGGCATACTTGCCTTCATCGGTCAGAGCATTGAGTACAGGAATTGGGACGTTAATTTTACAACTGTACAAGACTGTGGTAAGGCCACATTTGGAGTACTGCGTATAATTCTGGTCACTCTCCTATACGAAGGATGTTATTAAACTGGAAAGGGTGCAAAAAAGATTTACAAGGACGCTACTGGGACTGAAAGGTTTGAATTATAAGGAGAGGTTGGACAGGCTGGGGCATTTTTCCCTGGAGTGTAGGAGGATGAGGCGTGGCCGTATAGAGGCATAGGTAAGGTGAATAGTCAAGATCTTTTCCAGGGGGTAGGGGTGTCTAAAATTAGAGGATATAGATTTAAGGTGAGAAGAGAAAGGTGAGAAGGGACCTTAGAGGCAACTGTTTCACTCAGAGGGTGGTGCGTTTATGGAATGAACTGCCAGAGGAGATAGTAGAGAGAATTACAATATTTAAAATACAATTGGACAGGTACATGGATGGGTAAGGTTTAGAGGGATATAGGCCTAACACAGGCAAATGGGACTAGTTCAGTTTAGGAAACCTGGTCGGCATGGACAAGTTGGGTCGAAAGGCCTGTTTTTGTGCTGTCTACCTCTATATGCAGACTTGACTTTCCACTGAATCTCAGTGCACAGCCTGCAAGGAACTGCCAGAGCTCTTGTTGCAGTGTTAAAACCAGCGATCTGCTTGAAAACCCATTGTACTTTTACGTCACTCTGTACAGAAGCAATTAGAACTCTGTGCTGTGGTCACACTTGAGTGCTTATCATTGCCAGCAATGAGGGGAACTGCCTGGCTCTTCTCCGGTAAGGAGCAGCTCACTGATTCTGCTCTGCTGGAGGCCTGAGTCCAAACAGACAGCACATACATCACTACACCCCCACATGTTTATATCCTCGTTAGAACTCATTAAACATTTTAGTCAGGTGACCCTCTGTCGCCGCAGATTGTGACACACGCTATGCCTCGGTGCTTGGTGAACAACCATAACTCTCCTGACTGCCAGGTCAGGGGTCATGATACTCGCTGTGACATGTCAGAAATCATAATGTTTGCTGTGTGCCTGCGTGAGGTGAGAAGTCATTTATCGTAGGGTTGAATAAACCTGCACTTTAAAGGAAATTGGTGATTTTATCAGGAGGATTTTAAAAAATGGTTAAAATGGGACCTTGTGATGATTGTAAGATTCTGTGGGTTTGTTCTCCTGTCGCCTCACCACAGGCCAAATATCAGATTTAACTGAAAATTGTTTGAGATGACAGAGGACATTTAAGAAGGATTCTAACATTCTCTATTTGCTGCTGTCTTGGTCGCCCCATTAGGATGGTGAAGTCAAGTGCAGGAAGGAGACATGTAAAAATGTTCGCTGCCAGCATCCCATCACTGCGCGGGGAAAATGCTGCCCCGAATGTTCTGGGTGCCTGCATAATGGGCACCGATTGCGGAATGGTCAGAGTTTTCAAGATCATTGCACCAATTGCTTGTGCAAGGTGAGTGTGTACAGGGAGTAGTGGAGGGTGTGCAGGACACGGTTGAGGGCTGGGTATAAAGGGCGCAGTGTGTTGGGGGGTGCGGGGTGGAGTGGTGGTGGAGGGGGGAGGGGGGGTGGCGTGCAGGCCAACACCATTGTGTGTTACGGAGAAGCATACACATTGGATTAAACAGAATGAGGCCCAAAACAGCTCATGAATTATGCCATTCACAGAACACACAAAGATACAGAGCAATCGTTAACCACTCAGTCTAAACACATCTGGGATTCATGTCATACTTTCTTCCTCTTCCATATCACCTTCACTCAGTGGGTAACATTCTTGTCTCTCCACAAAAATAGATAATCCAGGGAACACACTAGTGTATTTACTGAGGGAATACTATACAATGGAAGGGACAATGCTGAGGGAGATCTAACTTTCAGAGAGGATGGACTGAGAGGCACTGCACTATGGGATGGGCAGTAGGTGCTGAGGCATTATCATGTTGGAGGGGCATTACTGAGGGAGTGCTGCATTGTTGAAGGGGCAGTTCTGAAGGAATGCTGCGTTGTCAGAGGGACAGTACTGAGGAGATGCTGCACAGCTGGAGGGGCAGTATTGAGAAGGAGTGCTGCATAGCTGGAGGGGCAATACTGAGGGAGTGCTGCACTGCTGGATGAGTAGTACTGAGGGAGTGCTGCACTGCTGGAAAGGCAGTACTGAATGAGTGCTTCACCTTCAGAGGGGCAGTGCTGAGGGTGTGCTGCATTGTGGGAGGGTCAGTTCTGAGGGATGCTGGGCTGTGGGAGGGGGCAGTGTTGAAGTAGCACTGCACTGTGGGAGGGGTAGTACAGAGGGACTGCTGCATTATTGGCGGTACCATCCTTCAAGTGAGATATTAAACCGTGGCTCAGCAGCCCTTTCTGATAAAAGGTCCTACAATCACTAGTGGAAGAAGAGTAGGAGAGTTCTCCCCAGAGTTCTGATCAATATTTGTCCCTGAACTATAATCAGATATACAATCATGAACATAGGATTGTGCTGTTTGCAAATTGGGCTGCCTCACAATGTGTGGGACCTGGGTTCCATTACCAGTTTGGGTCACTGTCTTTGCGGAATCTGCATGATCTCCCCGTGTCTATGTAAGTTTCCTCCAGATGCTCCAGTTTCCTCCCACACTCTGAAAGATGCGCAGGTTAAGTGAACTGGCCATGCTAAATTCTCCCTGAGTGTCCCTGAACAGACGCCAGCATGTGGCAATTAAAGGATCTTCACAGTAACTTCATTTAGTGTTAATGTAAGCCTACTTGTGACACTAATAAATACATAAATAACATTGACTGCTGTGTTTCCTCCACTATAGTTATTCAAAAGTATTTCATTGCCTGTTAAGCACATCGAGTTGTCCTGCAGTAATTGAGGATGCAGGCTTTCTTCTCTAGGTCTCAAGTGTATCGTCCATTCAGGAAACAATGAGAGTAACTAACCTGGGGAGGAGGGTTGAAGAAAAAATAGTCTGAAAGCATTTCTAATCCATCCCTCTTGAGGAACACTGATCAGGAGATTGACCTTGTTTTTGTGACCTACCTAACGCCAGAGTGTGAATATTCTGCAGAGCACAATTATTGGTGAAATACAAATTATGGAAATATTCTAAGTTGTTTGTCTCTCTGCAGAATGGAAACGTCCAGTGCCGGGGGGTCACCTGCACTCACCTCACCTGTCTGGACCAATACAAACCAGCAGGGGAATGCTGCCCCATCTGTCGTCCAGGTAACATTAGACATTGCATTATAAAATACAGATAACTCAACGCCCCTTGTGTAACTTTACACTTCCTGTCACTTGTGTTCAGGTAACACTATACTGAATACTGACCATCACTTGTCATGTCCAGGTAAACTCCACAACTCAAACCCACCCCCTGCCCCAAGCTTACATAGAACATAGAACAGTACAGGCCCTTCAGCCCTCAATGTTGTGCCGAGCTGTGTCCAAACACAAGATCAAACTATTCCACTCCCTATAATTCTGGTGTGTTCCATGTGCCTATCCAATAACTGCTCGAAAGTTCCTAGTGTCCGACTCCACTATCACAGCAGGCAGTGCATTCCACACCCCTACCACTCTCTGAGTAAAGAACCTACCTTGGACATCCCTCCTATATCTCCCACCATGAACCCTATAGTTATGCCCCCTAGTAACAGCTACATCGACCTGAGGAAATAGTCTCTGCACTCTACCTATACCCCTCATCATCTTATAAACTTCTATTAAATTGCTTCTCATCCTCCTCCACTCTAAAGAGAAAAGCCCCAGCTCCCTCAACCTTTCTTCATAAAACCTACCCTCCAAACCAGGCAGCATCCTGGTAAATCTCCTCTGCACTCGCTCCAATGCTTCCATATCCTTCTTATAGTGAGGTGACCAAAACTGCACGCAATATTCTAAATGTGGTTTCATCAAGGTCCTATATAGTTGCAGCATAACCCCATGACTCTTAAACTCAAACCCCCTGTTAATAAATGCTAACACATTATAAGCCTTCTTCACAGCTCTATCCACTTGAGTGGCAATCTTCAGAGATCTGTGGATATGAACCCTAAGATCTCTCTGTTCCTCCAGAACCCTGCCGTTGACCCTGTAATCCGCATTCAAGTTTGTCCTACCAAAACGAATCACCTCACACTTATCAGGGTTAAACTCCATCTGCCACTTTTCTGCCCAGCTCTGCATCCTATCAATGTCTCTTTGCAGCCTACAAGAGCCCTCTACCTCATCCACTACCCCACCAATCTTGGTATCATCAGCAAAGTTACTAACCCACCCTTCAGCCCCCTCTTCCAAGTCATTGATAAAAATCACAAAAAGCAGAGGACCCAGCACTGTTCCCTGTGGTATACCACTGGTAACTGGTCTCCATTCTGAAAATTTTCCCTCCATCACCACCTTTGTCTTCTATGAGACAGCCAGTTACTCAGCCAATCAGCCAAATTTCCTTCTAACCCACACCTCCTTACTTTCTTCACGAGCCAACCATGGGGAACCTTATCAAATGCCTTACTAAAATACATGTGTATGACATCAACTGCTGTACCTTCGTTGACACACTTAGTTACCTCCTCAAAGAATTCAATCAAATTTGTGAGGCAGGACTTACCCCTCACGAAACCATGCTGACTATCCCGGATTAAGCTGCATTTTTCCAAATGGTCATAAATCCTATCTGTCAGGTCCCTTTCCATTAACTTACCGACCACCAAAGTAAGATTAACTGGCCTATAATTACCAGGGTCATTCCTATTTCCTCTCTTGAAGAGAGGAACAACAGTCGCCACTCTCCAGTCCTTTGGCACAATCCCTGTGGACAGTGAGAACCCAAAGATCAAAGCTAAATGTTCCGCAATCTCATCCCTTGCCTCCCAAAGTATCCTAGGATTCTTATTGACCCTCAGGTTTTTCAAAATTGATAATACATCTTCTCTCAGAACATCTACCTCCTCCATCCTATCAGCCTGTATCACACTCTCATCCTCAAAAACATGGCCCCTCTCCTAAGTGAACACTGAAGAAAAATATTCATTCAATGCCTCTTCTATCTCTTCTGACTCCATGCACAAGTTCCCACTACTATCCTTGACTGGCCTCACCTAACCTCACCCTGGTCACTTTTTTATTTCTCACATAAGTGGTCTTACAGTGGTCTTTGTAAAGTTCTCTCTTCCTGACCCATTCTGGGTTCTGTGGATACTGGGCAGTAGTGGGGTCTCCCAATGAGCTGTTAATCGTCTTCCAGCCTGGACAGTAACTGTTCAGAAATTAGAGTCTCTTCACTCGTCCTAATCCAGTCCTCATCTCGTGTTCACATTGTGCACACTGTGGATTGATCAGGAGCAGGACCCCAGGCTGATTCTTCCTCTCTCTCTAATCCCATATGCTAAAGTGGGTAATGTTCCAAAAGTTTCCCTATTTACTAAGCATTAACTGGAATCAAACATTGATAACCCTCGGTTAAGGAGCTTACTGACCCTTGAACACCAGATCCAGTCAGTGGGTCACACCAGAGCTTTATCGTTTAATGTCTCCATTGTGCAATTAGTTTTTGGTATATTTGGACTAAGTAATTAAGAGAGTTAAAACTCCCCCCAACATTGTCCCATCAAACGCTCCCAAGGAGGGTACAGCACAGGTTCAATGCACTGTCTGTGGTATTTATAATTCACTGTTTTCTGTTTGGTTCAGGTTGTGAATATGAAGGGAAGCACTATGTCAATGGAGACATTTTCTCATCAACTGTGAACCCATGCATGAACTGTTCTTGTGTGGTAAGTGTACTGTTAATATAAATTGGAATGTGATTGTGTACACTGTTATAAATGCAAGGTTTTATAAAGATGATTATGTTTTGGGTCTGTCTCTACTTCAGAGTATAAGGAGGTATTAAAGAGTATCATGTGATCTACTTTGATACTTCGAATTCTGCCTAGTAACCAGCCTGGATCGCTTGATTACTATTTTGATTTGATTTATTATTGTTACATGTATTAGTATACAGCAAAAACTATTGTTTCTTGTGCGCTAAACAGACAAAGCATACTGTATATAGAGAAGGAAAAGAGAGAGTGCAGAATGTAGTGTTACAGTCATAGCTATGGTGTAGAGAAAGATCAACTTAATACGAGGTAGGTCCATTCAAAAGTCTGATGGCAGCAGGGAAGAAAGAAGCTGTTCTTGAGTTGGCTGGGGACAAAGAGGTCCATGCTCAGGCCTATTAAGAGCAAAGTGTAAAATGTTCACACCTGGAAACAAAGACAGGAGCAGTTGTGCTAACTGAGAATAGACTTTCAGTGTCCACGTTTTGGGCAGGAAAGGGAGAAACAGAGATCTCATTGATAAAGAGACAAGGTTTGCTGCTGAAGTAATAAAAGCAAATTGCTGTGGATGCGGGAATCTGAAACCAAAAGAGAAAATGTTGAAAAATCTCAGCAGGTCTGGCAGCATCTTTAAAGAGAGAAAAGAACTGACCTTTCGAGTCCAGATGACCCTTTGTCAAAGTTCAAAGGGTCATCTGGACTCAAAACATCAGCTCTATTCTCTCCTTACAAATGCTGCTAGATCTGCTGAGATTTTCTAGCGTTTTCTCTTTTTGTTTTCAGTTGAAGTGGTCAGCAGAAAGAATAGAGTTGAGGATTGGTTCTCTGTGAGCTCCAAAGGCTGAGAGAGGAACCTTTTGACATGGCCATGTTTGCCATTTTAACTCAGCACTTTGCTCTCATGCCCACATGTCTGCCCTTGGTCTGCTGCAATGCTCCAGTGAAGCCTGGCGCAAGCTGGAGGAGCAGCAGCTTATCCTCCAATTGGGCATGGTGCAACCTTTAGGACTCAATGTTGAGTTTGGCACTTTTTTGTCCTCAAAGTTGCTACATTTTTTTGCAATCTTCCACAGTTGTACTTTAATATCTAACAAATTCTCCTCCCTTCAATTCTGATGCGGACCCAAAAGGACTCAAAACAACTGATTTCTCACCTTACAGATGCTGCCAGATCTGCTGAGTCTTTCCAATATCCTCCGTTCCTGTTGCAAAAGCTGTTATTCTGTGAACAATGGAATGTGAAGTAAACCTGTGGTGTGGGGTTTACAAAAAGATAGAGGAGAAGTCTTTTCTATAGTTTAATGTATTAATTGTCCACTAAGTGGCGTTTAGTTGATCTTGCTTTTAGTTTGTTGCAGTAAATGTTTTAAAAGTCATAGAAGTCATAAAAGCATAGAATCCCTACAGTGCAGAAGGAGGCCATTTGGCCCATCAAATCTGCAGCAACCACAATCCCACCCAGGGCTCTATTCCCTTAACTCCTTGTATTTACCCTTAATCCCCTGACACTAGGGCTAATTTAGCATGGCCAAACAACCTAGCCCACACATCTTTGGATTGTGGGAGGAAACCAGAGCACCCAGAGGAAACCCACGCAGACATGGGGAGAATGTGCAGACTCTGCACAGACAGTGACCTGAGGCCAGAACTGAACCCAGGTCCCTGGTGCTGTAAGACAGCAGTGCTAACCACTGTACCACCATGCCACCCCAATAGTTGATTTATTAGTCATGAGTAGACTTACATTAACAATGAAGTTACTGTGAAAATCACCTGGTCACCATACCCTGGCGTCTGTTCAGGTACACTGAGGGAGGATTCAGCATGACCAATGCATCTTACCAACACGTCTTTTGGACTGTAGGAAGAAATTGGAACACCCATAGGAAACCCACGCAGACATGGGGAGAACATGCAGACTGTGACCCAAGCTGGGAATCAAACCCAAGTCTCTGGTGCTGTGAGGCAGCAATGCTAACCACAGTACCATCATGCAGGCCTCTTGAAATTTTGTGTACTTCCTTTAAATTAAACACTGGGAATTCAAATCTCTTATTTAAAGTCATCAGCCTCTACAGAGAATGTAACAATGCTGATTGGTTATCTACTGAAAGGGCCACTGGCAACTTGATCTCCAATAGCTTGGCCCTTGGCCATTTGTACTGCATTGTTTGAGACACATTTGCCCTTTGGTTATTTGGGGTCTCCTGTTTGGCACCTGAACTACAGACTTTGACACCGGGACCCTCACAATTTGATTTCCTCACAAATTCATTAATCTTTTATACTTAATTCATTTTTAATGAGCATAATTTACTTACAAATTTTCAACTCTGTTTCTTGTTGAATTACAGAATAGCCTAGTGAGATGTGCCCCCTTGTGGTGTCAGGCTCCATTGTGTTCACACCCCGTCCAAGAATCTGGTCAGTGTTGTCCTGGCTGCCCAGGTGAGAGTGACAATGAATCCAAATGAGATTGTGTTCGTTTTGGGGGAGAAGGTGGTTCAAATCTAGACTCCTCTCCCTTTCTCCTATTAAATCTCATTCTCTCCCTGGACCTCAAACTGTGAATTTTCTTACATCCTCTTCCCCACAGACCCATTCTCCTAATTCCAGGTCCCCTCCCCCACATGTCACATGTCTCCTGTCTATACTCTTTGAAAAACCTACACTCTGTACCAAGTAATCGCTGACTCTTGCCTTGTCTTCTCAGAAATATTTTTGAAATTTGATGTGTTCCTGCTCTCTGGAACTTGTGGTTGTCCCCAATAAAACTGAATGCAGTAACTCACACCTCTTGCGTGAGCCAGTAGGAATCAAATGTTGATATGGATCCATGAGCGCAAGTGCAGTGAGCATGATTGAATTTCTTTCTGTTTTCTCTCAGGGTGTGAACTGGATGGAGCCATCTTAGATCATGGGGAGACATTCACTTCACCAGACGGCTGTCGGACATGTGTGTGCACAGTGAGTACCACGATGGCTTCAACTTGTTAATGTGCTTCTGATTTTAAATTCACACTGGATTAGGAGTTGCCAATCTTATGATCCTTGACAGTTCTCCATCCTGAAGCTGCATTGCCTGCAATTCAATCCACTGAATGAATGTTAAATGCTCTGAAACCACGCATGGTTTTCTAGAGCAGAAGCGGATTCCCTAACACAGCTTCCGGGTTTACATCCAATGTCTGCCACATTCTTCCCAGTCACCACCTCAGGGACCATACTCCCCCTTCCAAGACGTAGGGATCCAAACTTTAGGCACTGCCATTGAAAGTCAAGGGACGATGATTAGATTCTCTCTTGTTGGAGATGGTAATTGCATGGCACTTGTGTGGTGCAAATGTTACTTGCCACTTGCCACAAGCCAGGTTGTCTAGGTCTTGCTGCATTTGGACATGGACTGCTTCAGTATCTGCAGAGTCGCAAGTGGTGCTGCGCACTGTGCAATCTCCATATCCTGCTGGACATGAATGCCCTAGGGAAATGACAGTGCCATGACTATAAGCTACAGACCTACACACAGGGGCGGGGATGTACGCTCCTTTCCCAGTGGAGGGCTCTGGTGGTGAGAAGGAACAGGAACTTTGGCTGCTGCAATCCTGGAGCATTGAGGCCAGGTGTGGTGGCCCATTCAGTGGGAATCATTCCTTCAATCATGACAACACTGTATTGCGCCTATTAGTCCTCTAACACCAACAACCTCCACCCCACCACCCCCCACCCCGCCATACCCATCCACCCTCCCTCTCTTTAAGAGAACACAGTATGTCAGTGAGCTAAAGCTGAAACGGATAAACATGAGGGCTGCTGTAAATATTGAAAGGATGTTTTGTGAGGCACACGGATCAAGGGAAGAGCCACTGCCTGAGGTTCTACATTCAGACTTGGCAAAGGACTAGCTAGGTCTCCGTAACTTGATCCTCACAGCATCGACATAGTAAGCAGCACCCACACTGGGAAGATTTCTAACAGATTTTCAGTTAACTCCTCGAGGCAAGGATCAGCATGTTGGCTAAAAGTCTCCTTGGAATTAATAGTTTTCAGCTTGTTTCCTTGTGCATTCTGCCCATTACCATATGAGTGTGAGTGAGAACGAGACAAAGCATGTTAGAATATCTACACCATCCAGGCTACCTGTGTGTTTGTGTGTATGTTCATGTCAGCACACACATATGTTTGTATACAAAGGTTTAAGAGCAAACGTGGGGGTGTGCCCATGTTTGTATCCGTGTGCATGTGTCCAGGTGAACACACATTTATGCATTGGTGACAGAACGCAGTCTTGTGAGTGTGTCCATGAATCAGGCGTATGTTTCTGTGACCATGTTCTGTGTTTTGTGGATGGCTTTTGTGTTTGTGTACACATGTTTGTGTCCATGTTGTGTACACATGTTTGTGTCCATGTTCACGGGTGTTGGCCTTGTTTGAATGGTAAGCACACACGAATATGTCTGTATCTGTGCTACTTCTTGTGTCCGGCTAAATGCATGCGTGTGTGTCTGTCTGTCTTTCTCTCTTTCTTTCATAGTTGTAACACTGTGCATACTGCCAGTTCTGATCAATTCAGTCCAGGCTCCTTTCAAAATCTTTGGTCTGTGCTCAACATGGTAAATGGTCAGGGCTGTGACCACAGCCACAGAAATGACTCGTCAATCTTGCAGACCTTGCCCCTTTAAGCCACCCGGGAGACATACCAGCAGAGGAAATTTCAAAACCTGGTCCTCACACAGACCCAAACATGGGCACAAAATCATAGGGACTACAGTGGGGTTGTGGCAGACTCTTATGGGGAAATACCAATCCCACAGGACATTGATGTATTGCTGACTCACATAACTGTTTGTTTCTCTCCAACCCACCTTCACTCACTCCCTCACACTCCTGAGCCTAATACGAATGACATCTTCTGAAGAAGTCATTCAGACTCAAAACATTATCTTTTTTAAATTCATTTACAGGATGTGCGCATCGTTAGCTAGGCCAGTATATATTTCCTATCCTAACTGCCCTTCAGAAGGATATGCTGAGATGCCTTCTTGAACCACTGCAGTCCCAGAGGTGTTGTCCTGGCTGCCACTGAGGTGTAGATATAGCCACTGTATTGTTAGGGAAGGAGCTCAGGAATTTTGACCCAATGACAATGAAGAAATGGCAGTAAGTTTCCAAGTCAGGAAGGTGAAACTTGGAGGGGAACTTCCAGGTGGAGGTGTTCACATGCATCAGCTGCCCTTGTCCTTCTTGATGGCAGAGGTTACGGATTTGGAAGGTGCTGCCTAAGAACATAAGAAATAGGAGCAGGAGTAGGCCATCTAGCCCTTCGAGCCTGCCCCGCCATTCAATAAGATCATGGCTGATCTGAAGTGGATCAGTTCCACTTTCCCGCTTTCTCCCCATAACCCTTAATTCCCCTGTCTATCAGAAACCTATTTACCCGTGACTTAAGTATATTCAGCGAGGTAGCCGCCACCACTTCAACGGGCAGAGAATTCCAGAGATTCACCACCCATTGAGTGAAGAAGTTCCTCCTCAACTCCGATCTAAACTGCTCCCCCCCCCCTTATCTTGAGGCTGTAACCCCCAGTCCTGCTATCCTTTCTAAGCGGGAAGAATCTCTCTACTTCTACTCTATCCATCCCCTTCATTATCTTATACGTCTCTATAAGATCCCCCCTCATCCTTCTAAACTCCAACAAGTACAGACCCAGTCTATTTAGCCTCTCTTCATAGGCCAACCCCCTCATCTCCAGTGTCAGCCTAGTGAACCTCCTCTGCACTCCCTCCAAGGCCAAAATATCCTTGCGCAAGTGCGGCGACCAAAACTGCACACAGTACTCCAGCTGTACTCACCAGTACCCTGTACGGTTGCAGCAAGACCTCCCTGCTTTTATATTCTATCCCCCTCGCTATAAAGGCCAACATTCCAATCGCCTTCTTGATCACCTGCTGCCCCTGCAGACTGGGTTTTTGCGACTCGTGCACAAGGACCCCCAGGTCCCTCTGCACCGTAGCATGCTGCAGCTTTTCACCTTTTAAATAATAATCCCTCCTACTATTATTTCTGCCAAAGTGGATAACCTCACACTTGCTAACATTATACTCCACCTGCCAGGTCCTCGCCCACTCGCTCAGCCTATCCAGATCTCTCTGCAGACTTTCCACACCCTCCACACAATTTGCTTTTCCACTCATCTTCGTGTCATCAGCAAATTTCGTCACCCTACACTCAGCCCCCTCCTCCAGATCATCTATATAAATGGTAAATAGTTGAGGCCCCAGCACCAATCCCTGTGGCACTCCACTAGTCACCAACCGCCAACCAGAATAGCACCCATTGAAACCAACTCTCTGCTTCCTATTAGACAGCCAATCCTGTATCCACGCTAACACCTTACCCCCAACTCCGTGCACCCAAACCTTCTGTAGCAATCTTTTATGAGGCACCTTATCAAATGCCTTTTGGAACCTTGGTGAGTTCTTACAGTGCATCCTGTAGATGGTACACTGCTGCCACTCCTTATCAGTGATGGAGAGAATGAATGTTTAATTTGGTAGATGGGGTGTCAATCAAGTGGGCTGTTTTGGCCTGCATGGTGTCATGCTTCTTGAGTGTTGTTGGAGTTGCACTCATCCAGGCAAATGCAGGGTATTCCATCGTATTCCTGATTTGTGTCTTGATGCTGGACAGGCTTTGGGGAGTTAGGAGGTGAGTTAGTCACTGCAGGATTCCCGGCTACTGGCCTGCCAAAATGCTACTGAATGTCAAGGGGTGATGATTAAGATTCTGCCTTGTCAGAGATGGTAACTGCTTGGCACTTGTATGGTGCGAATATTACTTGCCACTTGTTAGCCCAAGATAGGTTGCCCACGTCTTGCTGCATTTGGACATGGGACTGCTTCAGTATCTGAAGAGTCATGAAAGGTGCTGAAAACTGTGCTATCATCGACGAACATCCCCACTTCTGACCTTATGATGGAAGGAAGGTAATTGATGAAGTAGATGAAGATGGTTTGGCCTGGGACACTATCCTGAGGAAGTCCTATAGTGATGTTCTGGAACTGAGATGATTGATTTCCAACAACTGCAGTCATCTTCCTTTGTGCCAGTTATGACTTCAACCAATTCAGTTTTCCCTTGATTTCCACTGACTCCAGTTTTGCTGCGGCTTCTTAATGCCATACTCAATCAAATGGCATATTGATGTCAAGGGCTATCACTGTCCTTCACCTCTGACATTCAGCTCTCTTGTCCGTGTTTGAACCAAGGCTGTGATGAGGTCAGGAGCTGAGTGACCATGGCAGATCCCAAACTGAGCATCCATGAGCAGGTAGTTGTTGAGTATGTGCTACTTGACAACCCCTTCCATCACTTCACTGATGATCGAGAGTTGACTGATGGGGCAATAAATAATTGACTGGTTTGAATTTGTCCTGTTTCTTGTGTACAGGACATAGCTGGGTCATTTTCCACATTGCTGGGTAGATGTCAGCGTTGTTCTGAACTGGAACAGCTTGGCTAGAGGCATGACTAGTTCTGGAGCACTTCAGTAATATTGCCAGAATATTCTCAGGGCACATAGCCTTCGCAGTATCCAGTGCCTTCAGCTGTTTCTTGATATTATATGGAGTAAATCAAATGGATTGAAGATTCAGCTGGGGACTGTTGGAAGAGATCAAGATGGATTATTCTCTTGGCACTTCTGACTGAAGATTACTGCGAATGCTTCAGTCTTATCTTTTGCACAGATGTGTGGGCTCCTCCATCATTGAGGATGGAGATATTTGTGCAGCCCCTCCCTCCAGTGAATCATTTAATTGTCCACCGCCATTCACAACTGGATGTAGCAGGATCGCAGAGCTTAGATCTGATCCATTGTGGAATTGTGTAGCTCTGTCTATTACTTGCTGCTTATGCTGTTTGGCACACATGTAGTCCTGTATTGTAGTTTCACCAGGTTGATATTTCATTTTTAGGTCTGGCTGGTGCTACTCCTGGCATGCTCTCCTGCACTCTTCACTGAACCAGAGTTGAGCCCCTGACTTGGCGGTAATGGCAAGTGGAAGATATGCAGGACCTGACAGTACAGTGGGTAGTACAGATACCTCAGAGCGCCAGGTGCTCTGGTTTCCTTCCACACTCTAAAGATGTGCAGATTGGGTTGATGCTAAATTGGCCTTAGTGTTAGAGGGATTATTACGGTAAATACATGGAGTTATGGGGATAGGTGCCTGGGTGGGATTGTTATCAGTGTAGGCGTGATAGATTGAATGGCCTTCTGCACTGTAGGGACTCTATGACCAACAGAAGCTCTTGTTTCTTTCTCCACTGATGCTGCCAGACCCGCTGAGTTGCCCCAGTATTTTCTGTTTTATTCCTGATTTCCAGCATCACAGTATTTTGCTCTTATCCCAGATTGAAGGATTCAGTATATCAGTCTCTGAATGAGAGCTGAAGTATTAAAAGGAAAGAAAGATCTGTATTTATATAGCTGTTTTCACCACCGGATGACTCAAAGCAGTTTACAGCCAATGAAATATTTATTGAAATGTACAGTAAGTAGTCTCACAATATCAGGTTAAAGTCCAACTGGTTTATTTGGAATTACAAGTTTTCAGAATGCCATCAGGTGATGAAGAAGCAGCACCCCGAAAGCTCATGATTCCAAATAAACCTGTTGGACTTTAACCTAGCGTAGTGAGACTTCTTACTGTGCCCACCCCAGTTCAACACCGGCATCTCTATTATTGAAGTGTGATCAGAGTTAGAATGTAGGAATGTTAGAACATAGCAGCCAATTTGTATATAGCAAACTCCCACAAAGAGAATGTGATAATGCCCAGATAATCTGTTTTTGTGATGTTGATTGAGGGATAGATATTGGCCAGGTCATTGGGAATAACTCCCCAGCTCTTTCTCAAAATAGAGTTGTGAGATCTTTCGCATGGACAGGCAGATGGAGCCTCCATTTAAAGTATCATCTGAAAGAAAACACCATTGACAGTGCAGCATTTCCTCAGTACTGCACTGGAGTGTCAGCCTTTACATTTGTGCTTGATGCCTAGATTGAGATTTGAACCCAGAACCTTATGATTTAGAGGCTGACACAGAAACTTGACTTTTCCTGCTCCTGCTGAGGATACCATATGAGCTGCTTACATGAACTAGCGGGAATCAGTGGGGATGATGTATGAGAGGTCTGGCCAGTCACACTGAGTTGCTGTCTCGGTAACTGCTCCACCCTCCCACGGCTCCGCACTGCAGGCTCTCATTGAATGTGCATCCTGCTGTTACTCCCTAAACCAGACCCTTCCTCAGTACCGCCCTGCATTATAGATAATGGGTAATGGGCGGGGAGGGGCAGGATAGATTGGGGTGGAGCTGAGGGAGATTGGGCAATGTGAGGTTGGGTTCTAGGGGTTGATCAGGAATGGTGGGGGGGATGACAGGGCTGCTGGTATGAGCCACAGTCACTGATGTTTTCAATGAGCTGTTCTTGCAAAACCTGATAATGAGGGAGAGGGAAAAATAATGAAAGCTGTCAGATTTCTGCTTCAACTGCCTTGGATAAAGAGGCATTGCTGACGCTGGTCACATCCCAAACTGAAGAATTTTCAGAACAAAAGCCGATGTGATGAGAGCCTGTGGGCTGAGGTCAAAGGGCTAAGGACAGGATCAGTCTGAACTAGAAACCTGTGGGAACTTCAGCAGGAGTCCAGCCCAAAGTGATGGTGTCATACATGGCCTGAAGTGAAGGTTGGTCTGGGTGGGGATGAGCTTGTGAGAGGGGAGGAATCAGGGTGGGGGGTTACAGTGAGAAGGGGAGGAGTACGGGGGGGGGATTAGATGGAGATTGCAGTTGGAGGGGTGGAATGTGGGGGAATCAGGGTGGAGGTTAGAGTGGGAGGGGGTGGGATGCAGGGAGGATCAGGGTGGGGAGGTGGTGTCTGAAGTCGAGAATGAAGGCAAGGATCAGGTCTGATAACCCTTCCTCATAACCCTTCAACCCACTGCAGTAGCCCCTGCACCTGCTATGACCCACATCCCAATTCCTTTCTCTTTCAAAAATGGGGCATTGAGATGCTCGGAAAAGATCTGCCCACCATTTGGTTCTATAGCAGTGCTGCAAATTGCAGAAAAATACTGTCAAACTTGCCCTCAGAAATTGCACATCATGCCCATTGACATGGGGAGTTATTGGGAGGGAAAGGGGAAATAAGAGGGGGTTTCAGTAAGAGGGAGGAGGACAGAGCTGTTGGTGTACAATAAATATTACAGATATCAATGAGGATTCTTTGGTAAGGTTCCAGGGCTGAAAGGGGTTGAGTTATAATGAGAAGCAGTATACACCAGAGCAGATTCAAAGATTTTTAAGAATCCTTTAAGGAATGTGTGTTTCACTAGCTACGTCAACATTTTTTGTCAATACATCATTGCCCTTATGAAGGTGTTGGGGAGTCACCTTCTGAAGCTGCTACAGTCCATATGGTGTAGGTAGTCCCATAGAACTCTTTGGAAGGGAGCTCAAGAGTTTTGACCCAATGGTGGAAGAAGGGTAATATAGCTAAGTCAGAATAATGTGTGGTTTAAAGGATAACTTGCAGTTGGTGGTGTTGCCATGCATCTGTTGCCCTTGTTTTTCTAGATGGTAGAGGTTGCAGATTTGGAAAATATAATCAAAGAGCCTTGGTGAAGTGCTGCAGTGCAGGTTGTATATAGTGCACATTTGCTACTGTGCGCCAGTGGTGGAGGGTCTGAATGTTGAACGTGGTGGATTGGATGACAATCAAGCAGGCTGCTTTATCCAGAATAATGACAAGCTTCGAATGTCAGAACTGCACTCATCCAGGCAAGCAAAGAATATTTCCTCACAGCCCCGACTTGTGCTCTATAGATGGTGGACAGACTTTGGGGAGTCAGGAAGTGAGTGACTTGCCACAGGATTCCCAACCTCTGATTTGCTCTTGTAGCCACAGTATTTGTATGTCTGATCCAGTTCACTTTCTTGTTCATGGTAACCCCCAGGATATTGATAGTGGAGATTCAGCAATGGGCATGTCAAGGGCTAGTTAGAGTCTTTTGTTGGAGATGGCCATTGTTTGACATTGGTGTGACATGAATGTTACTTGCCACTTATCAGCCCAAACCTGCACATTGTCTTGGTCTTGCTGCATTTGGACTGCTTCAGTATCTGAGGGGTAGTGAAGGATACTGAACACTGCGCAATCAATGAATATCCCCATTTCTGGCCTTATGATAGAAGGAAGGTCATTGAGGAAGTAGCTGAAGATGTTGGGCCTAGGACACTACCCTGAGGAACTCCTTCAAATGATGCCCTGGAGATGAGATGATTGACCTCCAACAATCACAACCATTTTCCTTTGTGCCAGGTATGACTCCAACCATCAGAGAGTTTTCCACTTGATTTCAATGACTCCAGTTTTCTTGAGCTCTTTGATGCCCCATTTGATCAAATGGTACCTTGATGGCAAGGGCTGTCACTCTCACATCACCTCTGAAATTCAGCTCTTTTGTTTGAACCAAGGCTGAAATAAAGTCAGAAGCTAAGTGACCCTGGTGAAACCCAAACTGGGTGTCACTGAGCAGGTTATTGCTCAACAAATGCTACTTGATAACACTGTTGATTACCCCTCCATTACTTTATTGATGATTGAGAGTAGACTGATCAGGTGACAGATTTCTCCTGTTTCTTGTGTGTAGGACATACCTGGGCAATTTTCCACATTGCTGGCAGATGCCAGTGTTGTAGCTGTACTGGAACAGCTTGGCTGGGGATGTGGTTATTTCTGGAGCACAAATCTTTAGTACAATTGCTGAGTTGTTGCTACACCTCATAGGCTTTGTAGTATCCTGTAACAATGAAGGCTGTGCTCCGAAGTCAATCAAAGCCCCACAACTGCCTCCAGTGAGAATGGAGAATTTAGCACTCAGCCAAAATTCTGTTCACTGCAGTGAGACTGGAGAATCGCAGCCACAGGCAAGGTTGGAGAATTCCAACCACCACCTCCAATCAAAAACTTCCAGAACAGGTACAGCTCTGGGTTAGATACAGAGTAAAGCTCCCTTTGTACCATCCCATCAAACACTTCCAAGACAGGTACAGCACAGAGAGGAAATAAAATAAAGCTCTCCCTCTACACTGTCTCCATCAAACATTTCCAGGACAGGTACTATCAGCCAGTGGCTCTGACATCCATCAATATGAAATGCTTCAAAAAGGTTAGTTATGGCACAAATCAGTTCCAGCCTCCCAGATTACCTGGATCTACTACAGTTTGTCTATGCTGCAACAGGTCTACAGCAGACACCATCTCTCTGGTCCTGCACTCAATCCTGGAACACCTAGATAACAAAGACACCTATGTCAGATTCCTATTTATTGACTACAGTTCAGCCTTCAACACCATTATTCCCACAAAACTCATCTCCAAACTCCATGGTCTGGGCCTCGGCACCTCCCTCAGAGACTGGATCCTGAACTTCCTAACTCACAGACCACAATCAATAAGGATAGTCAACAGCTCCTCCATGATCATCCCCAACACTGATGCTCCACAAGATTGTGTTCTCAGCCCCTTACTATACTCCTTAGATACCTATGACTGTGTAACCAAATTCCCCTCTAATTTGATTTTCAAGTTTGCTGACAACACCGCCATAGTGGGTCAGATCTCAAACAATGACAAGACAGAGTACAGGAATGAGCTGGAGAATCTGGTGAACTGATGCAGCAACAATAGTTTCTCCCTAACTGTCAACAAAATGAAGGAGATTGTCATTGACTTCAGGAAGCATAAAAGAGAACATGCCCCTGTCTACATAGAAGATTACGACATCTTCTCTGGAGCCTTCAACATTTCATTGATGAAGACGAACATTTCGCCAAGGCCATCCCCACACCCCCACTTCCTGCCTTCAAAGAACCACACAACCTCAACAGACTATTGTCCGCAGCAAACTACCCAGCCTTCAGGAGAACAGTGACCACAGCACCACACAACCCTGCCACAGCAACCTCTGCAAGAGATGCCGGATCATCAACACAGATGTCGTCATCTCACATGAGACACCATCCACCAGGTACACAGTACATACTCTTGCAACTCGGCCAATGTTGTCTACCTGATATGCTGCAGGAAAGGATGTCCTGAGGCATGGTACACTGGGAAGACCATGCAGACACTATGACAACGGATGAATGAACACCGCTCGACAATCACTAGGCAAAACTGTTCTCCTCCTGTTGGGAAACATTTCAGCGGTCATGAGTATCAGACTCTGATCTTCGGGTAACACTCTCTCCACTCACATCGTCTGTACCTTTAAGACTTGATTAGCTGTAAAAGACTCGCATTCCAATCATTATTTTGTAATTTGAGTTTGTGTGTTTATATGCCCTGTTTGTGAATAGAACTCACCCGAGTTCTATTCACCTGATGAAGGAGCAGCAAGCGCTCCGAAAGCTAGTGGCTTTTGTTACCAAATAAACCTGTTGGACTTTAACCTGGGGTTGTGAGACTTCTTATTCTGTCTACATCAACAGGCTTGAAGTAGAAAGGGTCGAGAGCTTCAAGTTTTTAGGTGTCCAGATCACCAACAACCTATCCTGGTCCCCCCTATGCTGACAGTAAAGTTAAGAAAGCCCACCAATGCCTCTACTTTGTCAGAAAACAAAGGAAATTTGGCATGTCAGCTAAGATTCTCACCAACTTTTACAGATGCACCATAAAAAGCATTCTCTCTGGTTGTATCACACCTTGGTATGTCTCCTGCTCTGCCCAAGACTGCAAGAAACTACAAAAAAAATGAATGTACCCCAATCCATCACACAAACCAGCCTCCCATCCATTGACTCTGTCTACACTTCCCAGTGCCTTAGCAAAGTAGCCAGCATAATTAGGGACCCCACAGAGCCCGGACATTTTCTCTTCCACCTTCTGTTAGAAAAAAGACACAAAAGTCTGAGGTCATGTACCAACCGACTTAAGAACAGCTTCTTCCCTGCTGCAGTCAGACTTTTGAATGGACTTATTTTTCTCCATACCCTAGCTATGACTGTAACACTACATTCTGCATTCTCTTGTTTCCTTCCCTATAAACGGTATGCTTTGTCTGTATAGCGCACAAGAAACAATATTTTTCACTAGATGTTAACACGTGACAATAATAAATCAAATCAAATTAGCTAGATACAGAGTCTGTCTACATCGTAACCATCAAACATCCCCAGGACAAGTACAGCACTGAGAAGATACAGAATAAAGCTCTCCCACTACACTGTCCCCATCAAACATTCCCAGGACAACTACAGCACAGGATTAAATGCAGAGTAGTGCTCTATCTACACTGTCCCTATCAAACATCCCCAGGAAAGTTACAGCACAGGATTGGATAGAGTAAAACTCTGTCTATACTGTAAGCATTAAACATCCCCAGGATATAACAGCACAGGTTTAGGTACACAGTAAACCTATCCCTTTAAATTGCTGCTTTAATTGCCTGTAGTAGTTGGCAGGTTTCAGTGATGAAAGGTCACAATTTAATTCAGAAGGATGTTTCTCACCAGTGTTTCCTGCTGGGTCTGTTGAATTGGCACAGTGATGCCCCCCTGTCATATTTGCATGTGTTTGATGAGGGCAGGTTCAGCAATTAATTACTGAGGAATTGATTTGTTGACAGTTTCTTTATTTCCAAAGCCAGTGGCTTTGTTCGTTGCTCAATATCTGCTTCCTCTGAAAAGCAAAATGCCCAGCTTTATAATTCTAACTTCTGATTGTGTGGCATTGTAAGAAACATAATGTGCCCTCTGTCAGATGTCTGAGTAATTGCACTCCCTGGCATTGTGCTCAGGCACAGAGAGGATTGTGAGTTGATTGTGATCGTTGCCATGTCCTGATTCACTGATCTCAACTGGCAGGTGCATGAGTGTTAGTGAGAGATGGCAGTAATGTGAGTGAGTGGGAGTGTTAGTGAAAGATGACAGTAATGTAGAATGTGTGAGGGTGTTAGTGAGAGATGACAGTTACTACAGTGGGTTTGGGGTTTTGGTGGTGAAAAATCTAGGTATCATTCGCATTATGGATTGTGTGCACATGTGTATCTTCCCACATGCACATCTGCATGTAACGTCACCCCATTCACAGTGCAAAGGGGCAGTCAGGCGAACTGGTGGCTACCTCTAGAATCTCTCTTCAGTGAAGAATCAGCAATTTCAGGAAAGGTGCAGAGCAAACTTCGGAAACAACATTAAATATTCCCATTTGTGTTTTGCAGGAAGGTCAAGTCATGTGTGAAGAGAAACAGTGTCAGACCAACTGCAAAAATCCTGTCCCACCTCTATATGGGACCTGCTGCCCCCTTTGTCTTGGTGAGATCTGTATTCATTTAAATGCATCCAAAGAAGAAGATCTGGTACAATGGAAACCTACAACACTTCTCCACATTCACTCATTCATTGAATCACTCATACTCGCCAACACACACTTATTCACACAGTCATACACTCTTACTCTCTCTCACACAATCATTCACTCTCTCTTTCACTTATATTCTCACACCTGATCATACTCTCAACAACAAATTTACATAGCTTATTTAACATTAAACATTCTGAGGTGTTTCACTCAAGAAACGTAACACAAAACCTGACACCGACCAATGCAAGGCGACATTAGGGCAAATGGTCTAAAGCTTGGTCAAAGAGGGAGCATCTCTAAAGAGAGCTTGACAGGAGGAGAGATTTAAGAAGAGGATTACAGAGTTTAGGGCCTAGGCAGTTAAAGGTATGGTCACCAACGGTTCAATGTAGGGATAGTCAAGAGGCCAGAATTAGAGGAGCACAGATATCACGAAGGATTGTGGCATAGGAGGAAATTACAGAGATGGGGAGAGGCAAGGCTACGGAGGAATTTAAAAACAAAGGATGAGAATTGTAAAAAAAAATCGAGGTATTGCTTAATCATGAGCTTATGTAGGTCAGCAGGCAAAGGAGCAATGGGTGAATAGGACTGGGTGTGAATAAGGACATAGACACCTTGCATAGAATGTGGAAAGTTAGCCACAAATGTGTTGAAAGAGTCACATCTCCATGTAACAAAACAATGGATGAGGGATTCAGCAGCTGATTAACTGATGCAGGCTTGAGGTAGATACTATTACACAGATAGTGATAGGTGGTCTTTTTGTTGGCACAAATATGTAGTCAAAGAAACACCTCAGGGTCAAAAAGACACCAATGTTGCAAACTGTGTTTCAGCCTTAGACAGTTGCTTGAGGGAGGGATGGAGTCTGTTACAAAACAATTTATAGCAATAACCAAAGACAATGAATTTTGCAACCTCATTGCACCTGTTTTCCAGCAGGAAAATGTTGTAAAATCGGGTGTGATGCGACTAGCAGGAATGGAGCCCATTTTTGTGTTCATTCCTGTTTTACGAAAAAAAATTTGGCACGGTTGGGTGCCTGCCCAAAATGGGCAAAATGTCAATTTGCATTTTTTGCATTCATCACAACATCATTGGTAAACTTCACCCCCAATTGTCCCAGCTCAACCGCCTGAATGACCTTGTTCACTGCAGCTGCTTTGGTCAGGAAAACACCTCCTCTATAAAACCAAAAGAGAAAATGCTGGAAAATCTCAGCTTGTCTGGCAGCATCTGTAAGGAGAGAAAAGAGCTGATGTTGTTTCGAGTCCAGATGACCCTTTGTCAGCTTTGATTAACCTTATGTGGCCTACCACATGTCTTAGTGTCTCCCAGGATGTACATCAGAGGCAGAGGTGGCCAGCTGCCTACCTGGGCCCCGTGGCCTGTGATGCCCTTGGTGATCGTCCTCTGGAGGGCCTGGATCTTGAGGCCCCTGGCCGGCTTCCCTCAGGGATGTATCCATGACATGCCCTTCATCCTGCAGCCCTGAAATGCCCCAGCGTCAGGAAGGGGGCAGTCAGTAGGTGTAGCCACACCGCAGTCTCCTGGTTGGAAGGCCCTGGCATGGGCTCGAGCCCTTCCTCCTCCCTTAGCGTTCTTGTGGGTCCCTGGGTCACTCCATGGGATGGCGGTGTTTCTGTAATGAGTTCCTTGCCAATCCTGGAGGACTACCTGTATTCTTGCTGTGGTGGTCAAGCCCTCTGCAATGGCCCTCTGAGTCAGGGGCCACATGTCAATGGCAGCAACAAGTGTCCTCTGAGACTGGGCCACAGTCTGCAGCCTCTCAGCCATGACTAGGCCACATTCTCAAAGGCTGCAGTTATAGCCCGTTATGTCTCGTGCTGTCCCACTGGGTCTCCTGCAAGCTCTTGAGCCTCTCAGCCAGAGAATCTCGAGAAGTCTGTTGAGCTATGGCCACAGCTGGGACTCAGTTATGGCCCACTGGGACTCCGCTATGGCCCGCTGGGACTTGGACATCGCTTGGAACCTGCCACTCATGATGAGGATTTCCTGCCCCAGGCTTTCCACCGTAGATGTCATCCTTGCAGTATTGGCCTGGGAGCACACAAGACCAGCAATAGCTGGTCTGCCCAAAAGCTTTGGGAATCCTCTCAACAGCATCGCAGTTGGTCCAGTGTTGTTGTCAGCCTCTCCTGCATTCCCTGGCTCTGATGATGTGTCTCCAGCAGCTGAAGGAGAAGTGATTGTAGAGGCCCAACCTAGGGCCAGCTAAGTCCTTGCCTCGAGCAGGCCCACGCATGCTTGAGGCCTCAGACATTCCCTCTCCCACTCAGTGTGCATAAGCAGATGTGTCATGTGCATCACAGAGTGACCCAGATGCCTTGCCACTAACTGCACCCACCAATCTGACAGTCTCTGGGATGGTGAGTTGCGAGGTGGAAGTTGATGCAAAACTGGTGCCGGCCTTAGCAGTCTCTTCATCTGCTTCCTCCAATGAGTCTTCCAAGCTGTCAGGAGCGGGATGAGTAGGAGCAGCAGTGGGAGTCATGATACCACAAGCCCAGGCGCATCGGGGTCCCTTCGTGAAACACAGGACACAACGCTAAGTGCAAGGGAGGGAGAGGAATCCAGGCTGCATGCAACTGATGAGATTTCTCCAGGTGGAGGATTGGCAGATGCTCACTTCTACGCTCCAGCCCAACCATGCTGTCGCCAATGGTCCACATGCACTCATTTCCTGCAAGCTCCAGTGCTCGCTCCTCAAAAGGGGTGAGGACCCTGATCTCAGGCACATCACCTCTGTCTTCGCTCTGTTCTGATGTTTATGGGTATTCTCCTATAGGGTCAGAAGGAGACATGTAAAATCTGATGGCATGAGTCCTCCATGGTTTCAGGGGGTGGCCCTCAGAGGGCAAGGGCTGTGATACTCTTGGGTGGGAGATGGGAGATGCCTGGGGGTCACATGCTGAAAGCATGTCAGGTACTGGGGATGGGGGGGTGTGAAATCTGGTGGTCATTTAGGGGGAAAATGCTAGAAGAGGTAAAACACTCACCCTTGCTGCCCAGATGAGGTCATTCAGTTTCTTATGGCACTGCTTCCTGGTTCTCCTGGCCACTGCCCTGGTACTGCGACTGCCTCCCAGGTTGCTTTTCCATCCCTTCCTCTGGGAAGTCATCCTGCGGGGTGGGGTGGGGTTGGGGAATGCCACCTTGCCTCCACTAACCTGGCCCGATCAGCATTAGACAATCAGGGCTTGTCTTCCTCAAGGCCATCTTCCTGCCTGTCTCTCCATCCTTGGGGTTTTTATAGAACTCTCCCTCGTTAGGGCAGATCAGCTGCAGGCAGTTGGACGAGTGATGAGCCCATTCGAGCATTCCGGTGAGTTTAATGCAGTTTGTCTTGTTACCATGGAGGGGAAGCCAAGTCAGCACTTGGAGGTGTGCTGATGGAGGGGAGTGGGATTTATACTTCTAATGATCGTGTGGACACGGGGGAGAGACAGTCATGTCAGTTAGCCATTGGGGCCATGGTGGTGATAAAGGGGCCATGTGAAAGGGGGTCTGGTGTGGGATGTTGGTGGGGGGGGTAAGGGGGTCAGTAATGTTAGGGAACAGTCTCCAATGTCTGTGGGAGGGAGGGGGAAGGCCAGATCTGGCAGGGGGAGATGTTCTGTCAGCATAGCTGGTTTTTTTTCCACTTTTTCTGTGCATGTGCTATTTGCGGCTTCAATCTGAGTTACAGGCTCTCTGGTGAATTAAGCCTCACCCGCTGCCTTTGGCAGCTAGGAACCATCAAGACCATATTTCTAAAGACAAGAGCATAACATTGGGAGTGAAAACTTGCCCAAAACATGGATTAGTAACTCTCCCGTTTTCACGCTAGAAAAAATCACGCTAGTAAAAATCTGCCCAATAACTTTGGTTGTCACAATATTTAAGGAGCAATTTCCTCAATCTCCAGTAATCAGACTCTGCTCCTCCGCCCCTGTCACACATACTACTCAGACTTGGACACAGGCCCTTGAGAATTTAGAAATGCTGTGAGTAATTCTCTCCCTAGCTTTCACTCTCTGCAGATTGTTCTATTGATGGACAGGAATATCTGAATGGAGAGAAGGTGTCCACCAGCGATCCATGTGCAGATTGCAGATGTCTGGTAAGAGATTTCCTTATTAAACAAGCCTAGCACTGCCTTCATTGCCTCTTTAATCACTGTTACAATTTGCTCTTATACTGCTTCAGATGAGGGACACAAGCATTATGGAATGTAATACAGGTACACATGGGTTAGATACAGAACAGAACTCTCTCCATACTGATTTATCAAAAAATCACCATCTTAAGAGATGGTGGGGAGGGCTGGGGTAATGTGGGGAGGGCAGGTGTGCTGTGGGGCAGGCGGGGATGCAATGGGGAGGGCAAGGACGGCTGTAGGGAGAGTGGGGCAGCCATGGGGAGGGTGGGGAAGGTGGAGGCGGCTGTGGGGAGGGTGGGGGTGCCATGGGGAGGGCGCAGGTGGCCGTGAGGAGGGCGGGGATGGCTGTGGGGAGGCGGGGGGGCTATGTGGGGAGGGTGGGAGGGTTGTGGGACACACTAGGGATTGTTTTATGTTTCCTGTTTTTCCTCTAGGATGGAGTTGTTCATTGCAAGCCAGTGAGCTGTCAACCTGTGGCCTGTAAAGATCCCATGCAGAAAACAGGGGAATGCTGCCCCAGGTATTCAACTCAATCCCCACACCATCCTCATGAAGGGGCCCTGCTCTCAAGGTCTGGGCTTTTAGAGGAAGTTCAGTACCATACCCAGTGTAATCCAGGTCTGTCTGTGAAACAGTACCACACGCACTGTAGTCCGGGTCTGTGTGTGTGATGTACCACACCCTGTGTAATCCGGGTCTGTCTGTGAAACAGTACCACACGCAGTGTAATCCAGGTCTGTGTGCATCAGTACCACACCCGGTATAATCCGGGTCTGTGTGTATGTCAGTACCACACCTAGTGTAATCTGGGTCTGTGTGTGAAACTGTACCACACCCAGTGTAATCTGGGTCTGTGTGTGAAACAGTACCACACCTGGTGTAACCCGTGTGTGTGTGTGTGTGTGTGTGTCAGTACTACATCCGGTGTAGTTGTTGTGTCTGGTAGGTATATCCTGTTGGCAAGTTAGAGATGATTCAGTACAGTTGTGGACAGTGAGCAATGACCTGTTTGTCTTGCCTGATAGGTGTGAGCAGTGCGAGTACGAGTCTCAGACTTTCAGTGATGGGCAGATCTTCATTCCTCAGTCCAATTCCTGTGTGAGATGTCATTGTCAGGTGAGTACAGGAAGCCATGCACTGTCTGACCTTCTTGCTTGAATCCCACAGAAAATGCACAAATAAAGGGGAAATATCACAGGGAAGGAACTGCCCATACAACGTGGGCCCAGCTTCCCTCCAACTACACCCTGTTTGCTGGAGCAGACGAGTGAAGGAGCAGAGAGACAGATAAGAAACTACCTGTTAAAAACCTGTTTAAATAAGTTTAAAGCACTTTGTAGTAAGAACTAACCTTGTAGAGCTATTTAAATCATTTAAAAGCATTTTTGTGGGCTTTCTGTATTTACCGCTTTAAGAATTCTGAGGGAGTGGTTAGAAGGGAGTTGAGGGGGAGCAGGCTTTAAATCAGCGCCAGGTTTAAAAGGAGGCCTGGTGTAGAAAGCGAGCAGCGTCGGAGCGGGCAGTGGAGTGAGAGGGAAGCAGACTGAGCTATTAGGGCTTAAGATCAAAAGGGCTGGGGAGAAAAAGGGCCACGTAAGTTTGTGTTGAAATATTCAATACTACTACAGTGAATAATGGAGGGGCATGTGATGTGTTGTTTCTATATGATGTGGGAGCTGGTGGACCCCAGGGTCCTTCCCAGTGACCATGTCTGCAGTAAGTGCAGGTTGCTGGAGGAGCTCCAGCTCAAGGTAGACGAGCTGGCCTCTGAGCTACAGACACTGAGGCTCATCAGGGGGAGAGAGGGTGCCATTGTCAATGGGTGCAAGTGACATCCACCCCCCCCTAGACTGGCTAACTCTAAGGGTCAGGAACAAGAGGGGGCTGCTGAGAAGAGGAAGGGGGGTGGGGAGAGGAGGAAGGGGGGTGGGGAGCGGAGGCCTCAGCCTCTCAAACTGCATAACAGGTTTGAGGTTCTTGCTTCCAGTGTGGACGAGGACGAGGGAGGTGAGGTCGGTGAGCAAACTGCACACGGTACAGTGATGCAGCAGGACATAGGCAAAGAGAAGGTGAAAAGGAACGTAGTAGTAGTTGGGGATAGTGGGGTGAAGGGTATTGACACTGTCCTTCGTCGCAATGACAAAGTGCACAGAAGGGTGTGTTGTCTGCCTGGTGCTCGGGTCCGGGATGTCACATCTGGGCTGCAGAGGAACCTGGAGTGGGAGGGTGAGAATCCGGTCGTTGTGGTACATGTGGATGCCAGCGACATAGGCAAAATGCGAACTGAGGATCTGGGGAGGGAGTATGAAAAGCTGGCAATGGAATTAAAAAGTAGAACCAACAAGGTGGTTATCTCTGGGCTACTGCCTGAACCGAGTGCAGACGGGCGTAGGGTTGACAGGATTAAGGAAGTGAATGGGTGGCTCAGGGATTGGTGTGGGAGGAATGGGTTTGAATTTATGGGGCATTGGCATCAGTATTGGGGTAGGTGGGACCTGTTCGGGCGGGATGGGGTGGGTCTGAACCGTGCTGGGACCAGAGTCCTGGCGAATCGTGTATAGAGGACTGTAGACAGGGCTTTAAACTAATTGGGGGGGGGAGGGTGCGAGGGTAGGTGACATTACGAGGCCTAAAGTTAAGGAGAGGGTACAGGTAAGGGTAGAGGCCGAGGATGTCCCAATAATAAAGGGAGTAGGGGGCGTGAGTATGGTTGGTGGCGTTCCGGCAAATAGGGTCCAGGTGAAGGCTGGGATGAAGGCACTTTATCTGAATGCACGAAGCATTTGGAATAAAGTGGATGAGCTGGTGGCGCAGATCAGCACTAATGGATATGATCTGGTGGCCATTACAGAGACGTGGCTGCAAGGTGACAGGGACTGGGAGCTGAATGTCCAGGGGTATCAAGTGTTTAGGAAGGATAGGCAGGAGGAAAAAGGGGGGGGCGTAGCTCTGCTGATTAAGGATAGCATCAGGGTGGTAGCAAGGGATGATATTGGAGCCAAAGAGCAGAAAGTGGAATCGTTGTGGGTAGAGATTAGGAACAGCAAAGGGAGGAAGACGCTGGTGGGTGTCGTCTATAGGCCCCCGAATAATGATCTGGAGGGGGGGCAGGCTGTTAACGCGCAAATAAGTGCGGCGTGCAGGAATGGGACGGCCGTAATTATGGGGGATTTCAATCTGCATATTGATTGGTCAACCCATGTTGGACGCGGTGGGCTCGAGGAAGAGTTCTTGGAAAGCTGCCGGGATAGTTTCCTTGAACAGTGTGTGTTGGAGCCAACGAGGGAGCGAGCTATCTTGGATCTGGTGTTATGTAATGAGGCGGGTAAAATTAGGGACCTTGCGGTGAAGGATCCTCTTGGGGAGAGTGATCATTGTATGGTGGAGTTTCTGGTGCAGATGGAGGAGGAGAAAGTGGGTTCCCGGACACGCGTCCTTCGTTTGAACAGAGGGGAGTACGGTAGGATGAGAGAGGAATTGGCGAATGTGGACTGGGGAAGCGCGTTGGAAGGTAGGTCTGCTGAGGAGCAGTGGAGGATCTTTAAGGAGATCTTTCTTGGTGCTCAGCAGAAATTTATTCCGATGGTTAAAAAGGACCGTAGGAGGAGAGGTAATAAGCCGTGGATAACGAAGGAGGTGAAGGAAAGTGTTAAATTAAAAGCGGAGGCGTTTAGAGTAGCTAAGAGTAGTGGGCGAGAAGAGGATTGGGAGAGGTTTAAATGTCAACAAAGATTGACAAAGAAATTGATAAAGAAGGGTAGGAGAAACTATGAAGCTGGGCTAGCGCTTAATATAAAAAAGGATAGCAAGAGTTTTTATAAATATATAAAAAGGAAGAGGCTGGCTAGGGTGAATGTTGGACCCTTAGAGGATGAGAAGGGGGACTTAGTGGTACGGGATGGGGAAATGGCTGAGGTCTTGAATAACTTTTTTGTTTCAGTCTTCACGGAGAAGGACGTGAATAATTTGCCGGGTGTTAGAGATGGAAAGGTGGTAGGACTGGAGGGTCTCGATGACATGACTGTTACTGGAGAGGCGGTGCTCGACAGATTGGAGGGGCTGATTGTGGACAAGTCACCAGGACCGTATGGAATGCATCCGAGGGTTCTGAAAGAAATGGCGGAGGTGATAGTGGATGCCTTGATGGTTATTTTCAGGACGTCGCTGGATTCCGGGGAAGTGCCGGATGATTGGAAAGCGGCTAATGTTACGCCGTTGTTTAAGAAGGGTGCCAGGCAAAAGGCGGGGAATTATAGGCCGGTTAGTTTAACGTCTGTTGTAGGTAAAATGTTAGAATCCGTCATCAAGGAGGAAATAGCGAGGCATCTTGAGGGGAATTGTTTGATAGAGCAGACGCAGCACGGTTTCGTTAAGGGGAAGTCGTGTCTGACAAATTTACTGGAGTTCTATGAGGATGTGTCTAGGGCGGTGGATAGAGGAGAGCCAGTGGATGTGGTCTTTCTTGATTTTCAGAAGGCATTTGACAAGGTACCTCACAAGAGGTTATTGCAGAAGGTCAGGGGACAAGGAGTTGGGGGTAGAGTGTTAGCGTGGATAGAGGACTGGTTGTCAAATAGGAGGCAGAGAGTGGGGGTCAATGGGTGCTATTCGGATTGGCGGTTGGTGACTAGTGGAGTGCCCCAGGGGTCGGTGCTGGGGCCTCAGCTATTTACCATTTATATAGATGATCTGGAGGAGGGAACCGAGTGTATGGTGTTGAAATTTGCTGATGACACCAAGATTGGTGGAACGGCAAATTGCGCGGAGGGTGTGGAGAGTCTACAGAAGGATCTAGATAAGCTGGGCGATTGGGCCAGGAACAGGCAAATGGAATTTAATGTTGGCAAGTGCGAGGTGGTCCACTTTGGTAGGAATAATGGTAGGAAGGATTATCACTTACGTGGAGAAAAACTGCAGCAGGCGACGGTGCAGAGGGACCTCGGGGTCCTTGTGCATGAGTCGCAAAAACCCAGCTTGCAGGTGCAGCAGGTGGTCAGGAAGGCGAATGGGATGCTGGCCTTCATAGCGAGAGGGATTGAATATAAAAGTAGGGAGGTCTTGCTGCGGCTATATAGGGCATTGGTGAGGCCGCAGCTGGAGTACTGTGTGCAGTTTTGGGCGCCGTACTTACGCAAGGATATTTTGGCCTTGGAGGGAGTGCAGAGGAGGTTTACTAGGCTGATGCCGGAGTTGAGGGGGTTGAGCTATGAGGAGAGGCTGAATAAACTAGGCTTGTACTCGTTAGAGTTTAGAAGAATGAGGGGAGATCTCATTGAGACGTATAAGATGATGAATGGGATGGATAGGATAGAGGTGGAGAGATTCTTCCCGCTCAGAAAGGACAGTAGGTCTAGGGGGCACAGCCTCAAGATAAAGGGGGGGCGGTTTAGAACGGAGTTGAGGAAGAATTTCTTCACTCAAAGGGTGGTGAATCTCTGGAATTCTCTGCCCGTTGAAGTGGTGGAGGCTACCTCGCTAAATATTTTTAAGACGCGGGTTGATGGGTTTTTGATAAGAGAGGGGATTAAGGGTTATGGGGAGAGGACGGGAATGTGGAACTGAGCCACGACAGATCAGCCATGATCTTATTGAATGGCGGGGCAGGCTCGAAGGGCCAGATGGCCTACTCCTGCTCCTATTTCTTATGTTCTTATGTACACCCTGCCTTCCTCCTCTCCTACATTCTCTTTTCCCTCCAATGCTGCTCCACTTCATGCTATCTCCCATCCCCCACACCACCTCTTCTATCTTGGTTTGTGTGTTCCTATATTGTGGTTTGTGCTCCCTCAGTTTGTGTATTGCTGTGTTGTGGTTTGCGCTCCCTGTTTGTGAATTGCTCTGTTGTGCTTCTGTGCTCCTTCAGTTTGTGTGTTCCTGTATTGTCGTCCTGTGCTTCCTCAGTTTGTGTTCCTATGTTGTAATTCTGTGCTCCCTTAGTTTGTGTGTTCTGGTTGTGCGCTCCATTGGTTTGTGTATTGCTCTGTTGTGGTTCTGCACTCCCTTGGTTTGTGTATTGCTCTGTTGTGGTTCTGGGCTCCTGATCTGTGTATTCCTGTGTTGTGGTTCTGCGCACCCTCAGTTTGTGTATTCTTGTGTTGTGGTTCTGCGCACCCTCAGTTTGTGTTCCTGTGCTGTGGTTCTGTGCTCCCTCAGTTTGTATGCTGCTGTGTTGTGGTTCAGCGCTCCCTCAGTTTGTTTGCTGCTGTGTCGTGGTTCAACGCTCCCTCAGTTTTTGTGTTCCTGTGTTGTGGTTCAGCGCTCCCTCAGTTTGTGTTCCTTTGCTGTGGTTCTGTGCTCCCGCAGTTTGTGTGCTGCTGTGTTGTGGTTCAGCGCTCCATCAATTTGTGTGTTCCTGTGTTGTGGTTCTACGGTCTCTCGATTTGTGTTCCTGTGTTATGGTTCTGTGGTCTCTCGGTTTGTGTATTGCTGAGTTTGGGTTCTGGTGGGGGAGGGGGCTGCTGCTAGGTTGGACTGGGGACGAATGAGATGAAAGTTTGTCATAACAAGGGTTGATGATATCATCAGAACCATTCTGCGGTTTTCTGATCTTTGAACCTTTAGTGTGGAATAGGGGCACAGATGAACAATGTTTGCTCCAACTCAAGTATGAATTATTGCATCCGCTCTACTATGATGGTATTGCTATTCTCTTACCCGATAGGCTGGAAATGTATCGTGTGACCAAATGGATCAGAATTGCCCACCTGTTCACTGTAGTCATCCAGCCAATCTGGTTGGACAGTGCTGCCCATCATGTGACAGTAAGTAACCATGGTAACCTGGGGGTTTCATGCTGGTGGACTTACTCTATGAATAGAAGAATCTATAATAAATCTTGAGAACCCAACTAATCAACAATGTAAAAAAAATCAAAACCACCAAACCAACACCCACTGAAACCCCAAAACCCCCAAACCGCCTCCCACTGAAACAACCCCAAATTACCCAGACGACTCCCACTGAAATCCCAAATCCCCAAACCGCCTCCCACTGAAACCCCAAACCGTCTCCCATTGAAACCCCAAATCCCCCAAACCGACTCCCACTGAGACCCCCAAACTGATTCCCGCTGAAACCCCAAAAATACAAACCAACTCCCACTGAAACCCCAAATCCCCCAAACCACCTCCCACTGAGACCCCCAAACTGACTCCCACTGAAATCCCAAAAATACAAACCAACTCCCACTGAAACCCCAAATCCCCCAAACCACCTCCCACTGAAACCCCAAATCCCCAAACCGACTCCCACTGAAACCCCAAAATCCCCAAACCGACTCCCACTGAAACCCCCAAACCGACTCCCACTGAAACCCCCAAACCGACTCCCACTGAAACCCCCAAATCCCCAAACCGCCTCCCACTGAAACCCCAAAATCCCCAAACCGACTCCCACTGAAACCCCAAAACCCCCAAACCGACTCCCACTGAAACCCCAAAAACACAAACTGACTCCCACTGAAACCCCCAACCTGACTCCCACTGAAACCCCCAAACCGACTCCCACTGAAACCCATAAACCGACTCCCACTCAAACCCCCAAACCCCCCAAACTGACTCCCAGTGAAACCCCAAATCCCCAAACTGACTCCCGCTGAAACCCCCAAACCGCCTCCCACTGAAACCCCAAAATCCCCAAACTGCCTCCCACTGAAACCCGAAAATCCCCAAACCGACTCCCGCTGAAACCCCCAAACCAACTCCCACTGAAACCCGTAAACCGACTCCCACTGAAACCCCCAAACCGACTCCCACTGAAACCCCCAAACCGACTCCCACTGAAACCCCCAAACCGACTCCCACTGAAACCCCAAAATCCCCAAACCGACTCCCACTGAAACCCCAAATCCCCCAAACCGACTCCCACTCAAACCCCCAAACCGACTCCCACTGAAACCCCAAAAACACAAACTGACTCCCACTGAAACCCCCAAACCCCCAAACTGACTCCCACTGAAACCCCCAAACCCCCAAACTGACTCCCACTGAAACCCCCAAATCCCCAAATTGACTCCCACTGAAACCCCCAACCCGACTACCACTGAAACCCCCAAATCCCCAACCCGACTCCCACTGAAACACCAAAAACACAAACTGACTCCAACTGAAACCCCAAACCAACTTCTGCTGAAATCCCAAAACCCCAAACCAACTTCCGCTGAAATCCGAAAACCCCCAAACCTACTCTCACTGAAACCCCCAAACCGACTCCCACTGATACCTCCAAACTGACATGCACTGAAACTCCAAAACTCCCAAACCGACTCCCACTGAAACCCCAAAACCCCCAAACCGACTCCCACCGAAACCCCAAAACCCCCAAACCAACTCCCACCGAAACCCCAAAATCCCCAAACCGCCTCCCACTGATACCTCCAAACTGACATGCACTGAAACTCCAAAACCCCAAACCGACTCTCACTGAAATCCCCAAACTCCCAAACCGACTCCCATTGAAACAACCTTAAACACACATGAGCAGATAGCTAACATTCAACCACCATTTTTCTGCGGTTTAACAAAATCTGCTTCATGTCCATACTGGAAACCTTGTCATGTCGTATACAAAACAGACTTTGTTGCTGTTTATGATGTTCGTTCATCTCGGAGTAGCTTTTAGTTTTGTCATCTGTCTTGCATGTCTTTTGAAGAACTGTTAAAAACCGTGTTCCTTTTATATACCATATATTGCCAAGATCAAAAGTACATTAAACAGATCAGATCTTTTAATATGTTCATTCTCAAAACCTTTGAAGACTAACTTCTAAACAATTGTGGTTGTTTATTCAAAGCTGCTTCCCTTGAACAAGATTTTCTAACCTAACTTTCCTCCAATTTCTTTGAAGAACACACTTTATCAACCATTAACTTTCTGTACTAGTTGATCCATGTGCCTATTTGTATTACCCTGGTTCTTAAAGTTTTGATCTGTTGTGGCTGACATCATCACAGACATGTGTTTTTTTCAAATAAGCACTTGAAAGCAAATTGTACATTAATGTCACTAAGTCAGATTTGTCTTGTGCACATAGGAAAACACATAGCTCGAAGATACAAAGAGGTTTGTCTTGTTGACCCTTAACTCAAGATGTCTAACAAGCAATTCATCAGGATGTCCAATGCAAACCCACTGAGACACTAATGAGCAATTTAAGTAAAAAGGGCAGTTGGAGTTGCAGAATCGAATAGGAATTAGGATTGGTTAGTAACATAAACTGGCAAGTTTGCAGAATTGAGCATCCGTTCCATAACCTTTAAAATTCTTGTCATCTGGATGTTTCTCCACAGTACACTGCAAATACTTGCATGATACTTTTTATCTATGACAGAATATTCAGTAGATTTTATCTTTATAGCCTCAGCATATTTAGAGTTAAATTGCTCACTGCAAGCGGTTTCTATGGGGCATAAGTTGCTGTGTCACATTAACATGATGCAGTTGTTTTCTGCTACTGCTCTGGATGGAGAAGCTATATCATTCAAAGCATTTGGAACAGGTCAGTAGGTTTCCCTAAAGGAGTAAAGGCTTTGAGGCAATTTTCCATATTAAAGCATGAATGTAACTATAGCAGTGTAACTTTCATGCTTACGCACTGTGACTTTGATAATATCCCATCACAAATGACATTAAAGCTGCCTCTCTGTCAACTTCCTGAGAGGCTTAAATTTCCTGAGGGTTAAGCAAATTGGGTCTCTATTTTCTGTGGTTTAGAGAATTTGCATTTTTAAAAATTCTTTCATGGAATGTGGGCATCGCTGGATAGACCAGCATTTATTTCCTGTTCTTAATTGCCCTTGAGAACGCAGTGGTGAGTTGGCTTCTGAAACCACAGTTGTCCATGTGGTGTAGGTACACCCGCAGTGCTGTTAGGGTTAAGTATCTCATTGAAACATTCAAGATTATGAGGAATCTTGACAGAGTAGATAGGCACCTCGAGGTTGTTCCCCCTGGCTGCAGAATATAGAACAAGGGAGTGCCATTTCAGGACCAGGAGCCTATAATAACTTTAACAAGGCCCAAGATGTGGACCTCTTAGATTAAGGCAGTAATGACCTATCCAATCAGGGAGTCTTGCATGTGTATATAATGCACACCAGGTTTATACTCTGTACGAGGAAGTAGCTGTTTGAATGTTGCTGACTGTATGAATAAATCTATATTCAATGCCAGCCTCAAGAGTTATTTCAGGGCCAATCATTTAGGACTGAGATGAGGAGAAATTTCTTCACTCAGAGGCTTGTGACTCTTTGGAATTCTGTTCTCCAGAGAGCTCAGGATGCTCCTTCATTGAATACATTTACAGCTGGTATAGACAAATATTGCTCTCTCGGGCAGTCAAAGGATGGGCTGCAGGAGTTGAAATAGAGTTGAAGCCTGGGATCAACCATGATCATATTGAATGGTGGAGCAGATTCAATGAGCCATATGATCTTCACTTGCTCCAATTTTGTATGTTCGTACACTTCAGAATTGACTAGAAAGCATTCCGGAATATCTTGAGATTGAGCAAGCCACCACAATGCAAGACCTTTTTATTATTTTCTATACAACTGCTGCCAAGTTTCAAAGATTATTTTGATGTTGAAGGAGAAACATTGATGATGTTTTGAGGAGATCAGTATAAAATTTGTAAATAAACAAATATTGTTGATTTATCTGTTGATTGTTAAACAAAAATGATCCGGCTTAGTCTCTGAGCTGAGTCTGAACTGTCTCTCCACTCACCCACTAAAGGCAGGAGGATGTTGTGATGACATGTGAATTATTCCAGTCAGTCAGGATACACGGATAGGGACTCTCTGTTCAATCCCTGGCTCGCATTGTTGGGGAGACAGTAGCATAATGCTATTGTCATTGGACTAGTGATTCAAGGACACCGGGTAATGTTCTGGGGATGAGGGTTCGAATCCCACCATGGCAGATGGTGAAATTTGAGTTCAACAACAATCTGAAATTAGAAGTCTAATGATGACCATGAAACCATTGTTGTAAAAACCCATCAATGAAGGTTCACTGATGTAATTTAGACAATCTGCCATTCCTACCTGATTTGGCCTATATGTGACCCACAACAAACTTTAACTTCCCTCTGAAACAACCTGGCAAGCCACTCAGTTCAAATGCAATAAGTGCTGACCCAGCCAGCGACACCTACATCCAATGAATTAAAGAAAACCTCAATGTCAGGCAAGTGAATTCTCACATTGAACCATGACAGACCTGCTTTTGGAATTGTCAGGAGTGTTAAACCTGAGATCATCTCTGTGATACAACATAAAATCCAAAATAAAATTCAGCTGATGCAACACTTGTGTAGAAATGTTTTGCAGCAATATTGTACCATATCAGATGTGTTTTCCCCCATCCCATTCAGTGTGCGAGTACGAAAGTGTCCTCATTGGCAACGGCCACACGTTTCACCCCACTTTTGGTGGACCCTGCATTCAGTGTACCTGCTCAGTGAGTACTTGATCTTGTGCAATTATTCTGTGTTTCTTTATGGCGTAGGGTACAGATATCTACAAGGGCAAAAGTGTATTCTTGCTTTCTCACAGATAGGGATATATTAACACGCTGCATCTCAACAGAATATGTTGTAAAGGTAAAGTTGCCATAGTCCCAGATGACCATAGGCTGCTCTGCCCTTTGAAGGGGAGAGCTGACGTGTGGTGATTTAACCTGATAAATAACCTCAGCTGGGACAGGAATTGAACCTGCACTGTTGGTGTCACTCTGTATTACAAACCAACATACTGAGCTAAACTGACTCTCTAGAAGTGTTGTACTGTAGGTGTGACAGTACTGGGGGAGAGCTGCACTGTCAGAGTGAAGGTATGATGTGAAGATGCTGGCGTTGGACTGTGGTAAACACAGTAAGAAGTTTCACAACACCAGGTTAAAATCTAATAGATTTATTTGATAGTAAATGCCACAAGCTTTCGGAACACTGTTCCTCACCTGACACAGGAACAGCATTCCGAAAGCTTGTGGAGTTTACTATCAAATAAACCTGTTGGACTTTAACCTGGTGTTGTGAGACTTCTTACAGAGTGAAGATACTCAGGGATGCTGTTTTATCAGAAGGATTGAACTGAGGGAGCACAACACATTCAGAGGGGTTAGTACTGAGGGAGTAAGAATTCCAGAGAATGGTGGCTAGAGAAACAAGTAAAGGGAGTGGAGATTGCAAAGAGGTCAGGTGGGGAGAAAGGGTTTTAGGGCTGGAGATGATTGTTGAGATAATGACACAAACATTCTGATACTGTGTCTGAAATGTTTGTTACTTAGAATGGAAATGTACGGTGTCAGGAGGAAATCTGTCGTCCACTGACCTGCAGTAACTCATTCAAAGATCCAGGCCAGTGCTGTCCCACATGTAAAGGTATGTGAGCCTTTCAATCAGTCTTTGAACTGATGGCTTAAACTACAAGAGTAAGAAAATCCAATCCCAACTCCTCACCCCTCTACCATGTCCCTGACCCCAACTTTGTCCTCGATCCCCTTGATCTTTCACTATGCTCTCCTGCCCCCTCCCCAGTGACACTCTTCCATGTCCCTATTACTCCCCCCATATCCTTGATCCTGCCCCTGTGTCCCTTCCCTGTCCCTTGTATGTCCCCAAAACCAATTCTTCCTTTCCCCTGCAATCCCCCATGTGTCCCAATTATTTTGATCTAAAATATTTTTAAGACGCGGGTTGATGGGTTTTTGATAAGCGAGGGGATTAAGGGTTATGGGGAGAGGGCGGGAATGTGGAACTGAGCCACGACAGATCAGCCATGATCTTATTGAATGGCGGGGCAGGCTCGAAGGGCTAGATGGCCTACTCCTGCTCCTATTTCTTATGTTCTTATGTTCTTATGAATGACCCTTTTATTCTCAGTTTCCAAGTTCACACCGATTTGAAGGGCACTCAGAAGGGACAAGGATGAAGCCTGGGCAACAGCTGGTCCTCAGCGCTCATGACCGGATGGGACAAAACATCACCGAGGAACCCAGGCTGTGAGCACAGCAATTTGATCTCTGAATTTAGACACTCAGGGATTGTTGAGCTTTGTTTAGGCGTCGCTCATAAGCTGAAGTCTACCTAACCCTGTGCCTTGGTTGGGTTGCTGAAGTGGCTGTTGACCAGAGAAGTGTTAAGTTCCAACATTTGTTAGCTGCTTTTTGGTAGAGAGTGCTGTGTGGCAAGGTCAGTGACCCTCTGAAAGAGTAAACCGATCCCCAAAACATGAAGACAACAAATGAGGAGCATCACTTGTAAAATGCATACCTCCACTACTGTGTTAACTCAACATTATTATAACTACATGGCTCTTTCTTGAGGCATTTTTCTGCCTGGTTAATACCCTGTGGCTACAAAGCTGAGAAAAAAAAATCTTATTATTAAGGGCAGAGGTTTCTTATTGCAGAGGTTTCCAGCTAATCCACATAAAAACCTGCTCTGAAAATTCTGCTCACAATTCGAAATCACACAATTGTTAGGTTTTTGAGCACAGGAGAAAGCCGTTCAACCCACTGTGCTCATACTCGGTTTCTACAGGAACAGCTTACTGAATGCCTTGCCCCGCCTTCTCCCCTCAGCCTGCACATACTTCCTTTTCAGATAATATTCGCTCTTGAATGTCCTGATTGAACCTGCTTCCACTATTCTCTTCAAGCAGTGCATTTCAGACCCTAACCACTCAATAATTGCAGAAAAATTGGATTAGAGCATCTTAAGTGATAGAAATTGTCAGTGCAGACTTGTTGGGTTTAAAGGACCTTTTTTTAACTGTATGACCCTATGACATGCTGTGTGAAAATATTTTTCCTTATGGCATGTTGCTTCTATTTCTATTTATCTTCAATCTGAGACCTCTTGTTCTCGATCCTTCCGCCAACAGGAACATCTTTATCCAGTCTATCCAGACCCCAGGCAATTTTGAATACCTTTTGATATGGACATAAATATACTTAAGTTCTATTTATATTTAGGTTTTGTGATTTTTTTTTCCTGTCAGTATGTATTGTGCGGGGGCTGGAGTATGAAGATGGAGTAGAGTGGGAGTTGGAAGAGAATCAGTGCACCACTTGTTCCTGTGTTAATGGTAACATCACCTGCAGATTAAGGCAGTGCCCACCTGTTTCCTGTCTGCACCCAAGTTCAAACAACGGTATGTGTTGCAGTTAAAATCAAACTCAACTAAAAAATATCTTGCACCCATCAATGGGACAAGAATAAGGGCCGGGGAGTGGGAGGTGGTGCAAATGTTGGATGTAGTGTTGAATACAATTGTGGGGAGGTTCACCTGCTGTACTGGACGATGGGTTGGTGAAGGGTTGGTATCTGGGTTTACAGTTAGTGGGACTGGGGATTTTTAATTTAATTTGTCAGAGTACTTGTTTCCTAGGTGATTGCTGCCTGTCTTGTGACCAATGCACATATAACGAGCGACAGTACAGGAATGGGCAGGAATTCATCGACCCGGACAGTCCGTGTCAGAACTGTCACTGTCAGGTATGTCAGATATTACAGGTATGTGTGTTGGACTTTCTGTGTGTGCATGTTTGTGTGTGTGTGATAATTTGCGTGTCTGCGACCATGTGCATGTCGGATTGTGTGTGTGCATGTCAGATTGTGCATGTGTCTGTGTGTGTGTCAGACAGCACATGGGTGTTGGACTGTGCCTGGGCATCGGACTGTGCGTGTGTTTTTTGATTTGATTTGGTTATTGTCATATATATTGGGATATAGTGAAAAGTGTTGTTTCTTGCACGCTATGCAGACAAAACATACTGTTCATGGAGTACATAGGGAAAAAGGAAAGGAGGGCACAGAATGTAGTGTTGCAGCCATAGCTAGGGTGTAGAGAAAGTAGAGACATTGGTAGACTTTCTTAACTATAGCGTCAGTGTGAAGAGACCAGGACAGATTGTTGGTGATCTGAACACCTAGAAACATGAAGCTGCCAACCGTTTCCACCTCATCCACGTTGATTTAGACAGGGGCATGTCCTCCATCATGCTTCCTGAAATCCATGACTATCTCCTTCATTTTACTGACATTGAGGGAGAGATTATTGTTGTCACACCAATTCATCTGAGTCTCTATCTCTTTCCCATATTCTGTCTCATCATTGTTTGAGATCAGACCCACTCTGGTGATGTTATCAGCAAACTTGAAAATCGAGTTGTAGTGGAATTTGGCCACATAGTCGTAAGTGTATAAGAAGTATAGTAAGGGGCTGAGGACACAGCCCTGCAGGCCACCGGTGTTGAGGATAATCGTGGATGAGGTGTCATTGCCTATCCTTAATAATTGCGGTCTGCTGGTTAGGAAGTCTAGAGTCCAGTTGCAGAGGGAGGAGCCAAACCCTGGGCCCCGGAGTTTGGAGATGAGTTTTGTAGGAATAATAGTGTTGAAGGCTGAGTTGTTGTCAGTAAATAGGAGTCTGACATAAGTGTCTTTATGTGTGTGTGCATGCCTGTGTGTTTTTGGATGTGTGACGATGAAATCAGTTCATTTGTCCGGAAATCTCTTGGAGCAGAGTGGGTATTGATGCTAGTGAGAAGTGGGCTAGGCGATAAGAATCTGTCTGTCTTTGAAGAAACTGGTTGGGTTTGGTGAACCATGCGAGCTGCCCTTTGAACCGCATCTGATGTTTTCTTACCTGACAGAGTGGGACAGTGCACTGCACCCCGACTGACTGCCCCCCAGTCACCTGCACCAGACCTGAAAGGAAGGCAGGTCAATGTTGCGCTAAGTGTCCAGGTAAGGGCAGCACACGGACTTTGAGGTGAGGGGTAGTGGGAGCAAGCAATAGTCAATACTACCCCCACCAAATATCTACCTCTCTTGTCCTTCAGTGTGACACATGGACTCAGTCATGAGCATCATCAAGTCAATTGGGTCACTTAGGTCAATCAGTAGTGAGTGGGTGAAATCGACTGTGATCGAAGGTCAGAAAATAACCGAAAGTGATCAAGGAGCTGCGCCGGTTTGAGCTGATTGGCTGGAATAAGGTGTGTCTCATACAATTGCAACTTGTTAGTACTTGGCCCCTGTTACTCCCAGAATGGATGGAGTGCACAGTTTATTCACCCTGCTACTCCACAGCTCATACCATTAAGGTTAAAAGTTCAATTTTCTCACCAAAATGGCCAACGATTTACCTACTTTAATACTACCCAGAATAAAACAGACTTTGACCTGGCTTCTTTCAATAAACTCAGAACAATTGTTTTTCATTAAACAATTTATTATAGTAAGTTGCAAGTGATTAACACAGAGTTGCAATCTGGACATATAACTATCCATCTCTTCCTAAAGAATTTCCCAAAGCATGCATACAGCAGGCGCGCACACACACACACACACACACATACACATAATGAAGTTCACAGCATCTCAGTGCTGTTGACCTGGAGTTCCTTATGTGAAGATGGAATTCTGGGAGTTCTTCCTGTCTGATCCAAATTGCAGGTCCAAATGCAGATCAGTTACACTCAATTGAGTGTTCTCTGCCTGCAGGCTGATAGCCACACACAATTTTAGGCAACGTAGAGAGAGGGAGAGAGAGATATAGTTAGGGAAGCCTTCCTTCCTCAGCTTGTCTCCCAAGAAGACTGCATTTAAAACCAACAGGTTCGCAACGTGAAAGCTTTTCTCCATTCCATGTGATGTCCAGTAGGTGTCCTTTCCAGTTTCTCACCACTCATACCCTCAAATCAATTAAAGTACAGTTCAAAACAATCAACCAGATCTTCCTCAAATATCATAAAACTCAGGTGATTTCTTGCAAATGGCCTGCTTTGTTAGGTGAATGTACAACGCTATTAAAAAAGTACTGATCATGATGTGCTTCCATTTTGTAAAATAAAGTTTCAGCATTCAAATATCTAATTCTAACATCACATCCAAGGGATCTAGTTAATGTTGTTTCTCCACTGGTATCCTGATTTATCTTCCACACACACTGACTCTCACTGGGGTACAGTTCCACACACACTGACTCTCACTGGGGTACAGTTCCCCACACACTGACTCTCACTGGGGTACAGTTCCCCACACACTGACTCTCACTGGAGTATAATTCCTCAGAGTCTTACTAATTAACATTACTGCAGGAATAGTGGGAAGGGGAAAGACAGTAAAATGCTGAACACGGGTGGGGCAGTCTGGTATAAAGCACCTTTGTGACAGACATCTTGTGTTTTTATCTTCAGACTGCGTGTTTGAGGAGCGAGTAGTATTGGATGGCCAGCGTTTCCCGAACCCCTTGAACCTGTGCCAGGAATGCACCTGTTTGAATGGCCAGGTGACCTGTGAGCAGAAAGAATGCATCAGCGCACTCTGCTCCTACCCACTGTCTGGATCCTGCTGTCAGAACAACTGCAATGGTAATGGCTCAGCCAGCAGCCAAAGCAGTGGCACCATGCCTGGCTCTGTTGTTAAGCAGGGAGGGACAAAAAGCAATAGCTGTGGGGACTCTAGAGTTAGGGGTGCAGATAGACACTTCTGTGGACATGAACTGTGGACTGTAGGGTGATATGTTGCCTCCCTGATGCCAGGATCCAGGATATCTCTGAACGGGCAGAAAGCATTCTGAAGAGAGAGCATGAACAGCCAGAGGTCATGGTACATATTGGTATTAATGACATAGGTAAGAAAAGTGATGAGGTCCTGCCGTAGCAATTTAGGGAGTTAGGTAGAAAGTTAAAAACAGGACCTCTAGGGTTGTAATCTCAGGATTATTCCCTGTGCCACATGTCAATAAGGATAGGAATAGGAAGATAGGGCAACTCAACATGTGGCTAAACAGCTGGTGTAGGAAGGAGGGTTTCAGACATCTGGATCATTGGGGTCTCTTCCAGGGCAGGTGGAACTTGTACAAGAAAGACGGATTGTATCTAAACTGGAAAGGCATAAATATGCTGGCTGGGAGGTTTGCTAGTGTCACATGGAAGAATTTAAACTAGTTTTGCAGGGGTGGGAATCAAAGCAAAGGTGAATTAACTGAAGGGGAATGAGGAAGTAAGGCCAGTAAGACTCAGAAAAGAGCAGACAGGGTGTGGTTGCTAATCAAAGAGGGTCTGGTGGACTGAATTTACAATGCGAGAAGTGTAACAGGTAAGGCAGATGAACTTAGAGCTTGGATTAGTACTTGGAAGTAGGATGTTGTTGCTATTACAAAGATTTGGGTAAGGGAAGGACAGGATTGGCAGCTTAACATTCCAGGATACAGATGTTTCAGGTGGGATAGAGGGGGATATAAAAGGGGTGGGGAAGTTGCAGTACTGGTTAAAACCTAAAGGCGAATATCACAGCTGTACTGCAGGAGGATATCTCAGGGGGCTCATACAAGGAGGCATTAGGGGTAGAGCTCAGGAATAGGAAGGATGTTGGGGGTTTACCATAGGCCGCCCAACAGCCAGTGGGAGATAGAGGAACAGATATGTAGGCAGATTTTGGCAAGGTATAAAAGTAACAGAGTTGTTGTGGTGGGAAATTTTTAACTTCCCCTCTATTGACTGGGACTCACTTAGTGCTAGGGACATGGATGAGGCAGAGTTTGTAAGGAAGACTTATTGAAACAATATGTAGATAGTCCAACTAGGGAAGGGGCCCATACGGGACCTAATATTGGGGAATGAGTCCAGCCAGGTGGTCGATTTTAAGTAGGAGAGCAGTTCGGGAACAGTGACCACAATTCAGTAAGTTTTAAGGTACTGATGTATAAAGATAAGTGTAATCCTCAAGTTAAGGTGCTAAATTGGGGAAGGATAATTACAACAATATTAGGCAGGAGCTGGAGAATGTACACTGGGGGCAGATGTTTGAAGGCAAATCAACACCTGGCATATGGGAGGCTTTCAAGTGTAAGCTAATAGGAATTCAGGACCAACACATTCCTGTATGGATGAAGGATAAGTACAGCAAGTTTTGGGAACCTTGGATAATGAGAGATATTGTGAGCCTAGTCAAAGAGAAAAAGGAAGCATTTGTCAAGGCTAGGAGGCTGGGAACACACGAAGTAAGTGTGAAATACAAGGAAAGTAGAAAGAAACTTAAGCAAGAAGTAAGGGGCCAGCAGGATGAAGGAAAATCTCAAGGCTTTTTATACATATATAAAGAGCGAGAGAATAGCTAGGAAGAGGATTGGCCCACTCAAGGACAGGGGAGGGAATCTATGCATGGAGCCAGAGGAAATGGGCATGGTATTAAATAAGTACTTTGCATCAGTATTCACCAAAGAGAAGGACTTGGTGGATGATGAATCTGGGAAAGGGTCTGTGGATATTTTGAGTCATGTTGAGATCAAAAAGGGAGTGGTATTGGAGTTCTTGAGAAACATTAAGTAGGTAAGTCCCCAGGGCCTGATGGATGTACCTCAGAATACTGAAAGAGACAAAGGAGGAAATTGCTGGGGTGTTGAGAGGAATCTTTGTATCCTCACTGGCTACAGGGGAGGTCCCAGAGGATTGGAGAATAGCCAATGTTGTTCCTTTGTTTAAGAAGGATAGCAAGAATAATCCAGGTAATTGTAGGCCGGTGAGTCTTATGTCAATGGTAGGGAAATTATTGAAGAGGATTCTTCAAGATAGGATTTGCTCCCACTTGGAAGTAAGTGTTTGTATTAGCAAGAGGCAACATGGTTTTGTGAAGAGGAGGTTGTGTCTCACTGTCACTTCCTCAAAAAACTCAATCCCATGCGACTTCACCTCCTGCACCAGTCTGCCATGAGGGACCTTATCAAAGGCTTTACTGAAGTCCAACTGTGCAACACCCACTGCCCTACTCTCATCAATCATCTTTGTCACTTCCTCAAAAAACTCGATCAAGTTAAAGATGATTGATAAGAGTAGGGCAGTGGGTGTTGCACAGTTGGACTTCAGTAAAGCCTTTGATAAGGTCCCTCATGGCAGACTGGTGCAGGAGGTGAAGTCGCATGGGATCAAAGGTGAGCTGGCAAGGTGGATACAGAACTGGCTCGATCATAGAAGACAGAGGGTAGCAGTGGAAGGGTGTGTTTCTGAATAGAGAGCTGTGACAAGTGGTGTTCCTCAGGGATTAGTGCTGGGACCTTTGCTGTTTGCAATATATATAAATGATTTGGAAGAAAATGTAACTGGTTGATTAGTACGTTTGTGGATGACACAGAGGCTGGTGGATTGCAGATAGCAATGAGGACCATCAGAGGATACAGCAGGATATAGATCGGTTGGAGGCTTGGGCAGAGAGATGGCAGTGGAATTTAATCTGGACAAAGGCGAGGTAATGCATTTTGGAAGGTCTAATACAGATAGGAAAAATGCAGCAAATAGCAGAACCCTTTAAAAGTATTGATAGGCAGAGGGATCTGGATGTACAGGTACGCAGGTCACTGAAAATGGCAATGCAGGTGGAGAAGGTAATCAAGAAGACATACGGCATGCTTGCCTTTATCGGTCAGGGTATTGAGTTTAAAAATTGGCAAGTCATGTTGCAACTTTATAGAGCCTTAGTTAGGCCACACTTGGAATATAGTGTTCAATTCTGGTCACCACACTCCCAGAAAATTGTGGAAGCTTTGGAAAGGGTGCAGAAAAGATTTACCAGGATGTTGCCTGGTATGGAGGGCATTAGCTATGAGGAGAGGTTGGAGAAACTTGGTTTGTTCTCACTGAAATGACGGAGGTGGAGGGGTGACCTGATAGAAGTCTCCAAGATTATGAGGGGCATGGACAGAGTGGATAGTCAGAAGTTTTTTCCCAGGGTGAAAAAGTCAATCACGAGGGGGCATAGATTTAAGGTGTGAGTGGCGAGGTTTAAAAGAGAAAAAAGAAGCAAGTTTTTACACAGGGTGGTGGGTGCCTGGAACTCGCTGCCGGGAGAGGTAGTGGAAGCAGACACGATAATGAGTTTTAAGGGGCATCTGGACAAATAAATGGGAACAGAGGGATCTGATTCCCAGAAGGATAAGGGGTTTTAGTTCAGTTGGGCAGTGTGGTTGGTGGAGGCTTGGAGGGCCGAAGGGCATGTTCCTGTGCTGTAATTTGCTTTGTTCTTTTGTTCTTGTTCAGATGGAGGGTCAGGGAGCTGGATAGAGGGCCAGAGACCCTCTATCCGGATGGAGTGCAAATGGACTGATGAATAGAGGGGCAAATGGACAGTAAGTGGAGGCTAGGGTAGACAGAGTGGAGAGTGGTAGAGAATGTTCCAGTTTCCAATGTAACTACAGTCACAGATCCAGTGCAAACACGGAGATTGTGTGGGGAATATTCTGAAGGGTTCACTGTGTGATTCCCTCTTTCAGGTTGTCAGTATGCTGGCAAGGAGTATCCTAATGGTGCTGATTTTCCACACCCGACAAACAAGTGCAAGGAATGTCACTGCATTGTAAGTATGGGAAGAATTTAATACTGATGTGAAGAGGCAGATCTGAATTTACTTGATTTGACCCTGATAGAAAAATAATTTGTTTTCCCCCATACCTCCAAACCCTCCGTGTCCCTCTCCCTGACTCCAAACCCTCCGTGTCCCTCTCCCTGACTCCAAACCCTAAGGGCCCTACTTTATCATTTTTATTCTGAGTGATGGGCAGACTTGAAACTGGGAGTGTTTCAGATCTGATTTTAGGCCCATTCTCAGGTGCCCCCGTATGTGGTCTTCCTGCAAAAATTTCGATTTTGAATCGTGCTGCAGAAGCCTTTGAGCGGGGCTTATCGTGCCTGAAACGCTGCAGCTTCAATCAAAGCCTTCAACTGCGCATGCGCAGTAAAAAAAGTAGAAAAACGCTTCCCTGCCACATCACTCCCAGGCTGAGTAATGCCTCCCCCGGCCCCCATAGATATCTCCCCACCCCCACCACATTACTGACCCCTTATCCCCCCATATCCCGGACCGATCACAGTGCCCCCCCCACCCCCACCGATTGCACGTAGAGTGACAACGGACCCCCCACCAGAGATCGATCTGACCCGCCTCCCTCCCTACACCCCCAAACAGAGAGGCATCTGACCTGTCTTCCTAACGCCCACCCCCACCAGAGAGTGTTCTGACCCTCCTACAATCCCACCCCACCACCGATCTGAGTCAGAGAGCCACGAGAAGCTCTGAACTTATCTTTGCAGAAGCTGAAACACCTGAATTGGATCTTTGTGGATCATGTCTGTTTTGCACCAAATCTGGACGGGCGAAAGCAGTGGTAAAGGGGGAAGTGCTGGTAAAGTTGGGCATCCAGCTCATTAATTCAATTTAAATACATTCAAATGTATTTAAATTGCCGTCATGCCCATTTTGGGCACAATCCCGATTACGGCCATTTTTGAACATAGGTAAAGGGGGAACGGGTGCAGAGATGGTCACAGATCACGCGACTCGCCTCACGCCTGACTTTACCAACCCAAAAACGGGCACAACTTGATGGTAAAATCAGACCCTCAGTATCCCTCTCCCAATCACCAAACCCTCAATGTCTCTCTACCTAACTCCAAACCCTCTGCGTCCCTCACCCTAACTCTAAAAGCTCAGTGTTCCTCGCCCAATCACCAAACCCTCAGTGTCCCTCCCCCATCTCCAAACCTTCAGTGTCCCTCCCCCATCTCCAAACCTTCAGTGTCCCTCCCTAACTCCAAAATCTCAATCTCTCCCTAACTACAAACCCTCAGTGTCCCTCTCCTTAACTCCAAGCTCTCAGTTTCTCTCCTTATCTCCAAACTTTAAATCTTTCCCTAACTCCAAACCCTCAGTTTCTGTCTCCCTAACTTTAAACCCTCAGTATCCCTCTTTCCATTTCCATCACACACGCTCAGATACATTTGGAATTACTCTCCTGACACACGTAATTATTTTCATTTTGTTTCCCCTCTGTTCTTGTAGAATGGAAACGTACAGTGTTTATCCAAGAGATGTCCTCCTTTGACTTGCAATGACCCATTCCTTGTACCCGGAAAATGTTGTCCTCAGTGCCCAGGTGGGTGCAAACATTCTTTAAAATGACTGACAGAATGGGCGAACCAAGAGTCACACTGAGGGGAGTGAGGTATATTGGAAAGTTACACAGTGGGGGAGTGTGCAGTCTATCAGTGTTATAGTGGGGGAGTGTGCAGTCTATCAGTGTTACTGTAGAGAGTGTGCAGTCTATCAGTGTTATGGTTGAGGTTTGAGTTTTTTGAAGTTGCTGAGAGTTTATGTCCACTTCTCTTTACCCCAGCTCCTCCGAGTGAATGTCTGTACACCGGCATTCTTTACAAACACATGCAGCGTTTCTACGATCCCTCAGATGCCTGCCGTTCCTGTATGTGTAACAATGGCACCGTTACATGTCAGAGGAAGCCCTGTGCTCCCCTGCAGTGCTCACACCCCATTCTGCAGGATTGTTGCCGTACATGTGATGGTAGGTATTCTTTATGAGGGAAACAGGGAATCTGCACCAGCAAGGGGTAAGTGGAAATGAAACATGATGAGCTGGCTGTATGGATGAGGGAGCCACGTGGCGATGGTGTGTGTTTGTGGTGGGGCGGTGAGGGGGAGACGGGCAATGAGGATGAAGTATCAGAGCTGGAAGTAATGGCTATCTTAGGTTAATCTCCCCGGGGTAGACTGGAAGGTGCCGAGATCAGAGGGTGCTGACGGGGAGGAATTTGTACAGTGTGTAATGGAAGGATCCCTGGAGCAGTATGTGGATAGCCCGACCAGGGAGGGGGCTATACTGGACTTGGTTCTGGGGAATGAGCCTGGGCAGGTGGTTGACGTTGAAGTAGGAGAGCAGGTGGCTAACAGTGACCACAACTCTGTCTGGTTTAAGATATTAATGGATAAAGATGAAGCCTGTCCTAAGGGGAGGGTGTTAAACTGGGGGAGGGCTAGATACAACCGGATTAGGCAGGATCTTAAAGATACGGACTGGGGTAAGCTGCTTGATGGCAGGTCGACGCTGGGTATGTGGGAGTCTCTCAAGGGAAAACTAAAATCTTTGCAGGAAAGGCACGTGCCGGTCAAGAGGAAGGATGGGAAGGGTAGGATTAGAGAGCCGTGGGTAACTAGGGATATTGAGGACCTGGTCAGGAGGAAGAGGGAGGCGTACATTAGATCTAGGCATTTGAGGACAGAGATAGTGTTAGAAGAATACAGAGAATGTAGGAGAGAACTTAAAAGGGGCATCAGAAAGGCAAAAAGGGGCCATGAAATGGCTTTGGCGGGTAGGATTAAAGAAAATCCTAAGGCATTTTACTCCTATGTTAGAAATAAAAGGATGGTTAGAGGGAAGATTGGCCCTCTCAGGGACAGAGGAGGGGAACTATGCTTGGAGCCTGGGGGAATGGGGGAGATCCTGAATGAATACTTTGCGTCGGTATTCACGCAGGAGAGGGGCCTGATGTCTGGTGCTGTGCTTGAGGAGTTTGAGGATCCGTTGAGGGATATAGTCATCACGAGGGAAGAGGTGTTGGGACTTTTAGACAGTATAAAGACGGATAAATCTCCGGGGCCTGATGGCATCTATCCCAGGCTGTTAAGGGAGGTGAGGGATGAAATTGCTGGGCCTCTGACGCAAATCTTTGTCTCTTCTTTGGACACAGGTGAGGTCCCAGAGGATTGGCGCATTGCAAATGTAGTACCGTTGTTTAAGAAGGGTCAGAGGGATAACCCAGGGAATTATAGGCCGGTGAGCTTGACTTCAGTTATAGGCAAGCTAATGGAGAGGATCCTCAAGGATAGGATGTATGAACATCTGGAGCGCTGCAATCTGATCAGGGATACGCAGCATGGCTTCGTTACAGGGAGGTCGTGCCTTACGAATCTAGTGGAATTTTTTGAAGAGGTGACAAAAACGGTTGACGAAGGACAAGCCGTTGATGTTGTCTATATGGATTTCAGTAAGGCGTTTGACAAGGTCCCTCATGGTAGGCTGATAGAAAAGGTGAAGGCTCATGGGATACAAGGCCAGGTATGTAGATGGGTGGAGAACTGGCTTGGGAGGAGGAGACAGCGAGTAGTAGTGGAAGGCTCCTTTTCCAATTGGAGGCCTGTCACCAGTGGTGTGCCGCAGGGCTCAGTACTTGGACCTCTTCTATTTGTGGTATATATTAATGACTTGGAAGAGGGGGTAGGTGGTGTGATCAGCAAATTTGCTGATGACACCAAGATGGTTGGATTGGCGGGTACTGAGGAGCAGTGCCTGGCAATGCAACAGGACATAGACAGGCTGGTAGATTGGGCAGATAGATGGCAAATGGAATTTAATCCGGAGAAATGCGAGGTGATGCACCTTGGCCGAAATAATGTGGAGGGGAGTTATACGATAAAAGGTAGAACTATCCGGAGTATAGATACGCAGAGAGACCTGGGGGTGCAAGTGCATAAGTCCCTGAAGGTGTCGGTACAGGTGCAGAATGTGATGAGGAAAGCATATGGTATGTTAGCCTTCATAGGAAGAGGTATAGAATATAAGAGTAGGAGTCTGATGTTGCAGTTGTATAGAACGTTGGTTAGGCCTCACTTGGAGTACTGCGTCCAGTTCTGGTCGCCGTACTACCGGAAGGATGTAGAGATCCTGGAGAGAGTGCAGAGGAGATTTACCAGGATGTTGCCTGGTATGGAAGGGCTGTCTTACGAGGAAAGATTGGATGAACTTGGGCTGTTTTCCCTTGAGAGACGTCGGCTGAGGGGGGATCTAATAGAGGTTTATAAGATTATGAAGGGGATAGATAGAGTAAATGGTGGTAAGCTTTTTCCGCTACAAGAAATGGATAGAACGAGGGGTCACGGGCTTAGGGTGAGGGGGGCTAGGTATAAGACAAATATTAGAGGGCAGTTTTTCACGCAAAGGGTAGTGGGGGGGTGGAATGCACTGCCGAGTAAGGTGGTGGAAGCAGGCACGCTAGGGTTGTTTAAGAGTCACTTAGACAGCCATATGAGCAGGCTACATATAGGGGGATATAGTAGGCCTTACTGAACATTGTAGGCTTGGGAATATGTTTTGCCTCAGGAATGTTAGTCTTTGCCTGTTTAATAATGAATTTTTTTGTCTCCACAGGCATTTAAGTCCAGCAAGGGGCATGCAGGCGGCAGGTTGTAGTGGGCTGCTCTTGGATGTTGCTTCGGGAGTTGCCTATTGCTTCATGTCGTTAGTGTGCTTAAACTGGACCATCTCGAGGGCAACATGACAGCTCAGAGACTATCTCTGTTGCTGTGCGGACACATGGATTTGGGCCTGTGTCTGTGGGAGTTTGCACGTTCTCCCCGTGGTTGCGTGGGTTTCCTCCGGGTGCTCCGGTTTCCTCCCACATCCCCCAAAGATGTGCTTTTAGGCTGATTGATTGGGTACTAAAATTGTCCCTAAATTGGACCTCCCTGATCCTCGCACGTTAGGCGTAGACTAAAATCATGAATAGGTCACTGAGATAGTAGGACGGCGGCGCGGGCTCGTTGGGCCGAAGGGCCTGTTTCCCGTGCTGTGTTGTTCTTTGTTCTTTGTTCTTTGTTCTTTGTTAAAGGCCTTTCTGTGACTTTCTTTTGCAGGTTGCTTGCTCGGTGGAAAGGAGTATGCAAACGGAGAGCAATTTGCTGATGTGTCAGACAGCTGCAATGTTTGTGTGTGCAGAGAGGGCAGTGTGTCATGTGAGAGGAAACCCTGTCCTGTGCTTGAATGTCCCTTCCCCACACAGGGACAGTGCTGCAAAGTCTGCGACGGTATGGCCCAGAGATGGGAGATCATAAATCCAGCATCCTTCAACATTCAATCGTGTACAAACACAAATGAGATATATCCAGGGAAATGGACTGAGGTGGCCAAATAGTGACCTCTCACTCTCTGGTCAGAGTCAGATGATTTGTGACTTTCCTGCTTATTTTGGAGACATTTCCTACGGATTTTGTGAGATTTGCTGCCTCTCTTAGCAGGGGATCACTAGCTATTTTGAGGGGGTTTCCTGATAATTATGAAAGAGGTATTAATGGGGTTAAGTGAAAGGTTGGAGAAGGTTTACGTGAAGTGTAAACACCAGATGGGCCAAATGGCATGTCTCTGTGCTTTTAATACTTGGTCATAATTTAGCTGATGAAGGGTAGGGTGTTCTTGTTGATTTTTATGAAATTTCCTGATGATATGGAGAGGCTGCAACAAGATTTCCTCTTAACCGGTGCCGAGATTTCTGACCAGCTTTCCCCTGGAGATGTTCTGTGTTGTTTGGGGGGGGCAGTTGGTGTTGGGCCTGCTTTGCTCTTTATCTCCTGATTCTGTCTCCTTTTTGCCACAGGGTGTGATTACATGGGGGAGGAATATCTGAATGGTCAGGAGTTTCCTGGTCCCCTCGATCCCTGCACTCGCTGTGAGTGTATGAGTGGATTTGTCAGCTGCTCAAGGAGACCATGTTACAGCCCAGGCTGCAGCCATCCCATCAGCCTTCCTGGACAGTGTTGTCCTATCTGTGAAGGTAAACATATTTATAACTGCTTCATCTGTGTGCATTATGAGACACACAGAGATACCTACCAGCATACAGATATCTATATGAAGGAGAGGACTGTGTGGGTCCTAGATGGAGAGAGACTGGGAGGCATCAGACAATGAATAGGTATCTCCCTGAGTGGAACAGGGACTGATTGAGAGACACAGTTGGTTTATAGATATTTCTCAAAGAAAACAGATCAGTGCTAGGGCCTCAACTTTTTATTATTTATGTAAATGACTTGGATGACATGACAAATGGTACATTTGTTAAATTTGCTGACAACACAAAGATAGTTAGGAAAGTAAGTTAAGAAGAGGACATAGGTTGAGTGGGCAAAGATTTGGCAAGTGAAGTATAAGGCGTGTAAAAGTGAAATTGTCCATTTCAGCAGCAAGAATGAAAAATAAGCACATTATTTAAATAATGAGAGGATGCAAAGCTTTGAGATTCAGAGGGATCTGGGTCTGCTGCTGCATGAATCATAAAAGACTAGGATACAGGGACAGCAAGTAATTAGAAGAATGTTATCATTTATTGTGAGGAGAATTGATTACAAAAACTACTATAGTTTAGTCATACAGGACATTGATGCGATCACATCTGGAGTACTGTGTAACGTATTGATCTCCTTATTCAAGGAAAAATGTAAATGCATTAGAAACAATTCAGAGAAGGTTTATTAGACTAATACCAGGAATGGGCATGTTGTCTTATGAGAAAAGACTGGACAGGCTAGACTTGTATCCGCTGGAGTTTAGAAGAGTAAGAGGGGATTAGATCGAAAGCTTTAAGATCCAGACAGGTCTTGATAGTGTGTCTCTGGCCAAGATGCTTCCTCTTGTGCGAGAATCAAGAATGAGGGGGTCACATTTTAAAAATACAAGATCACTCATTTAAAATAAAAATGAGGTGAATGTTTTCTTTGAGAGTCGTGAGTCTTTGGAACTTCTTCAAAAGACAGCAGAAGCAGAGTCTTTGAATATTTTTAAGGCAGATCTAGATAAATTCTAAGAACATAAAAAACAGGAGTAGGAGTAGGCCATCTGGCCCCTCAAGCCTGCTCCACCATTCAGTAAAATCATACCTGATTTTTTTGTGAATTCAGCCCTACTTACCTCCCCGTTCACCATAACACTTAATTCTTTTACTGTTCAAAAATGTATCTATCACCTTAGCCAACTCCTCATTCATCCCTTTCTGAATGCAAAGACACCACAAGATACTGGTATTGGATTTTACCTTCACTTCCTCCATCTTTATTTTAAATTCAACCACACTGTGATCGCTCCTTCTGGGAGGACCCCTAACTGTGAGATCATTAATTATTCTTGTCTTATTACAAAGGACCAGATCTAGGATAACTTGTTCCCTCATAGGTTCCATTACATACACTTTGAGGAAATCATCACACATACATTCTACGAACTTCTCCTCAAGGCTGCCTTGCCGACCTGGTGTGACCAATCAACCTGTCGCTTAAAATCCTCCATGATAATCGTGATAATTGCTGTACCATTTTTACATGCAACAGTTATTTCTTTGTTTATTGCTCGCCCCACTGTGACTTATTTGACAGCCTGTAGACTATGCCTATCAGTGTTTTTTCTCCTTACTATTTCTAATTTCCAAATGGATTCAACCTTTTTTTCCATAGGACCTATATCATCTCTCACTACTGCCCTGATGTCATCCTTATACATCACAGCTACACAACCTCCCTTACCTTCCTGTCTGTCCTTCTGAATAGTCTGATATTCCTGGATATTTAACTCCCAGTCATGACCACTCTGCAACCATGTCTCTGGAATGACCACTAAATCAAATTCATTCACGATTCCTTGTGCCATCATTTACCTTGTTTCGAATGGTATGAGCACTTAGGCTAGTTTTTATACCTTTTTGAATCCTAACATCTCCTGAATCCCCCTCCTTCATTAACAAGGGGGAGTAAAGTTATCAGGGTAGGCAAGAATGTTGGGTTGAGGTTGCAGTCAGATCGGCCATGCTCTTATTAAAGGTAGAGTAGGCCTAAGGGACTGAATGACCTACTCCTGTTCATAATTCATATATTCAGATGTAAAACAGGGTTTGAGAGAATCCAGTCATTGCACAGATATCTCCTGTGAGAGACGGACAGGGAAATACTAGTCAGTGCACAAATACTTCCCTGAAAGAATAGGAACTCAGGAACTCCTGTCTGTGCACAGGTATCTCTCTGAGGGAAAGGGCAGAGAGACTCCACTCAGTGTACGGGTATCTCCTTGAATGAACAGTGACTCAGAGACAGCAGTTGATGTACAGATATTTCCCTGAGAAAAATAGGATTGAAAGAATCCAGTCAATGTACAAATATGCAAGCGTACAAATTGGAAACAGAAGTAGACCATTTGGTCCCTGAAGCGTGATCTGCCATTCAATTAGATCATGGCTGATTTGATTATAACCTCAATATCTCCCTGAAAGAGAGGGACAGGGAGACTCCAGTCAGTCTACATATATCCCTGAGAGAGGGTGACTGGCAGTATTAGTCAGTGAAAAGAAATTTTTCACCTAAAGGCTGATGAGAATGGGAAACACACTGCTGTAGAAAATACTTGAGGTAATAGGATCAATGCACTTCAAGGGATCCTGGATAAACAGATGAGACAGAAAGGAATAGAAGGATATATTGATGAGGTTGGGAGGATTGGTGTCAGTATAAACACTGCCATAAGTCATTTGGGCTCACTGGTTAGCTCCAGTAGTGTAGGTTTTCTGTACAATGTGATTCTTTCAGTGTTGTCAATTATGCTCAGTCTGATATCCCACAGGCTGTTACTATGGCGGTGTTGCTATCAACAACGGACAGACATTCACCAACCCCGCTGACACATGCTCACAGTGTACCTGCAGGGTGAGTAACCATGTCACATTCTGGGAGGTGGGAATTTGATGCTCACACTCAGTGCAATCTCTCCCTGGGGATAGGGAGGGACTGACCCCCATTTCTTCCCTTTCACTCCATCCTACATTCTTTCACTGTCGCTACACCCTCCTTAGCCCCCTGCCTTTCTCAACCTTCCACCCTACAACCCTCCCCCTAACCTCTCAGCATCTCCCTGCTCCTTAAAATATTCCCTCACTCACCTCCTATCACCATTCCCTCTTGCTCCCTTCTTCCACCCTCCCGTCTTTTCACCAACCTCCCCTCCACCTTCCTTGAGCATTGTTCCAGTAATACTGATACTGGTAGATCCCGTTCTGAACAGGAAGTCTGATAGGTTGATACTAGTAAAACTGGTGGTGTTACCTACTGTACTGTTTCAAACTGGTTATTTTACTACCCAGTGGTATTCCAGGCTCCAGTCATTAGCTGCATGAATTACTGGTGTATTTTTGTGAACCAGGCTTGAATGAGGATCAGTTGCTGTCAATGATCAACTGAAAGTAGGCAGCCCCTTTCTGATGTGTGAATGTTGGTGCTTTGGAATAGAAAATATGATTCAAAGAGTAAAAGATTTGCAAATTTTATTCTGAGATTCAATATCTTCCCAATTGTGCAGTTGCTCCATATGCACGCTGATCTCCCCAGTCTTGAAAATCATTGTGGGGCTGTACTCTCGAAAGCACCCAGGCAAACACAGACACAGTTCTCAGCCACAACACATTGAGAGGCTCTTGCGGTCCTCACGTTGCAACCATATGCAAAAAATAAGTTTATTATTTTTACAGTAGAGTTGGTGGGGGACATTTATACAACCCAAGAATCCAAGAAATGCTGCATTTATCAGCATTGAAAAAGATGAGGCACGTAACTTTACGTCGAGTTATATAAACAATTGTATTACTTTGGCCGAAGCTGCAACTTCTTCTTGGAGGCCGCCATTACGCCTGGAATTATCCTCCACCTTTTCTTGGAGAGCTGCCTTCTCTGTGTCCAATCTGCTGATATTACCTAACAGCTTTCGCTGACACTGGGTACTGTCCCTGGGCAGAACTGAACTGCTGCTGGAGCCCACCTACACTGATGGCAGCACTGATTGGGCAGGAGCTGTGCTGCCAGGTACGTGCTGACTTGGAGCCATGCAAGGTGCCTCTGAAGATGAGATATCTTGCCTTGACCTTCAATCAGGGCAATTTTGTAACTGCTTCTGTCTCTGACAGTCTTCATGCCAAGTACACTATTACTGTCTCTGCAGCCACTGCCTCTGCCTCAGACGCTGCATCCACTGCTATTGCTAAATCCACCAGAATGACCAACTCTGGGGGCACAACATAAAGATCACTTTGCTCGTTGGGGTTGATGATGGCAAGACCAGTGGAGAAATCAGCAGTTCACCATTGGTCAGAACTGGATTTTCCAACCCCACTAACCCTCCTTCCATCCTCCCATCTTGTTCCCTCTACCCACTTCCTTCAGCCTCCCATCCACCATCCCTTCCATCTTACCGTCCTCCACACTCCACTTCCCCTCCTCCTCCCTTCCATTCATTTCCTTCCACCCTTCCAATTTCTTTTATTTCCTCCCCTCCACCCTCTCCACCCACATAGGCAAAATAGGAACTAAGGATCTGCAGAGGAAGTATGAAAAGCTGGGAACCAAATTAAAAAGCAGAACCAACAAGGTGGTTATCTCTGGATTACTACCTGAACCACACACAAATTGGTGCAAGGTAATTAGGATTAAGGAGGTGAATGCGTGGCTCAAGGACTGGTGTTGGAGGAATGGGTTCAGATTTATGGGGCGTTGGCACCAGTATTGGGGCAGATGGGACCTGTTCAGATGGGATGGTCTTCGTCTGAATTGTGCTGGGACTAGAGTCCTGGCAAATCGTATAACTAGGGCTGTAGACAGGGCTTTAAACTAATTAGTGGGGGGGAGGGTGCAGGGGTAGGGGGAATTACAAAACCTAAAGTAAAGGAGAGAACATAAGAACATAAGAAATAGGAGCAGGAGTAGGCCATCTGGCCCTTCGAGCCTGCCCCGCCGTTCAATAAGATCATGGCTGATCTGTCGTGGCTCAGTTCCACATTCCCGCCCTCTCCCCATAACCCTTAATCCCCTGTCTTATCAAAAACCCATCAACCCGCGTCTTAAAAATATTTAGCGAGGCAGCCTCCACCACCTCAACGGGCAGAGAATTCCAGAGATTCACCACCCTTTGAGTGAAGAAGTTCCTCCTCAACTCCGTTCTAAACCGCCCCACCTTTATCTTGAGGCTGTGCCCCCTAGTCCTACTGTTCTTTCTGAGCGGGAAGAGCCTCTCCACCTCTATCCTATCCATCCCATTCATCATCTTATACGTCTCAATGAGATCTCCCCTCATTCTTCTGAACTCTAACGAGTACAAGCCTAGACTATCCAGCCTCTCCTCATAGCTCAACCCCCTCAACTCCGGCATCAGCCTAGTAAACCTCCTCTGCACTCCCTCCAAGGCCAAAATATCCCTGCGTAAGTACGGCGCCCAAAACTGCACACAGTACTCCAGCTGCGGTCTCACCAATGCCCTATACAGCCGCAGCAAGACCTCCCTACTTTTATATTCAATCCCCCTCGCTATGAAGGCCAGCATCCCATTTGCCTTCCTGACCACCTGCTGTACCTGCAAGCTGGGTTTTTGCGACTCATGCACAAGGACCCCGAGGTCCCTCTGCACCGTCGCCTGCTGCAGTTTTCCTCCACGTAAGTAATAATCCTTCCTACCATTATTCCTACCAAAGTGGACCACCTCGCACTTGCCAACATTAAATTCCATTTGCCATTTCCTGGCCCATTCGCCCAGCCTATCTAGATCCTTCTGCAGACTCTCCACACCCTCCGCGCAATTTGCCGTTCCACCAATCTTGGTGTCATCAGCAAATTTCGACACCATACACTCGGTTCCCTCCTCCAGATCATCTATATAAATGATAAATAGCTGAGGCCCCAGCACCGACCCCTGGGGCACTCCACTAGTCACCAACCGCCAATCCGAATAGCACCCATTGACCCCCACTCTCTGCCTCCTATTTGACAACCAGTCCTCTATCCACGCTAACACCCTACCCCCAACTCCAGAGAGGGTATGAGTGCAAGTTAATGTTGAGGGCATTCCACTAATTAAAGGAGTAGGGGACATGGGAGAGGTTAGTAGCGTTTCTACAAATAGTGTCCAGAAAAAGGCTGGCATAAAGACATTTTACCTGGATGCACAAAGCATTCAAAACAAAGTGAACGAGCTGATGGCACAAATCAGCACAAATGGGTATGATCTAGTGGCCATTACGGAAACATGGTTGCAGGGTGACCAGGACTGGGAACTGAATATCCAGGGGTATCAGACATTTAGGAAGGATAGACAGGAGGAAAAAGGAGGTGGGATAGCTCTGTTAGTAAAGAATAATATCAGGGCGGTAGTAAGGAAGATATAGGGTCCAAAGAGCAAAACGTGGAATCGTTGTGGGTGGAGATAAGGAATAGTAAGGGGAGAAAGTCGCTGGTGGGTGTGGTCTATAGGCCCCCAAATAATAATTTTGAGGTGGGGCGGGCTATAAACAAGCAAATAATTGATGCGTGCAAAAACAGAACGGCAATAATTATGGGGGATTTTAATCTGCATATTGATTGGTTGACTCAAGTCGGAAATGGTGGGCTTGAGGAAGAGTTCTTGGAATGCTGTTGGGATGGTTTCCTTGAACAGTATGTAACGGAACCTATGAGGGAACGAGTTATCTTAGATCTGGTACTGTGTGATGAGGCAGGTAGAATTAGGGATCTTCTTGTGAGGGATCCTCTTGGGACAAGTGATCGCAATATGGTTGAATTTCTGATGCAGATGGAGGGTGAGAAAGTGGGGTCCCAAACCAGTGTCCTCTGCTTGAACAGAGAGGAGTATGATAAGATGAGGGCGGAATTGGCTAGTGTAGATTAGGGGCGCAGATTGATTGGTAGGACAGCTGAGGAACAGTGGAGGATTTTTAAGGAGATCTTTTTCAGTACTCAGAAGAAATATATTCCGATGGTAAAGAAGGACTGAAAGAAAAGGGATAACCAGCTGTGGATATCGAAGGAAATAAAGGAGAGTATTAAATTAAAACCTGATGCGTACAGAGCGGCTAAAAATAGTAGGGAATTAGAAGATTGGGAAAGATTTAAAAAACAACAAAGAATGACTAAGAAAGCGATAAAGAAAGGAAAGATGGAGTATGAAGCTAAACTAGCTCTAAATATAAAAAATGATAGTAAAAGTTTTTACAAATATATAAAGAAGAGACTGGCTAGAGTGAATGTTGGACCTTTGGAGGACAAGAGGGGGAATTTAACAGTGGGTAACGACGAAATGGCTGAGACTTTAAATAAGTTTTTTGTGTCGGTCTTCACGGAGGAGGACACAAATAGCTTACCGAATATTGAAGTTAGAGGATTGGTAGGGGATGAGGTCCTTAATACAGTTACTGTTAGTAGAGAGGTAGTGCTTGGTAGACTAATGGGACTGAAGGTAGACAAGTCCCCGGGACCGGATGGAATGCATCCCAGGGTCCTGAAAGAAATGGCAAAAGTAATAGCAGATGCCTTAGTAATTATTTATCAAAATTTGCTGGACTCTGGAGAAATGCTGGTGGATTGGAAAACAGCTAATGTTATGCCGCTGTTTAAAAAAGGTAGCAGACGAAAGGCAGGGAACTATAGGCCGATTAGCTTAACATCCGTAGTTGGAAAAATGCTAGAATCCATCATCAAAGAAGAAATAGCAGGACACTAGAAAAGAACGGTTTGATCAAGCAGACACAGCACGGATTCATGAAGGGGAAGTCGTATTTAACAAATTTACTGGATTTTTATGAAGATGTGACTAGTGCAGTAGACAGAGGGGAACCGGTGGATATGGTGTTTTTAGATTTCCAGAAGGCGTTCGATAAGGTGCCTCACAAAAGGTTGCTGCAGAAGGTTAGGGTACACGGAGTTGGGGGTAAAGTGTTAGCATGGATTGAGGATTGGTTATCTAACAGGAAGCAGAGAGTTGGAATCAATGGGTGCTTTTCTGGTTGGCAGTTGGTGACTAGTGGAGTGCCGCAGGGATAGATGCTGGGGCCTCAAAACTGTTTACCATATATGTAGACGATCTGGAGGAGGGGGCTCAGTGTAGGGTAACAAAATTTGCTGATGACACAAAGATGAGTGAAAAATCGAATTGCGTGGAGGACGCGGAAAGTCTGCAGAGAGATTTGGATAGGCTGAGTGAGTGGGCGAGGACCTGGCAGATGGAGTATAACGTTAGCAAGTGTGAGGTTATCCACTTTGGTAGAAATAATAATAAGAGGGAATATTATTTAAATTGTGAAAAGCTGCAGCATGCTACTGTGCAGAGGGACCTGAGGGTCCTTGTGCACGAATCGTAAAAACCCAGTCTGCAGGTGCAGCAGGTGATCAAGAAGGCGAATGGAATGTTGGCCTTTTTATCGCAAGGGGGATAGAATATAAAAGCAGGGAGGTCTTGCTGCAACTATACAAGGCACTGGTGAGGCCGCAGCTGGAGTACTGTCGGCAGTTTTGGTCCCCTTATTTGCATAAGGATATATTGACCTTGGAGGGAGTACAGAGAAGGTTCACCAGACTGACGGAGATGAGGGGGTTAGCTTATGAGGAGAGATTAAATAGACTGGGCCTGTACTCGCTGGAGTTTAGAAGGCTGAGGGGGGATCTTATAGAGACTTACAAGTTAATGAAGGGGCTAGATAGGGTAGAGGTAGAGATATTCTTTCCGCTTAGAAAGGAAAACAGAACTAGATGGCACAGCCTCAAAATAAGGGGGGTGGCAGTTTAGAACAGAGTTGAGGAGGAACTTCTTCACTCAGGGGGTGGTGAATCTCTGGAATTCTCTGCGCAATAAAGTGGTGAAGGCTACCTCGTTGAATATATTTAAGTCACGGGTAGATAGGTTTTTGATAGACAAGGGAATTAAGGGTTATGGGGAGAAAGCGGGAGAGTGGAACTGATCCACTTCAGATCAGCCATGACCTTATTGAATGGCGGGGCAGGCTCGAAGGGCTAGATGGCCTACTCCTGCTCCTATTTCTTGTGTTCTTATGTTCTCTCTCCCTCCACGCTATCTTCCCCTCTCTCCACCCTCTCATCCTTCCTCACTCCTCTCTCCCTTCACCCTCCGATCCTCCTCTCTCTCTCTCTCTCTCTCCACCCTCCTATTCTCCTCCCTCTGTTCCTACCTCCCCTTCCATCCACTCTCACCTCACACTCTCCCCATCCTTCCCACTCCTCCTCTAGCCCACCCACTATGCAATGATGTTTGTTTCTGTTTTGTGGAGCCTCTCAGTCTGTTTATGCCATTTGCTGTGTTACAGGTGGGCTCAGTTAATTGTGTGAGGAAGTTGTGTCCCCCAGCTCCCTGTTCTCATCCCATTAGCGGAGCCTGTGACTGTCCCCTGTGTGATGGTGAGTACAAATCTACAGCACAGTCTGACACTCTGTCCTCACTTACTGGGCCCGAATTGTGGGAATGATATCCAGGCATCAGAGGAGAGAACCTGAGTGATAGAAGGAGGAATGAGCTGAGACAGAACATGAAGTGAACAGGAAAGTGGGGAATGAACTGGGATATTGGCGAATAAGCCGGATAGAGTGGGGACTTTTTCCATTCACAGGATGCGAAGCCAGCATTCATTTTGTGTCAGGCCAGAGAATGAATGAGCTGGATGAGCTGGGACAGGATAGGGAATGAATTAGGAAAGCAAGGGATGAGTTGGGATAATGGGTTATGGTGGGGATGTAAGTAGAGTTGAAAATGAAGCTATGGAGACTGCAAATTCTGTTTACACTGGGCAAAGGAGGTTTGAGATGATCATAGCCAAAGATCCAAGAAACTAAAGATGGTAATTATAAAAATGAATGGCCTCTTCCTGTGCTGTAACATTCAACAATAAATAATGTTACGGATAGTACAACAGGAATATATCCACAGCAAACTCAACCAGAACTCAGTAGTAGCAACTCATGTTGGAATCGGAAGGTCCCATTATAGGGACAGTGGAAGCGTGAATATGAAATTGGCTTACGTCAGATAACAGAGAATAGAGTCATAGTCATAGAGGTTTACAGCATGGAAACAGGCCCTTCAGCCCAACTTGTCCATGCCACCCTTTTTTTTAAACCCCTAAGCTAGTCCCAATTGCCCACATTTGGCCCATACCCTTTTGTACCCATCTTACCCATGTAACTGTCTGAATGCTTTTTAAAAGACAAAATTGTACCCACCTCTACTACTACCTTTGGCAGCTTGTTCCAGACACTGAGCACCCTCTGTGTGAAAAAATTGCCCCTCTGGACACTTTTGTATCTCTCCCCTCTCACCTTAAACCTAGGCTCTCTAGTTTTAGACTCTCCTACCTTGGGGAAAAGATATTGACTATCTAGCTGATCTATGCCCCTCGTTATTTTATAAACCTCTATAAGATCATCCCTCAGCCTTCCACGCTCCAGAGAAAAATGTCCCAGTCTATCCAGCCTCTCCTTATAACTCAAACCATCAAGTCTTGGTAGCATCCTGGTGAATCTTTTCTGTACTCTTTCTAGTTTAATAATATCCTTTCTATAATAGGGTGACCAGAACTGTGCACAGTATTCCAAGTACGACCTTACCAATGTCTTGTACAACTTTAGTAAGATGTCCCAACTCCTGTATTCAATGTTCTGACCAATGAAACTAAGCATGCTGAATGCCTTCTTCACCACTCTGTCCACCTGTGACTCCATTTTCAAGGAGCTATGAACCTGTACCGCTAGATCCGTTGGGCCTGTAACTCTTTCCAACACTCTGCCATTAACTGAGTAAGTCCTGCCCTGGTTCAATCTACCAAAATGCACCAGCTTGCATTTATCAAAATTCAATTCCATCTGCCCATTCCGTCAACCCATTGGCCCAATTGATCAAGATCAAGATAGAGTTTAGTACAAATGACGTAACCTTAAAATCAGAGCCAGGTTATTGTGGAAAGACATTATGAAACATTTCTTTACCCAAAGCCAGGCAGAAATGTGGAATTCTCTCCAAGAAAATGCAATAGGTGCTAGCTGAATTAATTATTCTAAATTTGAGATTGCTAGATTGTTGTTGGCCAAGGGTATTGAGGTAATCAAAACCAGGACGAGTAGACGAGTTGGGATATAGATCAGTCATGATGTCATTGAATGGTGGCACAGACTTAAGAGACCGAATGGCCTACTAACATATGGATAGTGCTGTGCAGTGAGCATTGGGGTGTAATTTGATTAGTACATTCATAATCCCTGCTGAAATGTTGTTTGAGGCTAAAAGAAATTGCTGAGGATGATACTGCAAGGTTTACACTTGGTCTCTATTGCCCCTCATCCCCAACACTAACGGTTAATGATCCACTGCCCCTGTGGCTGATGTTCTCTTTTTCTGTTACCACCAATCTCTGCTGCCCTCTGGGGGTCCTGGCTCTGACTACAGCTGTTTTGCCAGACTATGTTCAAGGAGCATTTTCCCATCTGCAAAATGCTGCATGATTCACACAACAGGTGCATGCTGTTTCATTAATTAGCCAACACTATCTTTTTGCAGGTTGTCATTTCCAGGGTGAAGATTATGCAGAAGGAGCCACATTCCCTGCTCCGAAAGGAAAATGTGAAGAATGTCGGTGCCAGGTAAGATGGTGGTGCAAAAGACAAAGCTGCAGAATCATTCTTCGGCAGTAAATTCGGTGTTGCTGGAAGGATATTTGGAGGTGTGTGCCAGTAACAATGTCTGGAAGTGAATATTGATCAACTTTGCATACTGTCAGCCACAACTCAGTGGTATCACTGTCGCCTCTAAATCAGATGGTCATGGGTTCAAGTATTACTTCAGAGATCTCAAAGCACTTAACCTGATTTGATTTGATCACATGTATTAGTGTAAAGTGAAAAGTATAGTTTCTTGTGTGCTATACAAACAAAGCATACCATTCGTAGAGAAGGAAATGAGAGTGCAGAATGTTGTGTTACAGTCACAGCTAGGGCGTACAGAAAAATCAACTTAATGCAAGGTGGGTCTAGTCAAAAGTCTGATGACAGCAGGGTAGAAGCAGTTCTTGAGTCAGTTGGTATGTGACCTCAGACTTTTGTATCTTTTTCCCAATGGAAGAAGGTGGAAGAGAATGGTTGTGCGTGGGGTCCTTATCCAGAGGGACCTCGGGGTGCTTGTGCATGAGTCGCAAAAACCCAGCTTCCAGGTACAGCAGGTAGTCAGGAAGGCGAATGGGATGCTGGCCTTCATAGCGAGGGGGATTGAATATAAAAGTAGGGAGGTCTTGCTGCAGCTGTATAGGGCATTGGTGAGGCCGCAGCTGGAGTACTGTGTGCAGTTTTGGGCGCCGTACTTACGCAAGGATATTTTGGCCTTGGAGGGAGTGCAGAGGAGGTTTACTAGGCTGATACCGGAGTTGAGGGGGTTGAACTATGAGGAGAGGCTGAATAAACTAGGCTTGTACTCGTTGGAGTTTAGAAGAATGAGGGGAGATCTCATTGAGACATATAAGATGATGAATGGGATGGATAGGATAGAGGTGGAGAGACTCTTCCCACTGAAAAAAGACAGTAGGACTAGGGGGCACAGCCTCAAGATAAAGGGGGTGCATTTTAGAACGGAGTTGAGGAGGAACTTCTTCACTCAAAGGGTGGTGAATCTCTGGAATTCTCTACCCGTTGAAGTGGTGGAGGCTGCCTCACTAAATATTTTCAAGAAGCGGGTTGATGGGTTTTTGATAAGAGAGGGGATTAAGGGTTATGGGGAGAGGGCCGGAAAGTGGAACTGAGCCACGACAGATCAGCCATGATCTTATTGAATGGCGGGGCAGGCTCGAAGGGCCAGATGGCCTACTCCTGCTCCTATTTCTTATGTTCTTATGTTCTTATTATGCTGCCTGCTTTGCTGAGGCAGTAGGAAGTGTAGTCAGAGCAATGGATGGGAGGCTGGTTTGCATGATGGATTCACAACGTTTTGTAGTTTCTTGCAGTCTTGGGCAGAGCAGAAGCCATAGCAAGCTGTGATACAACAAGAAAAAATGCTTTTTATGGTGTAGCTGTAAAATTTGGTGAGAGTCGTAGCTGACATGCCAAATTTCCTTAGTCTTCTGAGAAAGTAGAGGCTTTGGTGGGCCTTCTTAACCATAGCATGGGGGGGGAGCCAGAACAGGTTGTTGGTGATTGTTGGTGACAAATTTACTGGAGTTCTATGAGGATGTGTCGAGGGCAATGGATAGAGGACAGCCGGTGGATGTGGTCTTTCTGGATTTTCAGAAGGCGTTTGACAAGGTACCTCACAAGAGGTTATTGCAGAAGGTCAGGGGACATGGAGTTGGGGGTAGGGTGTTAGCGTGGATAGAAGATTGGTTGTCAAATAGGAGACAGAGAGTGGGGGTCAATGGGTGCTATTCGGATTGGCGGTTGGTGACTAGTGGAGTGCCCCAGGGGTCGGTGCTGGGGCCTCAGCTATTTACCATTTATATAGATGATCTGGAGGAGGGAACCGAGTGTAGGGTGTCGAAATTTGCTGATGACACCAAGATTGGGGGAAAGGCAAATTGTGCGGAGGGTGTGGAGAGTCTGCAGAAGGATCTAGATAGGCTGGGCGAATGGGCCAGGAAATGGCAAATGGAATTTAATGTTGGCAAGTGTGAGGTGGTCCACTTTGGTAGGAAGAATGGTAGGAAGGACTATTACTTACATGGCAAAAAACTGCAGCAGGCGACGGTGCAGAGGGACCTCGGGGTCCTTGTGCATGAGTCGCAAAAACCCAGCTTGCAGGTGCAGCAGGTGATCAGGAAGGCGAATGGGATGCTGGCCTTCATAGCGAGGGGGATTGAATATAAAAGTAGGGAGGTCTTGCTGCAGCTGTATAGGGCATTGGTGAGGCCGCAGCTGGAGTACTGTGTGCAGTTTTGGGCGCCGTACTTACGCAAGGATATTTTGGCCTTGGAGGGAGTGCAGAGGAGGTTTACTAGGCTGATACCGGAGTTGAGGGGGTTGAGCTATGAGGAGAGGCTGAATAAACTAGGCTTGTACTCGTTAGAGTTTAGAAGAATGAGGGGAGATCTCATTGAGACGTATAAGATGATGAATGGGATGGATAGGATAGAGGTGGAGAGACTCTTCCCGCTCAAAAAAGACAGTAGGACTAGGGGGCACAGCCTCAAGATAAAGGGGAGGCGGTTTAGAACGGAGTTGAGGAGGAACTTCTTCACTCAAAGGGTCGTGAATCTCTGGAATTCTCTGCCCGTTGAAGTGGTGGAGGCTGCCTCGCTAAATATTTTTAAGAAGCGGGTTGATGGGTTCTTGATAAGAGAGGGGATTAAGGGTTATGGGGAGAGGGCGGGAAAGTGGAACTGAGCCACGACAGATCAGCCATGATCTTATGGAATGGCGGGGCAGGCTCGAAGGGCTAGATGGCCTACTCCTGCTCCTATTTCTTATGTTCTTATGTTCTTATGATTGGACACCTAAAATCCTGAAGCTCTCGACCATTTCTACTTCATCCCCACTGATGTAGAGAGGGGCATGTTCTCACCTATGCTTCATGAAGTTGATGACAATCTCCTTCATTTTGTTGACATTTAGGGAGAGGTTATTGTCGCCTCACCAGTTCACCAGATTCTCTGTCTCATCCCTGTTCTCTGTCTCATCATAATTTGAGATCCAACCCACTATGGTGGTATCGTCAGCAAAATTAAAACTCGAGTTGGAGAGGAATTTGGCCACACAATCATAGGTGTATGAGGAGTATAGTAGGGGGCTGAGAACAATGCCTTGTGGGGCACTGGTGTTGTGGATGATCATAGAGGAGGTGTTGTTGCCTATCCTGACTGATTGTGGAAGTTCAGGATCCAGTCACAGAGGGAGGAGCCAAGGCTCAGGCCACAGAGTTTAGAGATAAGTTTTGCAGGAATAATGGTGTTGAAGGCTGAGCTGTAGTCAATAAATAGGAGTCTGACATAGGTGTCTGGAACTCAAAGTCAGTACCAAGGGAGCACTGCACTGTCTAAGGTGCAGCACCAAGGGAGCACTGCACTATCTGAGGTGCAGCACTAAGGGAGTGCAGCACTGTCTGAGATGCAGTACAGAGGGAGCACAGCACTATCCAAAATGCAGTAGCAAGGGGCACTGCATTGTCTGCATACAGTACTAAGGGGGCACTGCTATGTCAGAAGCACAGGACTGAAAGAGTGCTGCGCTGTCAAGGGCACAGGGCTGAGAGAGTGCTGTGCTTTCAGAGGCATACGACTGAGGGGGTGTTGCACTGTCAGAGGCAGAAGGCTGAGAAGAGTGCTGTGCTGTCAGAGGCAAAGGACTGAGAGTGCTGTGCTATCAGAGGCACAGGGCTGAGAGAGTGCTGTGCTGTCAGAAGCACAGGATTGAGAGAGTGCTGCACTGTCAGAGGCACAAGGCTGAGAGAGTGCTGCATTGTCAAAGGCACAGGACTGAGAGAGTGCTGTGCTGTCAGTCACAGGTCTGAGAGAGTGCTGCGCTGTCAGAGGCACAGGACTGAGAGAGTGCTGCACTGTCAAAAGCAGGGACAGCAAGTGGATGAATGCAATTAGCTGATCCCTCTCCTCACAGGGGAGATAGTGGAGGTGGTGGTGTAGTGGTATCATCGCTGGACTAATAATCTAGAGGCCCAGGCTAATGTTCTGGGTATATGGGTTCAAATCCTACCATGGCAGCTGATGGAATTTAAATTGAATTCGTAAAGTCTGAATTGGAAGTTGAATGGTGACTTGGATACTATCTTTGATTGTTGTAAAAATCCATCCAATTCATTAATATCCTTTAGGGAAGGAAATCTGCTGCCCTTACCTGGTCTGGCCTACATGTGACTCCAGATCCTCAGCAAAGTGATTGATTCTCAACTGCCCTTTGAAATGGTGTGGCAAGCCAGTCATCTCAAGGGCAGTTAGGGATGGGCAACAAGTGCTTGCCAGCGATGCCCACATCCCATAAAAGAACGAATTTATTAAAATAACAGCCAGTGTGTTTTTCTGTTTGTTCCTGTCATTTATCACACTCTGTGCAATGGTGGTTTAGCGATCACCAAGTATAGGGGGTTGTTGTGTTCACAAGTGGGATTATGATAGGTAGGAACTGGAACAATAATATTTAATTTCTTTCTCCTATTTTAGAAGGGACAAGTGATCTGTGACACCAAACGGTGTAGCAAAGTGCTCTGTCCCCACCCGATGATCAATCTCTGTGGCTGCCCACTATGTGACGGATGTCGGTACAAAGAGAGAGATTATAAGAATGGTGAAAGGTTCCCAGACCCAAGTGACAAATGTAACCACTGCACCTGTCAGGTAAGGAAAGGGGTGTTATCAGTATGTGAGTCCAGTTAGTGGGTCCCATCTATCCACAATATGTTTTGTTTGTCCAGTTGGGAGATGAGTAGGAGAATTCTGATCAGCTTCATGTGTGTACTGGGTCAGTCAAACTGCAACAAAATACAGAGTACATTGGAAAACTGGCAACATTTCTTGGGACTGGAGCAATGTTTCCTTTAACTTCTGTTTGCTCTACGTGACTGGCTTACTACACTGCAGAGCCCTTTTGAGAGTGACACATAGCTGCACATCTTAAAGGGAATGTTGCTTGTGGGGTGGCCTGTCTGCCTCCTTCACGGCAGATTCCCAATTGTGCAGCCTAAAGGGAACGGGAGTCATGAGTAGAATAGACTGCGAGGGTCACCGCTTCCCTTCTTCGAAGGACGCTGGTAAACCATTTTGTTTTTACTACAGTCAGTGCTTTTTCTGGTGATTATTTCTGGCACAAACCTATAAGTTACTTTGATGTTCATAACTTGCTCTTGAGATTTGAACTCCAAACTCCTAATGCATTGGGTACATGTAGGTTGTAGATTGAATTAAATCAGACTGTGTAACAGGGATGGGCGGCATGGGGCAGGACTGAAATCACACTTGTCTTTATATTCATGGCTGTCTGCCCAGTCACTTCTCCCTCTACATGTTACTGGTTCCTGCATTTCAGTTATTCAACCCATTTGGGAATGAATAACCTGAACATTCCTGAGATTAAATACAAACCCTAATCTAAAACTTAACAGGTCAGAGGAAAGGGCAGCGAGAAAATTCAGCATAGTTGCTGTGTGAAGCTTTGAACTAAAGATTGAAATCACACAGCAGTACAGGAGAATTGCCCTGAGTGATCTCGGATAAGACTGCACCATTATGTAGAATTTACAACACACAAACAGGCCATTAACTTTCTATTAACTATTTTGGTATTTATGCTCCAAGTCAGCCTCTTCCCATGCCATTTACTTAATCACACTCTATCAATGTTTTATTACTTTCTCCCACATGACCATATCTAGCTTCCCCTTAAAATGCATATTCACCTCAACCACTCCCGGTGTTGGCAAGATCCATATTCAGGGTAAAAAAAATTCTCCCTGAGTTTCCTGTTGGATTTATTCGTGACATCTTATATTTATGCCATCAAGTTTTGGACTGTCCACAAGTGAAAACATGTTCTCTGCATTTATCTTATTATTATAAAACCCTTCATAGTTTTAAAGACCTCTCAAGTCAGCTCTTTTCTAGAGAAAAGAGTCCCAGCTTGTTCTGTCTTAACCAATTAGCATTAGTTCTAAATTTTGGTATCATCATTGTTTATACTTTTCTCCATTACTGCTATATGGAGATCAGAATTGTTCCCAGTATTTCAAGTTTGATATAATCATGATTTGATACAAGTTTAACATAAGCTTTTCTATTCTATTCCTCTGGAAGTGACCTTAAGCTGGTCACCTTGGCCTTTGTACTAATGGTGGGACCTCATATTTGTCTTTCAATAATGTCCTGTAGAAACCCATCCAGAATGTTGCTGCCCCCAGGGATATTTGAATGAAGATGAGTCCTTACGACTTCCTACGTATTCCTCGTCTAGTTTGGAACACTGGGGCAGTGATCTTGGACACCAAGATGAGAGGAAAACCCCAATTCTACTAGAGTTCTATGTGGAAAGTATGCGTAGTATAGAAGCTAGCTGTGACTCTGCCTCTGGTCAACATGCACATGACTTCTATAAGAGGAGAGCAACAGGAGGGAAGAACAGTTCAGTAATGTCCTACTGCCAGAGACTGCTGTAACTACAGTTCACAGATATCAGGCATTGTTAGTCAACCACCCACCCAATGAATCAGGCTGTATATCTAAGTGTAACAATGAACAGCAAGTGGGCCACCTCTGCTGTGAAAGGATTATTTGTCATATTGAATTCAGTATGAAAGGTTGCTCATGGAGTGTGATGTTGATGTAATATTTTAAAAATTAATCTTGTTTGTGGGTGTCAGAGGCTGCAGTGGTTCAAAGAGCAACTATGTGCTGAAGATGCTCCCACAATGTGGTCAGGAAAGGAATTCCAGGATTTTGAGCCAGTGATAGTGATGGTTCCAAGTAGGGATGATATGTGACTTGTAGGGATCCTTGAAGGCAGTGGATTTCCCATGTGTCTGCTGCCCTTGTCTATCTAAGTGGGAAAGATTTGCTGATTTGCTGATTAACAAATAACATTCATAGAACTGCCTGTAGATGAGTTTCTCGAAGACCTCTGCTCTTCACCTGCACTGTTCTAGGTCTATTTTGAGTAGATGAATCGGGCGTTATCAGTAAGCATCTCCTGATCTCAGAATAGTTATTGCTGCTTTTGGTACTTCTGTATTGAACTCCAATCTCCAGCTTCTCATTTTGTATCTTGAGGATTTTAATGGCAGTGCCGGTGCTTTATTCCAGAATGGGAAAGTTACTTGCAAATCTGGGTCCTGCCCGCCTGTCACATGTCAGAATCCAGTGACCCCTCATGGTGAATGCTGCCCGCAGTGTACTGGGGCCTGTAATTACCTGGGACGAGTGTATGAGAGCGGAGCCACATTCAACTCCCCATCCGAGAAGTGTTCAAAGTGCACATGCCTGGTAAGTAACTATATCAGGATGGTCAGAAACAGGAGAAAACCCATCAACCCAACAAACCACCATTCCTACAAAACCACATCTCGATCCATAAAACCCACCCTCAGCCCAACAACCTTCAACCCCACTCACTCCGCTCACCTTCAACTCTACCTGAACAGAATGGCCTGTGGAAGAATGGTGATTGATTGGGTAAAATGCAGAGGAACTGGGGACGAGATCACGTGGGGTGATGAGAGTTCATGAAGGGGTAGGGTATAAATGGACTGGGGAGAATGGCAATGAACATGAGGTAAGAACTTGAGCAGGCTATTCAGCCCTTCATTGAATAAGATCATGGTGGAACATTTCTCACTCTGGCCTCTCAAATTTCTCAATTCCCTTAGCGCCTAAAAGTCTATCAATCTCACCCATGAATATATTTATCAACTGAACAACCACAGCTTATTGGAGTAAAGAATTCCAGAGATTTACAACCCTTTGAGTGAAAACAAATTCTCTTCATCTCAATCCTAAAATTCTTAATTTCTTATTCTGTGATTATGATCCTTGTTCTAAACTTTTCAGCAAGGGTAAAAAAGCCTTTCAGCATCTACCCTGACAAGGCCTCATAAGGATTTTATATGTTTCACTGGGATCCCTCTCATTCTTCTAAACTCAAGTGAATGTAGGCCTAGTAAACTTGTAGTACAGCACAACGGCACTGCAATTAGCAATGCTACCTCACAGCACCTGGGACCCGGGTTCGATTCCCGACTTGGATCACTATCTGTGCCAAGTCTGCGCGTTCTCCCTCTGTCTGCATGGGTTTCCTCCGAGTGCTCCGGCTCCTCCCACAGTCCAAAAGACGTGCTGATTAAGTGCATTGGCCATGCTAAATTCTCCCTCAGTGTACCCGAACAGGTGCCAGAATGTGGCGACTAGGGGATTTTCACAGTAACTTACTTGCAGCGTTAATCTAAGCCTACTTGTAACACTAATAAATAAACTTAATCTGTCCTCATAGGCCAATCCTCTTATCCCAGGAATCAATCTTGTGACAAAACTAAAATATTGTAGATGCCGAAAATCTGAAATAGAAACAGAAAGTGCTGAAATATACAGGTTCAGCATCATCCGTGAGGAGAGAAGCAGAGTTAACTTTTCGAGTTGCTATGACTCTTCACAACTGTCAATTTTACATGTCAATCTAGTGAACCTTTGTTGCACTCTTCTGAGGTGAGTACAGCCTTCCGAGGTATATACCTGGTTTGCTCTCATAGATTCTAATCAGCAAGGCTTCCTTACCCTTAAAGTGAAACCCCTTTACTATGAAGGCTGGTATACTATTTGCCTTCCTATTTGCTTGCTTTAACAGCATGTTAATGTTTTGTGGTTCACTAACAAGGCCACCAAATCCCTTTGAAAGCCAACACTTGCCAGTCTCTCACCTTATTAAAAAATAAATCTGCTTTTAAATTTTCCTGCCTACAGGGGTAATTTCACACTTCTCACAATGTATCCCATCTGCCACATTCATGCCCAATATCTCTGTAACCTCTTAATGTCTTCCTTACAACTTACTTTCCAACCTTACTTTGTGTCACCAGCAAACCTAGGCATTCTCATTTGGTCCTTTCATCTAAGTCATTGATATAAGTTGCAAATAGCTGAAATCCAAGAACTGATCCTTGTGGTAAAGTACATAGGAACTGTGCGAAGCATCAATTGATAAGGAAAAGGTTATAAGAACTGTGCAAGCATGGTGATTGATGGGTAGAGTGTACAGGGCTGAGAGAGGATGGGGATTGAAAAAGTCAAATGATTGACAGTGAAGAGTTTACTGGGGCTATGAGAACCAGGTTTTTTTATTCATTTATGGGATATGGATGTCACTGGCTGGCTAGCATTTATTACCCGTCCCCAGTTGCCCTTGTTCAGAGAGAGGGCAGTAGCGAATCAAACATATTGCTGTGACTTTGGAGTCACGTCTCAGCCAGACCAGGTAAGGACAGTAGACTTCCTTCCCTAAAGGACATTACTGAACCAGATGAGCTTTTCTGACGATCAACAATTCTTAATTCCAGATTTTTTTTTTATTGAAGTCAAATTCCACCATTTGCCGTGGTGGGATTTGAACCCAGGTCCCCAGAACATTAGCTGAGTTTATGGATCAATAGTTTAGTGATAGCAACATTAGACCATCGCCTCCCTGTTTCTGCTTTATTATTCACAATACTGTTGTGCCCCTCAGGCTGAGGTGGTGACCTGCTGGCAGAGGCCATGCTCCAAGAAGTGCACCCACCCAGTCATCAGCACCGCCTGTTGTCCCGAATGCAATCGCTGTTCCTTTGAGGGCCTGGAATACAAAAACCGAGAAACCTTCTTCTCTCCATCTGACCCATGTAAACGCTGCAGCTGCCTCGATGGGAATGTGTTGTGTTTGGAAGTCATATGTCCTCAGGTAACCTGTTCGGAGCCCATTACCAAACCGAAGCAGTGCTGCCCAGAGTGCCCAGGTATGTGCCACCCTTATAGAGGATAGGAAGAAACTGTCTGAGAATTGGGATGTGTTGCACACATGTTTCAGAAGTAAAACAAGGAAAATTGACCAATTTAGCAGTGGGACTCCCTGCTCTATTGCCCTGGTGTTTATCCTTTTACTAAATTATTAGGGTCCTTTTTGTAGGCGTTGGGATCCTTAAATGATGTAAATACGTCCACAGTCCAGCACATGTGTGTAACTCCTTTGTCAATAATGTCTGCGTCATGTTCTAGTCTCTAACTTTCTCTCTGTCCTTCTACAGTCTGTATCCATCACGGCAAACAGTATGCAGGAGGTTCACATTGGGTTTCAGCAGTAAACCCTTGCCACACATGTGTATGTACGGTAAGTAACCAATAAACATCAATCCAAGAGGCTGGTGCTCAGGATTGGCTGTTGATTCACTGGGAGGGGCAGCAGTGAAGCAGCTAAAAAGGAATTTTACAAATCTGCTAAACCTACACTGTTGTTGTGAAGGGTTTTCTACAATAACACAACTTTAATTAATGCTCTCCATGAATAATTTGCACCCACCTCTCAGCCACGTGGGTCCATTATTTGGGCATAGTCATGAGATGGGATACGACAGTGAGAAGAGGAGGTGAGAACCCAGCGAATGTGTGGGATTGTGTTTGTGTGCAGTCGGCACAAGACCTAGACTGTGGTAATCCTTTCTTGTGTTGAGATGATGGGTCAGTACCGATATCATTGTTCACTGTTAATGTATTTCTACACAGTTAAGAAGGGGCAAACAAGACACAGGTGGCACAGTGGTTAGCACTGCTGCATCACAGCGCCAGGGACCCGAGTTCAATTCCGGTCTTGGGTGATTGTCTGGAGGTTGCACATTCCCCACATTTCTGTGTGGGTTTCCTCCGGCTGCTCCAGTTTCCTCCCACAATCCAAAGATGGGGAGGTTAGGTGGATTGGTCATTGTAAATTGCCCCTTGGTATTCAAGGATTTGTAAGTTGGTTGGATTAGCCCTGGTAAATGGGTGGGATTACAGGGATGGGGCAGAGGGGAGGGCCTGGGTAAGATGCTTTTTCGGAAAGTCAGTGCAGACTTGATGGACCAGGTGACCTCCTCCTGCACTGTCGGGATCCTATAGTTCTGTGGAAATTAGAAGGTTGAAACAAGGCTAAAGCCTCTCAATTATTGCTATCATTCTTTGATGACCACATTGATCTCTATCGCCCTGCCTCACTTTCTCAGTCTCTGTTTGTCTCTCTCTCTCATCTACAGCAAGGTGAGGTGACCTGTTTGGAGCCAGAGTGCAAGGTCACATGTCAATATCCTGTTCCGATTCCTGGCCTGTGCTGTCCGGTTTGTCTTGACTGTTACTTTGAAGGGAATATCTATGGGAACAGGGAATCATTCAAACCGGATCCTTGCAGAGACTGCTCATGCAATGTAAGGGCCAGTTTTAGTTCACAATTACTGACTGGGAACTCTACAGACCTTCTACATTAGCCCCACTGTTAGAAGTTCTCCCCTTGCTAGTCACTAAGGGGCCTCTGATATCCTCTTGCCAATTTCTTATCTAAGTGCCTACTTTTCCTTTTATTCCATGAGGTAGAATTGCACTCACAAGTCAATTGTGTGGCACCGTATCCAATGCCTGTTGAAAATCCATATACACCACATCAGCAGTGTTGCTTTTATTAATCTGGATCTATATCTCTAAGCCATTTTCCTGCCATCCTTTCCACTGAGCCAGGACAGGCCTGTGAATGGTCGTAGGAGGCTGATGGAGGCAGTAGTCCTCCAGTAGTGCTAGCAACTGGCCCTTGTAGCAGCATCTTGCCCCTGGCCTAGCTCTTAGCAGTGACCTGCTGGAGAATCTGATCTCAGGCCAGACCTCTACCCAGGAGCCAACAACTCCTTTAAGAACCCACAGCCTCCAGCCCGTCTTTTGCTTGACTGCCAAGTGCTTAATTCACGTTGTGATTTTTAATTGCTGTGTCACAGGATGGCGATGTGCTGTGTTTGCCCATTGAGTGCCCAGTACTTAGCTGTAAGCAACAGGTCACGAAAGCAGGATCTTGCTGTCCACAGTGTCGAGGTAAGAACTCCTTCTCCCTGTGGTTCTCTACCCCCAATTCAGATCAATCCAACACTTGGAGAATTTAATAAAATGGTGAAATTGAGAAAAGAATTTGAGGGGTAAATACAACTGATTATTTTTACTGGTTAGAAGAATCTCAGGGTTCGTACTAGAGGCATGAAGGTGGGGTATGGACTGGTCCACACAAATGGTCATTATAACATGGGATTCATTCCTCCAGTTGGAGCATTTAAAACAATTACAGAAATCCTTGGAAAGGAAAATATTTAAGGATGCCTTTCTCTGATGGGGGATGGGTGACCAGAGACATGTGAAGTATAGGCATCAGGCATGTGGTACATCTCTTGTAGATAAGAACATAAGAAATAGGAGCAGGAGTAGGCCATCTAGCCCTTCGAGCCTGCCCCGCCATTCAATAAGATCATGGCTGATCTGTCGTGGCTCAGTTCCACATTCCCGCCCTCTCCCCATAACCCTTAATCCCCTGTCTTATCAAAAACCCATCAACCCGCGTCTTAAAAATATTTAGCGAGGTAGCCTCCACCACTTCAACGGGCAGAGAATTCCAGAGATTCACCACCCTTTGAGTGAAGAAGTTCCTCCTCAACTAAGTTCTAAACCGCCCCCACTTTATCTTGAGGCTGTGTCCCCTAGTCCTACTATCCATTCTGAGCAGGAAGAGTCTCTCCACCTCTATCCTATCCATCCCAATCATCATCTTATACGTCTCAATGAGATCTCCCCTCATTCTTCTAAACTCTAACCAGTACAAGCCTAGTTTATTCAGCCTCTCCTCATAGCTCAACCCCCTCAACTCTGGCATCAGCCTAGTAAACCTCCTCTGCACTCCCTCCAAGGCCAAAATATCCTTGCGTAAGTACGGCGCCCAAAACTGCACACAGTACTCCAGCTGCGGCCTCACCAATGCCCTATACAGCCGCAGCAAGACCTCCCTACTTTTATATTCAATCCCCCTCGCTATGAAGGCCAGCATCCCATTCGCCTTCCTGACCACCTGCTGCACCTGCAAGCTGGGTTTTTGCGACTCATGCACAAGGACCCCAAGGTCCCTCTGCACCATTGCCTGCTGCAGTTTTTCTCCACGTAAGTAATAATCCTTCCTACCATGATTCCTACCAAAGTGGACCACCTCGCACTTGCCAACATTAAATTCCATTTGCCATTTCCTGGCCCATTCGCCCAGCCTATCTAGATCCTTCTGTAGACTCTCCACACCCTCCGCACAATTTGCCGTTCCACCAATCTTGGTGTCATCAGCAAATTTCGACACCCTACACTCGGTTCCCTCCTCCAGATCATCTATATAAATGGTAAATAGCTGAGGCCCCAGCACCGACCCCTGGGGCACTCCACTAGTCACCATCCGCCAATCCGAATAGCACCCATTGACCCCTACTCTCTGCCTCCTATTTGACAACCAATCCTCTATCCACACTACCACCCTACCCCCAACTCCATGTCCCCTGACCTTCTGCAATAACCTCTTGTGAGGTACCTTGTCAAACGCCTTCTGAAAATCAAGAAAGACCACATCCACCGGCTCTCCTCTATCCAGCGCCCTAGACACAACCTCATAGAACTCCAGTAAATTTGTCAGACACGACTTCCCTTTAACGAAACCGTGCTGCATCTGCTCTATCAAGCAATTCCTTTCAAGATGCCTCGCTATTTCCTCCTTGATGACGGATTCTAACATTTTACCTACAACAGACATTAAACTAACCAGTCTATAATGCCCTGCCTTTTGCCTGGCACCCTTCTTAAACAATGGCGTAACATTAGCTGCTTTCCAATCTTCCGGCACTTCCCGGAATCCAGCGACGTCTGGAAAATAACCACCAAGGCATCCACTATCACCTCCGCCATTTCTTTCAGAACCCTCGGATGCATTCCATCCAGTCCTGGCGACTTGTCCACAATCAGCCCCTCCAGTCTGTCGAGCACCTCCTCTCTAGTAACAGTAATGTCATTAAGACCCTCCAGTCCTACCACCTTTCCATCTCTAACACCCGGCAAATTATTCACGTCCTCCTCCGTGAAGACAGAAGCAAAAAAGTTATTCAGGACCTCAGCCATATCCCCATCCCCTACCACTAAGTCCCCCTTCTCATCCTCTAAGGGACCAACATTCACCCTAGCCAGCCTCTTCCTTTTTATATATTTATAAAAACTCTTGCTATCCTTTTTTATATTAAGCGCTAGCCCAGCTTCATAGTTTCTCCTACCCTTCTTTATCAACTTCTTTGTCAATTTTTGTTGACATTTAAACCTCTCCCAATCCTCTTCTCGCCCACTACTCTTAGCTACTCTAAACGCCTCCGCTTTTAATTTAACACTTTCCTTCACCTCCTTCGTTATCCACGGCTTATTACCTCTCCTCCTACTGTCCTTATTGACCATCGGAATAAATTTCCGCTGAGCACCAAGAAAGATCTCCTTAAAGATCCTCCACTGCTCCTCAGCAGACCTACCTTCCAACGCGCTCCCCCAGTCCACATTCGCCAATTCTTCTCTCATCCTACCGTACTCCCCTCTGTTCAAACAAAGGACGCGCGTCCGGGAACCCACTTTCTCCTTCTCCATCTGCACCAGAAACTCCACCATACAATGATCACTCTCCCCAAGAGGATCCTTCACCGCAAGGTCCCTAATTCTACCCACCTCATTACATAACACCAGATCCAAGATCGCTCGCTCCCTCGTCGGCTCCAACACACACTGTTCCAGGAAACTATCCCGGCAGCATTCCAAGAACTCCTCCTCGAGCCCACTGCGTCCAACATGGATCGACCAATCTATATGTAGATTGAAATCCCCCATAACTACGGCCGTCCCATTCCTGCACGCCGCACTTATTTGTGCGTTAACAGCCCGCCCCACCTCCAGATCATTAATCGGGGGCCTATAGACGACACCCACCAGCGTCTTCCTCCCTTTGCTGTTCCTAATCTCTACCCACAACGATTCCGCTTTCTGGTCCTTGGCTCCAATATCATCCCTTGCTACCACCCTGATGCTATCCTTAATCAGCAGAGCTACGCGCCCCCCTTTTCCCTCCCGCCTATCCTTCCTAAACACTTGATACCCCTGGACATTCAGCTCCCAGTCCCTGTCACCTTGCAGCCACGTCTCTGTAATGGCCACCAGATCATATCCATTTGTGCTGATCTGCGCCACCAGCTCATCCACTTTATTCCGAATGCTTCGTGCATTCAGATAAAGTGCCTTCATCCCAGCCTTCACCTGGACCCTATTTGCCGTAACGCCACCAACCATACTCACGCCCCCTACTCCCTTTATTATTGGGACATCCTCAGCCTCTTCCCTTACCTGTACCCTCTCCTCAACTTTAGACCCCATAATGTCACCTACCCTCACACCCTCCCCCCCGCAATTAGTTTAAAGCCCTGTCTACAGTCCTCTTTACTCTATTCGCCAGCACTCTGGTCCCAGCACGGTTCAGACCAACCCCATCCCGCCCGAACAGGTCCCACCTACCCCAATACTGATGCCAATGCCCCATAAATTCAAACCCATTCCTCCCACACCAATGCTACGGGATTGAATGTACAGGATACAGTTACATTTGAGCATAAATGCTCCTCTTAATGATTACTAACTTCCCTTACTATCCCTATCAGGCTGTATGTACAATGGGAAGGAATACCAGGAAGGAGGGACCTGGTTTGCACCCACAATTCCCTGCATGACATGTATGTGTGTGGATGGAGTCACAACCTGTGCTGAAATTCATTGCATCACTCCATGTGTGAATCAGATCCGTGTATCTGGAGAATGCTGCCCTCTCTGTGCAGGTAAGTTGTGTTAGAGAGGTACCCATTATTGTCCAAGTGAGCCCTGTACCTGGGACACTGCTGGCTGCAGGTGAGCCCTGTACCTGGAATAGTGCTGGCTGTAGGTGAGCTCTGTACCTGGGACACTGCTGGCTGCAGGTGAACCCTGTACCTGGGACACTGCTGGCTGCAGGTGAACCCTGTACCTGGGACACTGCTGGCTGCAGGTGAACCCTGTACCTGGGACACTGCTGGCTGCAGGTGAACCCTGTACCTGGTACACTGCTGACTCCAGGTGAGCTTTGGCTTGATGCCTGGCCTCAGACATTAGGTGCATTTTGGTTCCTGTGAGTCTGCCTAACTCCTGGCAAAGCGTTTACTGCCACATGAAACCATTGAATACTGAATGATTCCATTATTAATCTAAAGTATTGAATTGGATTGCACGTTGTAAAGGATTTGAAAGATAAATTCAATGTGAAAGTGCTCCATCTTAGTTGGTGCTTTAGGCCCACACAAGGAGTAGGAGGGTTCAAGGTTAGCTCCCAGCCTCCTCCAAGTTAGTGGATTGCAGAGCCAGACCCAGAGCTGAGGATGAAGCTGCCTCACCTGAAATCCAAACACCACCATTTGTTAGGGTTAATCCTGTACATATCTGTTAGTGCCAATCCCATACATTATCTGTTAGTGCCAATCCCATACATTATCCATTAGTGACAATCCTGCACAGTATCTCTTAATGCCAATCCCATCCATTGTCTGTTAGTGACAATCCCGCACAGTATGCATTTGTGCCATTCCCATACAGTATTCATCAGTGGCAATCCTGTACATTATCCATTGGTGCCAGTCCTGTCCAGGATCCATTGGTGTCAGTCCCATGCGGGTCCATTGGTGCCAGTGATATATACTAGCCAACATTAATTTTGCTTCCCTGCCTCACAGACTGTATTTACAATAACCGAGTGTATGGCCCAGGCGAGAGTTTCCAGCCTACCGACGACCCCTGTGAGATCTGCACCTGTGAGGTAAGATGTGTCTTGTTACAAAAGTAAACCTGAGTTCATAATCTGAACTTTGAACACCCCTCCCCAAAGATGTAGGATCCAATAGAGTCTGAGACACTCTGTTAGATCACCCAGACCCAGAAATTATCCCTTTCAATAAGTAACAGGTTGAATAAATGCCGATTGGAAAGAGTGAGTGTGACTATTTAGAAATATGATAAAGAGCCAGAGACAATAACAGATCAGGTTGATTAATATTGTAGAGATCTCTGACAGATGGAATGTTCTAGCACCAGGAGGATGTGCTGAACAGTGTCCTGCTGGATTGCAGTCTTCTCAGATTTGGAGTTGGAGACCTGGGATATTACAGAAACTGTGGGGAGGGTGGTCTTTGAGAATGGAGTACAAGTTCCCTGGGAGGGTGGCCTGTGACTGATAGTGGGGTACAGGGACCCTGGGAAGGGTGGCCTGTGATTGAGGAGGAGTGAGGAGCAGAGTGGAGTACAGAGACCTGGGTGGGATGGGGAGGAGGGTGGTGAGAGTTGCATACAGAGGTCCTGGGGAGGATGGTCTGTAATTGAGGGGGAGGCTGCACAGAAGGGAGGGTGCAGTGACCTCAGGGAGGGTAGTCTGTGATTGGGGGGTGGAGGGGTATGGAGACCCCAGGGAAGGGGACAGTCTGTATGATAATCCTGTTGTGTCTGTAGAGAGAAACATGTAAGTAGATACTCAGTAATTTTACTTGCTAGGTCTTGTGGATCAGTGAGTTTCTCCAGAACATTACACCAAACAAATAAATTGGGCGTACTCAGTGTCACCACTGACTGTAACCTGGTAACCGATATAGCTACACAGGGTATTTCTACAACCCTGTTCCTACACCTTTTTGTCGCTGCTTCACTGCCCACTGCTCCAGCCCTCAGAGTGAATTCTACTAACGACAAATCCTCTCTCTCTGCAGGTAATGGGGGATGGAGAACAGCATCTTCGCTGTTATCGGCATCAGTGTCCCAGTCTGGTGGATTGCCCAAGGAATCTAATTCTGGCCCCAACATCAGGTCACTGCTGCCCCAGCTGTGCCCGTGAGTGCCTGCTACACATTTCCTTCAATACCAGAGGAATTGTGTCAAAGGGTCAGATACCCTATTGAATCCAAGTCCAGCACATCCACTGTCTTACCCCATTATAAACTCCTCCATCCCCCCCTCATATCAAACTAATCAGGTACATTGCCAAGACTGTCTCTTCCTAACCTAATGGATGGTTTATGATTTTCCTCTTGACTCTACCATCATTGACCTCCTGCCACAGGTATATATACTACAAGGATTGCAGATATCTCTCAGCTAGACTATCGTTCAATAATTTCACCCAATTATTTGAAAGGTCTTCAATATTCATAGACAAATTTACATTTATATAATCTCCTTTGTCACCTCAAAATATCCCAAAGTATACTACAACCAATGAAGTACTTTAAAAGTGCTGTTACAATATAAGAAACACTGTGGCCAATTTTTGCTCAAGCATAAGTATTGGTACAACACCAGGAGAATCTCCCTGACTCTTCATTAAAATAAAGCAGTACAATCCTTTATATCCAGGTGAGAGCAGACAGACTTCAGTTTAACACCCAAGACTATATCTCTGACAGTGCGGCACTCCTTCAGTAATGCATTGCCGACAGTGCGGCACTCCTTCAGTAATGCATTGCCGACAGTGCGGCACTCCTTCAGTAATGCATTGCCGACAGTGCGGCACTCCCTCAGTAATGCATTGCCGACAGTGCGGCACTCCCTCAGTAATGCATTGCCGACAGTGCAGCACTCCTTCAGTAATGCATTGCCGACAGTGCGGCACTCCCTCAGTAATGCACTGCCGACAGTGTGGCACTCCCTCAGTAATGCATTGCCGACAGTGCGGCACTCCCTCAGTAATGCACTGCCGACAGTGCGGCACTCCCTCAGTAATGCATTGCCGACAGTGCGGCACTCCCTCAGTAATGCATTGCCGACAGTGCGGCACTCCCTCAGTAATGCATTGCCGACAGTGCGGCACTCCCTCAGCCTAAATATCCCTTAGTCTCAGGAGTGTGGCTTGAAGGGGCAGCACAGTGGCACTGTGATTAGCACTGCTGCCTCACAGCACCAGAGATCCAAGCTCATTTCTAGCCTCAGGTAACTGTTTGTGTGGAGTTTGCACATTGTCCCCGTGCCTGTGTGAGTTTCCTCTGGGTGCTTCGGTTTCTTCCCACAGTCTTAACACATGTAAGTTAGGTTGATTGGCCATAGTAAATCATCACTTAATGTCAGGGTCTAGCAGTGTTAATGGCTGGAGTTGTGGGGATGAGGCTTGGGTGGGATTGTGGTCGGTGCCGACTCAATGAGCCAGGTAGCCTCCTTCTGCAGTGTAGGGATTCTATGAAGTGATGATGTCCCTCAGGCACACGAGGCCACTGAGGCATGCCTGATATCTCTCAAGTTGCTAAATGGTCAAAACAACCTATCTACTATTCATTGCCTTAGTTCACCTTCTAATCCCTGATACACCCAGCTATCAGGCAATATACACAAAGCTTCAGGATCAGAAGCCATTTGCTGCCTTCCATTTAATGGATAATGTATCTAGGTTCAGAACGGATCTTAATTTGTAAATATATGTGGACATCAAAAGACCAAAGTCTGCAAAACAGACCAATTAAATTTTGTGATTGAGGATGGGACTTTTTTTTATTCATTTACAGGATGTGGGTTTTGCTGGCTAGGCCAGGATTTATTGTTTACTTGCCTTGAGAAGGTGGTGATGAGCTGCCTTCTTGAACTGTTGCTGTCCCTGAGGTATAGGTATATTCACAGTAGGGAATTCCAGGAATTTGAATTTGACCCAGGAACAGTGAAGGAACAGTGATATATTTCCAAGTCAGGATGGTGATTGACTTGGAAGGGAACCTCCATGTGGTAGTATTCCCAGGTAAGTGCTATCCTTGCCCTTCTAGATGGTAGCGATTGTGAGTTTGGAAGGTGCTGTCTAAGGACCCTTGGTGAGCACCTGCAGTGCATCTTGTAGATTGTACACACAGCTGCTACTGTACGTTGGTGGTGGAGCAAATAAATGTTTGTGGAAGGGGTATTGATGGCCTTTTATCATTATCACAGAACCACTCAGTAACTGCACTGCTGCCCTGGTTGGAAGTGAACTCCTCGCTACTGATGACCCCTGTTACACCTGCCAGTGCAAGGTGAGTATCAGAACACAGAAAAAGTAGCAATGCTTGTAGCATTGGCAGAATGGATTAGGAGTCCTGACCAGGCTATGAGGAGGCATGAGATTCCATCACCATAGCCCCTTATCCCTCAGTCCCGATCTGTCCATATTTAGTCACAGCATCAATGCAGCCACAATAGACTCCACTATTGTGAAGAGAAAGTCGACTAGGTTCCCATTATCACTCCATATTGTTCACTGATATCAGCTGCTCATCAGTTAGGGTTCTACAATTTGCTTCAGTGTATGTGGGTTTAAGGGCTGAGAAATCAGCCAGTATTCCTGCTCCCAGCATTGGGAATTGAACACTGTCACAATGTTACTTGACCTGCTGCAGGATTGTTTGATGGCAACAGCATAAAGGGAGCTTTATTCTGTATGGAACCTGTGCTGTGCTGGAAAGGTTTGATGTTTTGTTTCATTTATTCTTTCATGGGATATGGGTTTGCTGGCCAGAATTCATTGTCCATCCCTAATTGCCTTTGAACTGAGTGAGTTGCAAGACCATTTCAGAGGGCAGTTAAGAGTAAATCACATTGCTGTAGATCTGGAGTAACACATAGGCCATACCATGTAAGGATGGTTGATTTCCTCCCTAATGGAAAATAGTGAACTAGATGGATTTTTAAAACAATGAATTTTAAAACAATGAATGATGCTTTCATGGTCACCATTTTTGAGACTAGTTTTGAATTCCAGATTATTAATTGAATTTAAATTCCACCAGTTGCCAAGATTGGATTTGAAACCCACCTGAGCCTCTGGTCCACTAGCCTAGTGATGTTATCATCATGCCACCGTCTCCCCCTTTTTTCCTTGATGTGTGCTTGAGATAGGATGTTTGCTCTGATGCTGTGGAACCTGTGGCCAGTAGGTCTAGGTCAGGGATTGGCCAGCACTCAACATTGAGCAAATCCAGAATATAGCAAACACCTTCACCTCTCTGTCTGGATTTGACCCCAGAGCCTGGATGAAAGGTCAGAATTTGACCCCAGCCTGCAGTGACCATGTTGACACAGTGTAACATTTGCACTGTCTGTAAGCCATTGCAGTAATATGTTGGAAGAGTAAGGGAAACGAATCTTGACTTTCTCAAGTGCCACATGTTGTGATGTTCCAGGGATCACTGCCAGGGAGTGGAGGCATCTTGTTACCGAGTGGGGTCAGGTTCTACATCACTTGAATGTGAGACCGTTGAATGATGCTGTGTGTTTGTTGCAGGATTTGACCTGGATCTGTATCCACCAGAGCTGCCCCTTGCTCAGCTGCCCGATCTCTGACCAATTCACTCCCGCAGGTTCCTGCTGCCCAATCTGTGATGGTAGGATTATCCCTTATTCTTCATTATTCCACTTAATCTCTGTTATTTCCCCATTATTCCGTTCACTGTTCATTTCCCATTGTACCCACAGCTTTACTCAGTATCTAACTTTCATTATACCTGCCCTCAGTTTCTATGATGGGACAGCATAAAGGGAGTTTTGCATTATCTAACCTGTGTTATTCCTGACCTTACCGTTTTCCTGTTTAATCTGCAGAATGTGTGATCGAGGCTGAAAATCGGCGTGTTTCTGATGGTGAGACCTGGACTGACTCTATTGATGAATGCATCACATGTTCTTGCAATGTAAGTTACACTAATAGTTTCTCTCTGTTTCTGTCTTCCTCCCTGTCTTGTTGTTTCTTTCTGTCCCACTGTGTCTCATAACTGTCACTCTCTCTCCCCCTCTCTCTAAAAAAAAAACTGTCTTCCAGTCTGTGTAGTTGTCTTTCTCTCTCTCTACTTCTCTTTCAGGTACCATTTCTGCCTCAGTTACTGTATTTTTCTCTGTGTCAGTTACTCTTTTTCTCTCTCACACACATACTCTTATTGCTTTCCCTTTCTAATTCTTCCTTTTGTTTGGTCTGCTGCAGCTCGGACATATTGAGTGCCAAATTGAAGAATGTCTATCTGTCATCTGCCACGATGGTCTAATCAAGGTCCGATCTCCAGGGAGATGTTGCTATGAGTGTCAAGGTAACTGGGATTTAGTGTCAAGGCCAAGGATTATGATTAGATAGAAGTGCAGTGGGTTGGCTAACCGATGCTTTACTTGGAACCGAGCTGCATGCCCAGGTGGCTACCCTCCCAGAAGTGGTGGGAAGCAGGTTAAGGCCATTATTGCACCAAATAACCACCATTTTCCAAGGGCACTGGCATTTCCCAGACATCATCAAGGACCACTGCATCCCCAAACACACACACACACGCGCACATACACACACACACGCAACGTGTGCAAATCATAAAATGAATATGCAGCACCCACTTTAAATGAGAACATAAGTTTCATAAGAACACAAGAACCAGGAGCATTTGGCCCCCAGGCCTGCTCCACCATTCAATAAGACTATGGCTGATCTTTTCGTGGACTTAGCTCCATTTACCCACCGCTCCCATAACCCTTAATTCCTTTACTGTTCAAAAATATATTGTTGCCTTAAAAACATTCAACAAGGTAGTCCCAACTGCTTTAATGGGCAGAGAATTCCACAGATTCACAAACCTTTGGATTAAGAAGTTACTCCTCAACTCAGTTCTAAATCTGCTCCCCCTTATTTTGTAGCTATGCCCCCTAGTTTTACCTGCCAGTGGAAACAACCTCCCTGCTTTTATCTATTCACATCATAATTTTATATGCTTCTATAAGATCCCCCCTCTTTCTTCTAAATTCCAATGAGCATAGTCCCAATTTACTCACTCTCTCCTCATAAGCCAGTCCTCTAAACAGTAGAATCAACTTAATGGGTGGGATTTTGCAAACTCACTCAGGTGAGGCTCATAAAATCCCACCCGAGGTCAACAGAGATTTCAGTTCTGCAAGCTTTGCTTCTGGGGCGGGCAAGGTAGTAAACTTCCTGCCACTGAATCATCTCTGCGCCCCTCCAGTGCCTGTACATCCTTTCTCAAGTAAGGAGACCAAAACTGTACAAGCACTCCAGGTGTGGCCTCACCAGCACCTTATACAGCTGCAACACAGCCTCCCTGTTTTTAAACTCCATCCCTCTAGCAATGAAAGACATTGATTCATGCACAAGGACACCCAGGTCCCTCTGCATAGCAGTATACTGCAATTTTTTACCACTTAAGTAGTAGTCCAGTTTGCTGTTTTTCCTACCAAAGTGGATGATTGGTATCTGGGTTTCCAGGACATCACCCCACCCCACCTACAATATAAACTGCATAACAGATTTGAACATGAGGATGACAATTTCAAAATCAAGGGTCACTGGAATGGCACCCGTAGTTGATCAGCGAACAAGGATGATGGGTGAAAGGGACTTGGTGTGAGTTCGAATACAGACAGCAGAATTTTGTAAAAGCTGTAGTCTATGGAGAGTAGGAGGCCACCAGAAGCACATCAGAACAGTCTCCCCTGGATTCAACTGACCATCGCTGGAGCACAATTCCCAGATCTCAATCACCATCACGTGTGAGCATCAGATGCACCAATTCTATCCCTATGCTGACTGGTAGATGGTGATGAGGAACTGCATACCCTGGGCTGCTCATCATCCTTCTAACTCTTGAGGGCTCTCAGGCTACTCATTGCCTACCACCCACACCCCCTCCTCCATCTCCTTGCCACTCCCCCCGTTGCCATCAACTAAGTCAGTGTAGACCAGTTGGTGGGTGTACCTCAGTACCACACTGAGCATTCATCCTGGCAGGAGGAGGGGAAGCCAGTGTTCCTTTTGAAGATATTCCAAGGGTGTGAAGATTTCGCTGTTCACTGATATCTCTGAGTTCCATCCTGTCCACAGATCCCAGGATTTCCTGCAGCTACCAGGGGCACACGTACCAATCAAACCAGCATTGGGAAGTGGATGAATGCACCACCTGCACCTGTGTGTCCGGGGAGGTCCACTGTCAAACGGAACACTGCCCGCCTGTCACCTGTTCGTCGGTAGGTCAAGGGGAGAGTCTCTGGGGATGCTAGAAATGAACACTTTATATGCCAGAGTGGAGTCAGTACAGCTGTTCACCAAATTCAAATAGATAACATGAGTGCAATCACAATCTCAGCAGCTGAATTAGATTATACAAAATAACAAATTCCTGGGAATGAGTTACAGGTTGAAATGTAATCATGGAGTTTGGGATCTTTATATATTGAATTAAGGATACCTGGAAAGTAAGTTATAAGCTGGAATGGTTTTCAAGTTCTGTATATAAAGAACAGATACCCAGAGTGACTTACAGGCTGGGATTTAATTGAAGGGTTTGAGAATGTTATGTATACAGTAACAGATATCTGGGAGAGAGTGGCCTCTTGTTTGGATTCAGTGGATTGCTGAGGAATGGAGCATGTTCCAGTCCATCTTCAGTTCATGCCTCATTATCTGTTTAGGATGAGAGTCCTGTGCTGATCCCAGGAATGTGTTGTCCTCACTGCATCCCACGCCCTGCCACCTGTATGGTATTTGGAGACCCTCACTATCTCACCTTCGATGGAAAGATGATCCATTTCCAGGGGTCATGCAGCTACATTTTGGCAGAGGACTGCGAAGGAGGTGACTTCAGGTCAGTGTCCAACACATGTACCATAAAGTATCACGTCTCAGAGAATAATAATGGTCCTAATGTGCGGCACATCTAACATCTCCACAGAGAGAGCTGAAGCCCTGTCTCTATCAACCTTTTTATCTTTGCTCTCACATTCTCTCCCCCTCTCGCTTGCTTTCTGAACTCCCGCACACATATACATCATTGTTCCAGTCATTCAGTTCCAGTCATTCCTCTCTCCCTCCTCTTGTTCAGTATCTGCCTCTCTTTCTAGCTCTGTTTCCTCATTTGGTCTTTTTCTCTTAGTCTTTGTCTCTCATTCAGTCTTTCTCTGCCGTTTGGTCTTTCTGTCTCTCATTCAATCTGTCACTCACTTGGTCTTCTTTCATGGTCTGAACATTTTGTCTTTTCTCACAGCATCCGTGTGACCAATGATAACCGAGGTCGAAGAGGAGTGTCCTGGACCAAAGAGGTGATGGTGCTGATTGGGGACCTGATTGTCCAACTACTACAAGAGTGGGTTGTCATGGTAACTGAACAGAGTTTGTCACAGAGTTTAGTAACTGAAAGATTAATAACAGCTTTATACTGAGGTTGGTGTGTGTGAGGGAGTGCTATAACTGATTCTGGTATTGAGAGCATGGAGCTGGTTTTAATCCAGGTCCTCTGGTTACATTGTGAACCTTGTGTCATGGGGCCAGCTCAAATTACTTTGAATGTGTGGCTATGAGATGTTAATCGAACCTGTGATGTGGCACAGGAGCCCTCTGCCTGTATGAAAGAGTGTCGAATGAGAAGGGCCTGCTTCACTGAACTCTCCTCATTCCTTGTCTTCTGCTCACTGATACGTGATATGAAGAGTCTTTTTGTTTGCAGGTGGATGATCACATTGTGTCTCTGCCTTTTCTCAAGGAGCCATATATCTACATCGAGAGAAGAACTAACAGCATCTTACTGAACACTAACATTGGTGTGAAAGTAAGTGTCAGAGATTCACCCATCCCAAAGGGGAAGTTTAACTGAACCTGGTTTCACTGAGCTTTGGGGTTATGGGAGGGTGATTTCTGAAACTGAGCTGACAGCTTGAAAAAGAAATTTCAGTGTCTCCTCATCCAGTACAGAAGCTGAATGGAGCACAAAGCAACATGACTAAGAAAAATTGGGAAGAAGCTAAGATAGCAAGATGGAGACTGAGGGGTCCAAGGATGAGTCAACCCAACTCAAGTACCATACTCTAGAAACATCGTTCAAACCATAATCTCACTTATTTAACTTACAAAGTTTTCCTTCTACAGCTACTGCATCCTTGGGAGTTGGAGAAACATTTCCCTCTGGAGGTGATTCCCCTGCAGGGATACAACTTTTATGTCTATTGACTTACATTCCCAAGAAAATATTGTTGAAAGGAGCAGAAAAATATTTTAAATTACCTTTCCTGCTGTTGGACATGTTGCACATGTCCCAAAATTAGTTACATGTGAATTCTCTTCCATTATCCATGAAAACATTTATTGCCACTCCCTAGTCCAGTACCAAACAATTTATTTCTGAGTAATAGTCTATTTGTCATGTATCACTAATCATTTATCATTGTCATAATCACTTATCACCAGAGAGAGACTTTGAATCTAGTTGCAATATCCTCAAAATAACAAAAAAACCTTGATTCTTGTCCCATCCCATTGGTCCATAGCTACTACATCATTAAATTCTCAGGCTAGTAGAAGACCTGCAACAGGGTGTGTTAGTGTTCTCTGGTATTCGACACAAATGTCACATTGAGACATAACTGGCTCAATAAGGGTTTCCATATTCGCTATTGACTCCATATCCATAATTGTAATAATAAATTGTAATAAATCCCTTTTCAGCATCCAAGTTTTCACCCAGTTCCAAAAATGCTTCTAATCTTATTTTTTCCTGGTAGTGACGAAGCTATGGCCATACCTTGCTTCCTGCTGGCTAACCAGGTAACCCAAGTCCAGATTTTCACTTCATTTTTCCACTGCTCATATAGTTCAGACTCCAAAAATCCAGTAGATAATCAAAGTTTGAGAATTTGGATTGGGCCTCGGCCATTTTACACAAGAGGTTGTCTGGAAAGAGAAACAAAAAATTACCCCTCTGCTACCAGGTTATGTTATTGAGCAGACATCTGGTAAAGAAAGAAGCTGGAGCCAGTCTATTTTCAACATTGGTTTATTGATAAATCCCCAGTATAACACAGGTGCAGATTACATTTCCCTTCCTCTCCACACAGGAGGAAACTCTGCCCTCACTTTTACTCAAATCATTCTTAATCACAATTTGAACATGCAGTTAATTATCATAGAATTGGGGACATTAACCCTGCTCATCCAAAAGTATGGAATTCCCTCAGCACTGCTCCCTCCGTAGTACAGAACTCCCTCAGTACTGCCCCTCTGACACTGTGATATTCCCTCAGTACTGCCTGTCTGACAGTATGGCATTCCCTCAGTATTGCCTGTCTGACAGTCTGGTGCTCCGTCAGCACTATCCAATTACAGTGCAAGACCCACTAGGTCCTTGAAGTGGGCCTTTAATCCACAGCTAACCTATGAGACAAAGCAGTAATGTCTTCCCCTCTGAGTCATGCGTGCTCATGTGACAACATCATTCCCCTTGGTGTGAAGCCTCCTAGAGCCAGTCACTTAAGTTTCTGAAATATCTGTTGCTTCCTGCAGGTCCTGTGGAATGGGAAATCTCACTTAGAAGTGAGTCTGCCTGGAACATATAAAGGGCAGGCATGTGGCCTGTGTGGGAACTTCAACAACTACCCTCAGGATGACATGCGGGTCCGCAGCGGGCAAATTGTCACTTCTGAGGCAACATTTGGGAACAGCTGGAAGGTGAGTTCCGAGGGCAAGTCTGGTTGGAGTCCTATATATGGGTGAGACCATAGCCATCAAACATACACTTACCACACATCGTGACTGTCAACTAGCTGGCCATTCCCAACAGGATAACCTCATAGAGTTGGGGGGCAAAGATAGAATGCTTTCTCCATCAGCAGGTGGGGATGAGCTATAGTAACAAGTACAAGGTAGCATTCAACCAAACGACAGGAAAAAGACAGAATGCACATTTCTGTAGTGCCTTTCACCACCTCAGTACATCCCAAAACACACAATTCTGGAAGTGTGGTCGCTGTGCAACATAAAAAGCTCACAATAACCGACAAGCAGCAATGTGATAATGAATAAGTGATCTGTTGTTGTCACATTGACTGAGGGATAGATATTAACCAAGATACCAAGGAGAACTCCCCTGGTCATCAAAAAGACATTTTTTGAGATTTTTACCTCCACCTCAAAAGGTAAATGGGCCTCGGTCTAATGCCTCATCTGGAAGAAGGCACCTCTAACAATGCAGCACCCCCGTCAAAATGCAGCAGTAGTGTCACACTAGATTATGTGCTCAAGATTCTGGAGTGAGATTTGAGCCCACAATCTTCTAACTCTGAAATAAATGCTGACCTATTGAGTCCCAGTTACACAGAGAGCAGTAAAGCCTCATAGAACTGGAAAGGAATGATGAAATGAGATTTGATGAGATGACCAGTGACTTTTTAACACAGCAAGTGTCAGACAGGCTCACAAGATAGCAGAAAATTCTGAAGTGGAAACAGTTAATATGGAAGATTATTCACCTCATGTCAATCATCAATGTTGGTCCCAAGCACTGCTTTCACGGCCAGTCTTATAGGGAATATGGAAAACTGGCCAACAACCCAAATTTAAAGGGATGTACCTAGGTAAAGGCAAGTGGCTCCATTTGGGGGACAAGTAATATTCCAAACTTTTCAAAGCTTAAGTCAATTCCAAAAATTTGACAGGTACAGCATGAATTAGATAGAGTAAATACGTCTTAATACTCCCAAGAACAAATACAGAATGTGTAGAGTAAAGCTTATAAGGTAGATGTTCTGAGCTTTCAGGAATATTCCTATGAGGCTTATCCAAAGCTTGCTAACTGACAGTTTGATTGTTCAAATCTTGTAATGAAGCCCAGGATTCCATTTGTTTTCTTAGTCATTCTATGTTGCTGTGCAACAACACCGAATGCCTCCCATGACCAATCTGAACCCCTCTATCTTCTCTCCAGGCCATCTCCGCCTTCCACACCAGCCCTCCTCCATTTAAATTCTACTCTTTATCTCCATTTCTGTATCTCTGCACAGTACTAATCTGGAAATCTGTTTCTGATGCTGGTGAATTGTATATGCCTATGGATTGATAATTTCCTTAAATCATATGTGTGTCACTCTCCTCAGGTGCGCGGTGAAAACGAAAGCAGGCCACACTGTGCAGACGGCGAGGATATCGACCCCTGTAAACGGGCGGGTTACCGAGCTCGCAAAGAAGCTAATGCCAAGTGCAAGATCTTGAAGTCCAAGGTCTTTGAACGCTGTCACGCGGTGGTGCCACCTGAGATGTTTTTCGGTTCCTGTGTGTATGACCTGTGTGCTTGCGGTTCAAACATCGATGAGTGCTTGTGTGATGCTCTGGAAGCTTACGCATCTCAGTGTCGAGAGGCTGCGCTTGTCCTGCATTGGCGATCACCAACACTCTGTGGTATGTTCACATTTGCCTACTTTGAATTCCAGGACCACAATATTTCTCCACAGATAGCCGTCCTTCTAAACCTCCACAACATTGAACTAATTCATGGTGGAACGTGAATTTCAATTGGCTGAATTTGGGTTGTGTGGTAGCTTTGAATGACTTTGTAATTCTGTGCTGAATTAGGGGCAATTCCTATTTTATGGGCCAATACGAATCAGCAACTGGGCTGAGACAAGCAGACTCATTTCGGAATAAATCATCCTTTCTAATCGGAGTTGGATTTGGTCCTAGGTCATAGAGAATGAATGGTCAGTTTCTGACCGATGTTAAACCCGACACAGTCGGTATGAGACAGTTTTGAAAGCTGTGGCGGTAAGGAGTGATGGATTTCAGTGAGGAAGATGTTGAACCTTTTGAAGGGACTGTATGGCACCATACAGTTGTGTTTTTTAAAATCATTTGATGAATGTGGACTTTCCTGGCTAGGCCAGCATTTATTGCTAATCCCCAATTGCCCTTGAGCAGACAGTGGTGAGCTGCAAGCCACGGGTGTAGTTACATCCACAGTGTTAGGGAGGGAGATCCAGGATTTTGAGCCAGTGACAGGAAAGGAACAGTGATATATTTCCAAGTCAGTAACTTGGAAGGATACCTCCAGGTAGTGGGGTTCCAACTTTCTGCTGCCTTTGTCCTTCTAGATGGTAGTGGTTGTGGATTTGGAAGATGCTGCCTAAGGAACTTTGGTGAACTCCTGCAGTGCATCTTGTAGATGATATGCACTGCTGCCACTGTCTCAGTTGTGGAGGAAGTGAATGTTTGTGGAAGGAATAGCAATCAAGGAAGCTGCTTTGTCCTGGATGCTATCTAGCTTCTCGAGTTGGAGCTGCAACCATTCAGCCAAGTGGACAGTACTCCATTATATTCCTGACTTGTGCCTTGTAGATGGTGGATATGCTGTGGCGAGTCAGGAGGTGAGTTGCTCGGTGCAGATTCTAGCCTCTGGTAACCACAGAATTTATATGGCTAGTCTAGTTCAGTTTCTAGTTGATGGTAACCCCCAAGACGTTAATTGTGGAGGGTTTAGTGATGATGATGCCATTGAATGTCCAGGTGTTAGATCCTCTTGTTGTAAATGCCTGGCACTTGTGTGGTGTGAATGTCGTTTGTCAGCCCAAGCCTGGATATTGTCTGGGGCTTGTTGCATTTGGACATAGACTGTTTCAGTATCTGAACTCACTGATTATATCAGTGAATGAAACTGAACATTGTGCAGTCTTCTGTGAACATCTCCACTTCACACCTTATGGTGGGAGGAAGGTCATCAGTAAAGCAGCCAAAGATGGTTGGACACTACCCTGAGGAACTCATGCAGTGATGCCCTGGAGCTGGATGTTTGACCTCCAGTCACCACAACCATCTTCCTTTCTGTCAAGTATGACTTCAGCCAGCAGCGGGCTTCCCCCGATACCCATTAACTCCAGTTTTGCTCGGGTTCCTTGATACCATACTCTGTCAAATGCTGTCTTGATGTCAAAGGCAGTCCCTCACCTCATCTCTGGAATTCAGCTTTTTTGTACATATTTGAATCAAAGTCAGGAGCTGAATGATTCTGGTGGAACCAAACTGAGCATCACTGAGCAGGTTATTGCTGAGTAAATGCCATTTCATGGCTCGATCAAAGACTCTTCTATCATTTTTAAACTGATGGGGCAGTAATTGGCCACATTGAATTTGTCCTGCTTTTTGCATACAGAGCATATTTGGGCAATTCTCCACATCGCCACGTAGATGCTGGTGTTGTAGCTGTACTGGAATTGTTTGGCTATGGGCACAGTAAGTTCTGAAACACAAGTCTTCAGTACTATTGCCAGAATATTGTCAACCTTTGCAGTATCCAGTGCCTTCAGCCATTTCTTAAAATCAAGGAGTGAATCAAATTGACTGGAGATTGGCATCTGTTGCTAGGGACCCCCAAAGGATGCCGAGAGGGATCATTCAGTTGGTGCTTCTGGTTGAAGATTATTGTGAATGCTTAAGCCTTATGTTTTGCACAAATGTGCTGGATTCCTCCATCATTGAGGATGGGGATAATTGTAGAGTCTTCCCCCTCCAGTAAGTTGTTTCATTTTCCACTACTGTTCATTATCAAATGTGGCAAGACTGTAGAAATTAGACCTGATCCACTGGTTGCAGAACTGCTTCGCTCTGTCCATTACTTGCTGCTTATGCTGTTTGGCACATAAGTAGTCCGGCATTGTAGCTTCGCCAGGTTGACACTTTTTTTTAGGTATATCTGGTGCTACTCCTGGCATGCCATCCTGCAATCTTCATTGAACCAGGGTTGATATTCAGGCTTGATGATAATGGTAGAGTGAAGCATATGCCAGTCAATAAGGTTACAGATTGTGGTTGAATATAAAGCTGCTGCTGATGGCCCACAGTGCCTCATTAATGCCCAGTCTTGAGTTGCTGGATCTGCTCAAAGTCTATCCCAGTTAGCCCTGTGGTAGTGCCAAGTATCACAATGGAAGGTATCCTCAGTGTGAATGTAGAACATAGTCTCCACAAGGACTCTGCAGTGGTCATTCCTGCAATTCTGGCCAGGCAGGTTGATGAGAATAGGTCAAGTATGTTTTTCTGTCTCGTTGGTACCACGACACTGTGCAGCTTAGCCAGTCTAACAGTATGTACTTTAGAACCTGGCCAGCTCGGTCTGTGGTTGTACTACAGAGCCACTCCTGGTGTTGGACATTGAAACGCCACACCCAGAGTATATTCTGTTCCCCCGTCCTTAGTGCTTGCACCAAGTGGTGTTCAATATGGAGGAGTACTGATTCATCAGATGAGGGGGAAACTGTATGTGATGATCGGCAAGAGGTTTTCTTGTCCGTGTTTGGCCTGGTGTAATGAGACTTCCTGGGTTCAACTCCCTCTCTGACAAGACATGCCTAAGGATGGTGGTGAGTGTGAATATGTCAGACTGTTGCTTGACTATTCTGTGAGACAGCTCTCCCAGTTTAGACACAAACCTCTAGATGTCAGTAAGGAGGACTTTGCATGGTCAACAGGGCTGTGTTTGCCATTGTTGTCCATGGTCAATGTAGGGTGGTCAACCTAGTTTCAATCCTTTGCATACAACTGAATGGCTAGCTAGGCTGCCATACCAGAGGGCAGTAAAGAGTCAATGATACTGCTGTGGGTCCAAAGTCACATGTAGGCCATTATAGATAAGGGTGCAGATTTCCTTCCCTAAGGAACATTAATGAACCAAATGGATTTTTACAACAATCATTTCACACTCATCATTTGACTTTTTAATTCCAGATTTTTATTGAGCTCAAAATTCCACCATTTGCTGTGGTGAGATTAGAACCCAAGTCCCGAGATCACTACCCTGAGTCTCTGGATTATTCGTCAGTGACAACACAACACCACTGCCTCCACATGTCATAGCTGCATTACAGGATATAGAAATTAGCAAAAGCAGAGAGTGAGGAAACAGTTTGGTATATACTGGGATGACCAGTTTTGTAATTTACCTGCTTTGGGAGGAATCCGAAGTATTGGTGTAGTAAAGGTACAAAAATAATAAGTGTGCTAATTGAACTGTGCTCTCTCCCTTCAGCGGTTGGTTGTCCCTCTGATCGTGGTTACGTGTTTGACGAGTGTGGCCCTCCATGCCCAAAGACCTGTTTTAACAAAGATGTTCCCCTGGGAGTGATTGACGCCCACTGCTTCAAGCCTTGTGTCCCGGGCTGCCAGTGTCCAGCTGGTCTCGTGGAACATGAATCTCACTGTATTGCACCAGAGACCTGTCCCAAAATAATCTACGGTAATCTGTGATTCACATGGGCACAGATAGACACACATACATCAAACACTGCTAGTACACTTGTAGTCAGTGTTTTACTGTATAAAGGTGCATTGGGGGAAAAGCAGAAAGGGACAGACCAAGCACACATCCTAATGTTGGCCTGTACACTCAGACATCAGAATCAGCTAAAAGCAGAGAATACAACTCTTCAAATATATGAATTGCGAAGTGAAGAGCAATGGAACATTTTATTCAGCTGGTGATTGTATGCTTGTCATCTGGAGTGTGTCTGTTCATTTTCTACCTTCATTCAAGTCACAGTTTGAGCATTGAGATTCTCATTATATTTGTTCACTGTATTATGTAAATTAGATTTCAATATTGTTTGTGGGTTAAGATTGGGGATCACAGTCCTGTAGCAAAATCCACTTGGAGACAGTCAAAGAGATTCGATTTGCCTATAGATGTTGAGAACAGAAACATCAACATTCGTGAATTTATAATCAGTCCCAGACATATCCAGCACAGGTTAAACTCTCTTTACATTGTCCTATTAAACACTCCAGGGCAGGAGCAGTACAAGTTAAATAGAGTAAATTTCTCTACACTGTCCCTTCAAACATCCTAGGGCAGGACAGCATGGGTTAATCACACACTGTGAAGCTCCCCATGGTCCAGTAGTAATCCCAAACTAATCTGCTGTCTCCCTTGATTTAATCAATTATCTTTTGCTGAAGAACATGATGAAAGATTGCTGTGGAGGGGGCATTATCCCAGCATTCATAGCAATAGAGGAAGTTGCTTATTAATTCTGTGGGCCTTGTGGTTTTAAAGAATCTTGGCATCCTCAAGAAATGCTGGAATACTCTCAGCTCAAGTTATTACTTAAAAGAGAGAGAAGCACTGGAAATCATACGGAGAAACGTTGTGGAGGGAAATTGGGAGGGAAATTGGGAGGGAATGGATATTGAAAAAAGGTAAGCATGGGTGAAAGAAGTCCCTTACTTTTCTTCAATATTGTGGAATCTATTACATAAACTTTGACAGACAAATGAGGCTCCAGTTTGATGTCTCAACTGAAAACATCCTCAACAATGCAGTATTCTCTCAGTACTGTCCTCGGAGTATCAGCCTGGACTGTGTGCTGAAATCCCTGGAGTGATGCTTGAACCCAGGACCTTTTGTCTCAGGCAAGAGTGCTACCACTGAGCCACATCCGACACCATTAATGGCATGCATTATCCCCAAGCAAGTAGACGGATATAGCTTATCAGTTGATTATCTTAAAAAGTAGGATCTGTCCATTACTAATTGCAGTAGTTCACCTACATTGCAAAGTAGCACATCCATGTTCTACCATCATGGAGTGAGATTCTCATGTGAACTGGAGTTCAGATTTTAAGATGCAAAATTTATTTAAAGTTATTCTTTACTCACATAATCACTGAGGAGTGTTAATGTCTAGTGTACACTCTGCAATAAAACCACTTTTTCTTGCCATTTGGTTTGCTTTGATTATCTTCTTGTGTGTCCATTGCTGTACAGGGACTAACCTCACAAAATGCCCTTTGAGCTGTCCAGTGTGTTACCCGGAAGACCCCTCTTTGTACAGGATGTTATAATTACAAAAAACATTCCCAAAACAATACAAACTTTCTACAATTTTCCCCTTGCATTGATTCATGCCGGGATAAATGCCACAGGCCGTGACTGTCCTCCACATTGTCAACACTTAACCACAGATTTCATTGTCTGTCTCAGTCATACCAAACTCAGGAATTTATCACAAAAGAAAGGATTTCAAAGTAAAATTAAGACTCATGATTTGCAACAAGCACTTCTAATACATATTTTCCATAGGCTACTATGTCCAGCTTCCTCCCACTACCACCTCCCTTGGTAACTTGGCTACAGCAATTCCCACTTTCCTGCTCTCTGCAGCTACTCAGCAAGAAATGCTGTAATCATGTGCATATTGAATTCTGCAATCGTGGCTCAGTAAACAATAGAATTTCAAGTCTACACTTCTGTCCCAAGTTCATCCTTAGTTTTTCTTTGCTGGTCTGTTTTTTATTCCCCCACTTTCTTGTGTCTCTTATTTTCTTTGCTTTTTGATGGCTGTTAAAGATCCTGTGATTCACACCTCCTCTAGCCACATCTTTCGCATCTGATTCAACCAAAGCTTCTGTTTGGCTTTGCTCCAGGAAACCTTTATCATTTAATTTTTCTTGCCCTTCACTCCATCCTGGACCATCCAGTCCATTCCTCCTACCCTCCTGCTTTTCGCTTGCTCAAAATCAATTATGTTTTGAACTTTTCCCGGTTCTGATGAGGTCATTGATGCAAAACATTGGGCTGCATTTTTAAAAATTGGGGTAAGCACCAGCAATGGGAGCTAGTTTTGGTCCTTATCCCACAAGGCATGCTTCTGGAACTCCCAACTGGATTTTTGAAGCTACAGCAAATGTAAGGCCAGACAGCAGGCTTTCCATCCAATCGAGGAGTGGCCAGGCTCCAGTTGCTGGTGGGAAAGGGCAAGGCCCTCCTGTACTCTGTAATCAGCAAACCCCACCAACCAAGATGGGAACAGCCAATCTGAAGATAGTGAGAGGGAAGAAGGTGAGGTAAGCTTTTCCTCATCATTTCAAAAATACATTGCTAGAAGGCCATGATCCTGAAGGAGAAAGCCCTCCAGGTGATGGCCAGCAGCAACAGCTGTGGCCCAGTAGCTGTTACAAGTCATCAGCTGGCTCCCTTGAATGATCCATACTCCTGCTGACCACCTCTCCATAACTTCTTTCCCTGAACCCACCACATTGGCCTGGTCATAGGCTGTTTGCATTGCCAACCAAAAATCCCAGTTGTTGGGGGAAGGAGCCTTAAAAGGCCCTATATTATCAATAATTGGCCTTAATTTGCTGCCCTTTGAGTGGCAGCATCTCTCCCTGGCACCTCCAACATTTTTGCTATTTTGGTTGCTCTCACTACTTTCTTGTTTTTAAAACTGATGCACTTCAGTCCTATGCTGCCATCCTATGGGTACCTGGGGTGGAGGGAGGACCTCTTTGTATATCTGCTCCTGGGCCTGGCCAAGCTTACCATTAGCAGATTCAGGCAATGGGTGACCAAGGGGATAATGCAATCAATTGTCTGCACCTCCACTATGATGACATTTATGGCTGGGTGTCCCTAGAGAGGGAGCACAATGTGCCCACCGGTACCATAAGACACTCAGCCCACCAAGTCTACTCTGCCATTCAATCATGGCTGATATTTTTCTCATCCCCATTCTGTTGTCTTTTCTCCATAACCCCTGATCCCCTTATTAATAAAGAACCCATCTATCTCTGTCTTAAAGACAGTCAATGACCTGGCCTCCACCTCCTTCTGCGGCAAAGAGTTCCACAGATTCACCTCTTTCTGGCTAAAGAAATTCCTCCGCATCTTTGTTTTAAAGGATTGTCCCTGTAGCCTGAGGTTGTGCCCTCTCATTCTAGTTTTTCCTACTACGTCCACTCCATCCAGACCTTGCAGTATCCTGCAAGTTTCAATAAGATCCCCCTCATCCTTCTAAACTCCAATGAATACAGTCCTCAACCGTTCCATATATGACGAGCTCTTCATTCCAGGGATCATTCTTGTGACCCTTCTCCGCACTCTTTCCAAGGCTAACACATCCTTTTTTAGATATGGGGCCCAAAACTGCTCACAATGCTCCAAATGGGGTCTGACCAGAGCCTTACACAGCCTTCTACTACTATTGAGGCTTTCCATGCATGATTGGCATTGGAGGGACTGAGGTACCTTACAGAGTTGAGGAGGAACTTCTTCACTCAAAGGGTGGTGAATCTCTGGAATTCTCTGCCCGTTGAAGTGGTGGAGGCTACCTCGCTAAATATTTTTAAGACGCGGGTTGATGGGTTTTTGATAAGAGAGGGGATTAAGGGTTATGGGGAGAGGGCGGGAATGTGGAACTGAGCCACGACAGATCAGCCATGATCTTATTGAATGGCGGGGCAGGCTCGAAGGGCTAGATGGCCTGCTCCTGCTCCTATTATGTTCTTACTATGTTTTAAATTTCCTTTGTGATTTGGTTAGTGTAGTACCCCTTCGTGGGCTGCTCCTTTAATTTTTCTCTCAATTTATTTGATTTAGTGTAATTGGTTATTCATTAATTTCAAAATAGGAGTGGCAGCATCTCAGCACAGAGACAGTACCACCAAATTGCATGTTTGTTTGCCTCCAATCCAGATCCTGCACTAATTTAACAATCAAGGCTCCCCCACAAACTCTGTTTCTCTCTCCACTGATGTGCCAGATCTTTATGTTTTTATTTCAAATTCGACCTCTCCATTCTCCATGTCCACAAATCCCTTCCTCTGCACAGTCATGAGCCTTGTCACCTCCATTCAGGTGTGAAGAAATCCCTGAAAAAATCTGATTCTAATCTAGGAACTTATTACAATCATAGTGGTGGACCTGGGTGTCTGCACCTTGCTCAGGGAGATTCCCGTGGTTAGCTGTTTCTCTTTCCCTGGGTCATACTTTCCCCTGTATTTCTCACACACACATTAGAGGGCTACACACTGTTCAAGGGTTGCGAATGACAGAGCGTAATGGATTGTTAATGGAGTACTGTTGGAAGAGATTTGGTGAACTAGCAAAATTACATCATATCCTGTTTTAGGAACGTTTTGACTACAGGCTGCCCTAAAACCTGCTTCATTCAGATACATCTGACAATAATAAATCAACTCAAAAAATTCACCAACTCCACCAATGATGCAATATTCCACAGGGCTGGGGTTGCAATTATCATTCAATGTTAAGGAGCACAGTAGCTTTCACGTTGCCCTCCTCTTGAAGTAAGTTTGGAGCTATTGCTGTCAAGAAAGCTTCCAACTTCCAGGCTCCCAGTCCAAGCTTTAAGAACCCTCTGGAAAATTGATTCTCTTAGGGAATCAGTGATAAACAAGATTATCAGCAAGAATGTATCGACTCAACAAGTAAACATGATCTTCTGTCTGTTGAGACTGAATGCACAACTGGTTACAGGTAGGATTTTAAAAATGTTTTTGTAAAGCAGTTTCAGGAGGAGTAAATCATTTTGCTGAAGAGCTCTGACCTGTTATGGTCATTTTTTTAAAAAATTGTAATGGGTTGAATGTTGCTGACAAAAGCAGTATCTATTGCTTGTCCTAATTGTCCTTGAGAAAGTGGTGGTGAATTCATGAATTGCTGCAGTCCAGCTGGTGTAGATACACCCAGAGTGTTTTTTTTCAGTTTGATTCAACGGAGTGATATGTTTGGCTATTTCAGGGTCAACTTCATCAATGTGGCTGTGGAGTCACATGTAGGCCAAACAGTAATAACAGCTGATTTCCTACTCTGAAGGACATTAATGAACCAGATTGTTATATAAAAAAACAATCTGATGGTTTCATGATTATTGAAACTAGCAATTTATTCCATATTTATCAAATTCAAATTAAATTGCCCCAGTTGTCATCATAGGATTTAAATCCCTGTCTCTTAAGTATTGGTCTGAGTCTCTGGATTACTAGTCCAGTATATTACTGTGCCCCACTTGATAGAAATATCATCTCCCAAGTCAGGAAGTTGTTGATTCAAGTCCTCTCCAAAATTTGGGTACGAAAGTTAAGGCTGACACACCAGGGAAGTGCTGCCTTTTTAATGTGTTGTTAAGCCTAGGCATTCTCAGGTGCAGACACAGGATCCTGTGATACTAATATGTAACCTACAGTCATTATCTGATCATTGTCTCATAGCTACAGATCTCGCTATATGCAAATTGGCTGTTATGTTTCCTACATTACAGCGTTTGCAAAAGTACTTTGTTGCTGTAAGATCCAGTGGTTGAGAAAGACACTGTAAAGACACTTCTCAGTGATAAAAGTTTATAAACCATCTGTTAATCTATATTGGTCTATATTTGGAATAAATAGCTACTCAGGTTTTGATAGTAAACCTCTCAATCTTAAGAAAATCTCTCTTGATATATGAGACATTACTTTTGGCATGCCTGCTTAATGTCTGATAAAGGTGGCAGTAACAAAAGGTTCAATTAGTGCAAAAAAGCTCAATTCACAAATTCAATTATCTCAACTATAGCTAAAGGCGACAGGTTATAGCAATATTGAGCATAAATTGAAAGGCACCATTTTGGCACTAGTTCAGCCTCAATCAGAATATTGTTCAGTCCTGGGTACCTACTTCAGGAAGAATGTGAAGGCATTAGTGGCACAGTGGTTAGCACTGCTGCCTCAAACACCAGGGACCCAGGTTCAATTCCGGCCTCGGATGACTGCGTGAAGTTTGCACATTCTCCCTGTCTCTGCGTGGATTTCCTCTGGCTGTTCCAGTTTCCTCCCATAGTCCAAATATGTGCAAGTTGGATGGATTGACCATGCTAAATTGCCCCTTAGTGTCAGGGTGACTAGCAGGGTAAATACGTGGAGTTACAGGATAGGGCCTGGGTGGTATTGTTGTCAGTGCAGGATCGAAGGACCAAATGGCCTCCTCCTGCACTGCAGGGATTCTATGATTAGAGAGGGTGCAGAAACGATTCGCAAGATTGGTTCCGGGATGGGGGATTTCAGTTACAAAGAAAGATTGGAGAACTTGAAACTGTTTTCCTTGGAGGAGATTGATTGGAGATTGTTAGAGGTACCCAAAACCATTACGGGGTCAGGTGTCTGGACTGAGTAGATAGAGTGAATCTGTTTCCACTGGTGGCAGGATTGAGAACCAGAAGAGACAGATTTAAGGTAAGAGACAAATAAAACAATAGCGATATGAGGAAAAGCCTTTTCACATGATGGTTGGTTACACCTTGGAATGCATTGCCTGAAAGTATGGTGGAGGTAGAATCAATGGAGGTTTTCAGAAGGAAATTGGATCATTATTTGAAAAGTAAAATTTACAGGACTAGGAGAAAAGGCAGGGCAGCAGCACAAGGTGAGTTGATCCTACAAAGGAATCACTCTATCTTACTGCCAATATGAATCTTCTTTCCCTGTGCCAGGTGATTGCCATTTCTTTTACCCCATGGATTGTATGGTATTTAGGTGTATAGATCTTTCTGGAGGACAATATGGGTGCCCAGAGTGCCCCCAGAGCTAAGTAACCCCACTACTTGTATTCGCATTAAGGTTCTGAAGTCTCGCATGCTCCTACTTCCTCCCTTCTGAGAGGTAATTCCCACTCCTGCCAAAGGAGTGGGAAAGGCAAAGGATTTGTTGATTTGAAAAGCAGAAATTTTTAAAAAGCCTGTAATAAAGAGTTCACCCAGAACTAAATTATCCCCAGAGTGGAATATACATCAAGCAATCACCTTCAGAGGGAGCCATGGAAGAGACAACAAATCCTCAGAGTTCAAAGGACGCTCCTTCTAGACCATTCTAGACACGGTGCAGATTTGTCAGGTCCCACTTATGTCTGACAGCGTAGCAGCTTCTGAAATACATTCCTGAACTCGGTGTTGAAGGCTGTGTAGATAACAGGATTGACGGCACTGTTTACATATCCCAGCCACGTGACCACACTGATCAGCATGGAGCCAATGCTGCAGGATTCACACACAACCTTCATAACATGAACAACAAAGAATGGAGTCCAGCAAGCGAGGAACACCCCTGAGGTGAAAAAAATACAAGCATTTAAATCAAATGATGATTCCTCTCCTGATCAGTTCATCTTCAGATCCCAGAGGAGAGAAACTCAGTATTTATAATCCCCAATTACTCCGTCCCTCACGTCACTTTATAATGTATCATTCCATCCTTCAGTCCACCTCATCACTCCTTACCCCGATCTCTTTGCACACCCCATCAATATGTTTCCTGTCACACTCCTTGCTTTTATCCTGCTTTTCTCAGTCTCCATGTGGGCAGCCAGTCTAACTCAGCCCTCCCTTCCCC